>NC_133439.1:2199744-2507207 GCF_964197705.1 Penicillium psychrofluorescens | reverse complement strand
CACACCCACAATCCCAAAGAACCACGATAACCCACTGGAATGCTGCCCGGGAACTTCAACATTCATTCCAAAAAGCCCCGTTACCAGGTGCATGGGCACAATGACGGCCGCGAGCAGAGTCAACTTGCCCATAATGGAGTTAATTGCGAAACTCACGCGGATATTCGTGGCACTCAGCTGCGCCAGACAGTTCACCCGCGAGCGGCTGATGATTTCGTCGGTGTGCGCGAGACTCGACAACGTGGTGACGAGGTGATCTTGCACGTCGCCCAGATATAGGAGCAGGTCTCCGTTGGGGAAGACGGCGTCGGCGTCAGCGCCTTTGCCGGGTGCTTGGCATCTTTTCACGAAGCCGTTCAGCACGTCGACCTTGCCGTGTAGCACGCGGGTTATGTGTGTGATTTTCTTGCGGAGGAAGTCGATTTGCGGGATGAGGGCTTTGACGTCGTCGATGCGCGCGATGAAGACTTGGTCTTCGATTGCTTCGGACTCGCGCTCGATGGTCCGCATAAAGGGCTCGAAGCTGTCGATTATGTCGTCTCTGCATGGCGGGTACTAGTTAGCAGTGTTGATACGAATAGATCTAGAAGGAGAGGGAGGTATATCAGGTATACATTAGTGCATAGCAGATCCAGTCACTGGACAATATCTCCGGATTGTGCATCTTGCGCATCCGATGCCGCACCCGACGCACATGGCCACACCCACCCGGTGAGAAGGTCACAACCCCATAGTGAAAGACAAAAATGTACAGCCCCGCCGATGGAGGGATGTCCGTGCGGTGGCTGTCGTCGTTGCTTCGAGATGAGGGCGAGCTCAGGAGCGTCTGGAAGGAAACAAGATAGTAGTTCGGGAACACCTCGACCTTCTCGCGTGGATCGCGGGTTGCGATATCCTCCGCCGTCAGCGGGTGGATGGAGAGTGTTTGTGTGACGGACGCGATATCCTGATCGGTGGCATCGCGGATGTCGAGCCACCAGACGGGCTGGTTGGGGCTTGGGTGGCTCTTGTGGTATCGCTCCTGTAGCAAGTGGTCCAAGCTGCCGTTCAGATCTTCCCAGACGGAGGAGGTGATGGATTCGTGGCTCTGTGAGGAGAAGAAGCTGAAGCGCCGGCTCTGGGTGATGGGTCGGTAGCTGTGCGGTTTCTCCATTATGGATTGGGGGGAAAGCTCCGGTTGTTTGTGTGGAGCTCCGATCGAGTGGGAGATGCCATTAGAGAGAGAGGGCGTTGGTCTGGTGAGTATCCCGTGTCATCCTTCGAGTCTTCAGCCCGTTCTAAGCCGGAGCGAGATGCAATGGTGAAGGGTGTGAAAGTTATAGAGATTGAGTCGGAAGGAGAGCGAAAAAAGAAACAAGGAAAGGATATACTCCGAGCGAGCATGGAAATTCCGACACTCAACCCCGACCCGTTGCTAGTGGAGATTAGTCCAGGTGCTGGGCAGCTTTGTTGCAGATTATTGAGAATAGTGGTGACAAAATGTCGAGCAGTGTTCATTATTGCATTGGTTATTTCATTACACATCATTCATCCGAAAAGCAAGTCCGCAGTCCCAGCGGATATTCCCATAGGCTCCGTCGCAATGCATGCAGATAATCTCGAGCACCTGGCATTTACAATTAGATTTAGTCTACAACCCTTGTTTCCTTCATACTTACTTTCGCATCAACTCTTCATCTCGACTTGCTTCGACTGGGAGTGCTTGCCGTGCTCCCTATCCTCCATATAGGGCTTGCTCAGTCGCGGGTAGTAAAACGCGAAGAAGACAATCACCGCCACGAGGATGAGCAGGGTCGGTAGGAACATGAAAACAAAGAGGACCAGGCTCAGCCCGATGGCCGCATGCTGGCCGCTGAGAAGGTGTTGGGCCATGAGGTCGAGGACGATGGAGGAAGAGGGCATCGACAGTGTCTTTGTGTGTGTGTTGGTAGTTGCAGGGGGTCGATTGGAAAGTCAATTGAGAAGGAAGAAGGGACTATATGCCTGGATACTCTGCGTGGAAGCTGCGGAAGGATACACAACCTGCGCCTCGGCGTGGCTTGGCCGTGTGGCTGAGAAACTGGTGCCTGTCGTCATGCTTATCATTGGGAGAAGGCAGCCGCATTACCAGAGCCATGCATAGTTGAATGCCTACATAACTCTGTCGCTCACTGCCGTCCGGCTTCATTGTTTGGCTCGGCGGCAATCATCCATACTCCCAGCCCTAGTCCCGCTGGGGCGTAGTCAGGCAGCAACATTTCGCCCGTCCGTCACTTCCGTCACTCACTTCCGTCACCTTTGGTGCTCTCCAATCATGCCTGGTTCGAATGAAGAATATCACATACTAGGAATCATAGAGAATCCTCCATTCTTGCCGATTCCTTTCTATTCCCATCCACTGCATTCTTTTAGAGTTCGTGGCCTGCTTTCCCCCCCCGAAGCGTAGTGGGGCCCTTGGTTAGCCTAGGTGACACAGAAACTCCCCAGCATGCTTCTGCCAGCCTTGGGAGAACTTCGCCGTGACTGGGATGACTGTCCCTAACAATCATGGACAAACCCAGCCAACACGGCGATCACTCCTCTCCATTGGTGGCGAGCAAACATCCCGTCGTGTTCCCGTAGGGCTGAAGCTTAAACGTGGGTCCGGGTCAGGTCCGATCGAGGGAGGAGAGCGCGTGAAGTATGATTGGATGTGATGTAATAATTCAAGCGACCCGAGACAAACTGCAGGGAATACATTCGAGTCCATTAGCCCGACCAATATAGTCAGTGGTGATTCTATGGTGGGACCCTCGGGCTTATTTCCCCCACACCCCTGCCGGCTTTGTTTTCCCTTTCCTTCTTTCCTTCTTTCTTACGTCCTCCCTCCTCCTTGTCTCACCGTCTTTCCCCCTGCCCTTCCCCCCAAGATGTCTTGGCTCGCAGGGTATGGCAAGGATGCCGGCGAGGAGAACGACAACCTCGGCGTCGACTGGGTGCTGCAGTACGAGTTTGGGGACATTGGTACATCGCTCTTCACAACTCTTCGTATATGCGGGGAACTGACTGACCCCTCAGACCAAGCACAGGCCATTGCAGAATATCGCACTCTCATCCACGATCTGACCGAAGCTGGTCTTCGCGTCCAGGCCCGCCACGGCCATGGTGCATCTCTTCTGGTCTGCATTCGCGTCCCGCGCGACCAGTTAGGCCACATGATCCATAAATCCAGACTAAAAGACTGGCTGTGTGGGATCACCCACACCTTGCCCGTGGGCGACGAACACACCGTCGCCGCCGCAGACACGCCCGCGGAAGAGCTTCGCTCGGTCTACCATACAATCACCTGGCAAAAGGAACTCGGCGGGGCCGGCGTGACGCCTAAATTCGGAAAATGGAAGCATGTCACCGCCTCGTTCCCTTTACACGACCAGGACGCCTGTGGGGACCTCCTCCGCAAATGGAGCAAAGCAACGGTGTTGACCGCCGAGGATCTGGATATCATTCGAGCCTTGTTTGGTGAAAAGGTTGTTGCTTATTGCCTTCGGCGTCTGCCGCCCTTGCATCTATCCCACTAACATTACTGGACGATCCGTCCTTGCAGGTTGCATTCTACTACGCTTTCATTCAATGCTATTCGCTATTCCTGATTGTGCCCGCGGTGCTGGGCGTCATTGGCTGGATGTATCTGGGCCCGTACTCGATTGTCTATGGCACCGTTCTGTGTCTCTGGTGTATTGTGTTCGTCGAGTACTGGAAGATCCGCGAGGCCGATCTCAGCCTGCGATGGGGCGTGAAGGGCGTCGCGCGGCTCAAGGTCAACCGCGTCCAGTACCAATGGGAGAAAGAGATCCGAGACCCGATCACCGGCCAGCTCGAACAGGTCTTTCCGGCGTGGAAGCAGCTCTTGCGCCAGTTGCTCCTGATCCCCTTTGCGTCTGTCGCGACTCTGGCTCTCGGCACGTTGATTGTGGTCACTTTTGCCTCGGAAGTGTTCATCTCGGAAGTGTATGACGGACCACTGAAGGGGTACCTAGAATTCGTGCCCACGGTGCTCTTCTCGCTCTCCCTCCCAGTCATTACCCCGTTTCTGACCAACATGGCGACGTGGTTGACCGACTACGAAAACTACCGTACGCAGGACCTGTACGATCTGGCCCAAACGCAAAAGACCTTTGTCATGCATTTCATTACGGCCTTTCTGCCTACCATCCTGACTGCATATGTCTATGTCCCGTTCGGGACATTGATCGTGCCCCGTTTAGATCTCCTGCGGCGAACCGGCCTCGAGACCAAGTCGATCAGCCCATACACCGACTTTCAGGTGGACACTACCCGGTTTCAGCAAGAAGTGATTTACTTGTCGATGACGGCACAGGTCCTCAACTTCGGCCAAGAAGTGGTGTTGCCCTATGTCAAGCAGACCTTATGGCAGAAATGGCGCAGCTACAGCGACCGCAAAGCAGAAATGGGCCGCAAGCGCAGGTCATCCATCTCCGCCAGTCTCTCCAATTTCCTATTGATCGACCTGCCAAATGAAGCATCCTTCTTGGCGCGTGTGCGCGCTGAGGCCGATGCCGACGAATACAACGTCGAGGAGGATATCCTGGAGATGTGCGTGCAGTTCGGATACTTGGCCTTGTTTGGCGTGGCGTGGTCACTCGTGCCCCTGGGCTTTCTGCTCAACAACTGGCTCGAACTCCGTGGAGATTTCTTCAAGTTGACTCTCGAGTGCCAGCGCCCGCCACCCATCCGATCGGACTCCATCGGCCCCTCGCTGCTCGGGCTCGAATTCCTGGCCTGGCTGGGCACGCTCTCCACCGCAGCCATCGTGCATCTCTACCGCGGCCCGATCTCCGAAGTCCGCCTGTCCTACCTCCTCCTCACGGTCTTCATCGCGGAGCAAGCCTACCTGGCCACTCGCTTCACGGTTGCCACCGCCCTACGAAAGATTTTCTCAGATACCATCTCTCGGGAGGAGGCCCGGCGGTATGCAGTACGCAAGGGTGTCCTTGCAGCACGCACCGCAGCAGCAGAAGGAGGAGTCTCCAGCTCCCCCGAGTTGTTGACCACCAAGCCCCGGCACCGCGTGCGCTTCAACGAGAAAGTCAATGTCTACTGCTCCACAACAGATATCGAACCCTCGCCGGACGGCACTCCATCACCAACCGGTGAACTCTCACACGACGAAGTCTTATGTGGATCTGACCGTGAGGCCCAGTTCTGGAACGGGCCTAAGCATACCCACATTTCGACCACGACCGACATGACGGACGCGGGGATCAAGCTGATCCGCGCGCTGAATACCCATAAAACCGCAGGGCATGCGCCGAAAATGTCCAAAACTGCATAGATTCGCTTTCGAGATTTATTCCTGTAGATGTATGCCCCTTGAAATGTGGCTGCCTTGTGTACTGTATGTGTTCATTGACCTCAGCCCTACGGGGCTGCCAAGCCGGCCGATGCCGATCCTTCACGGCCTTATTAGTAGTACTTGCCTCCGTCTTTTCTTCTTTTTCACTTTCCTCTCGCCTTTTTCTTCCTCCCTAGCCCTCCCTTCCTCCCCAATTGGACTTTGTCCTCCCCAATTAATTCCCTCCCTCCAATTCCACCTCCTCCGTGCCACTCAAACAATGCCTCTGGGAGTGTGAAACCCTCCCACCCGCAGCACATGCCCTCCCCCTTCTCACCATGGCGACGACGACACCCGTCGCCTCCTCCTCCTGCGACACTCTCATCACCCCTCTGTCACGAGCCCACATCGCCCAGCCCTTCTCAAAAGCCATGGACGACTCCGACGTGGAACTCTCGGCCCTCGAATCCACACCACCACAGCCTATAACACCTAAACTCCTCCGCGAAGCCAGCGATCTTACATGGCGTGAATCTCTCGAGTCAACAAAAGACACCGTCATCCTAGTCCGCCGCCGTGGCCGCTTCCGGCTCTGGCAACAGCAGCAGTTCAAAAATAGTCTCCTCGCCAGCGTGGGATACCTCGAGCTAGCGAACGCGGGCGACTTTGCTGCTAATGTTTGGAATCAGATCCCTGTGTCGCGCTTTGCCGCTGCACTGATGGGCATTGGGGGCACGTTTGCGCTGGGGATGGCGCTTGTCGCGGCGCGGGATTTTCAGCTCTCGTGGCGGAATGTGAAGTTGTTGCGCATGGAGAGGGGGCATCTTCAGCGACTGCGGGTCAACCAGGATCGGAATCCCGATTTAGTGAGCCTGCTGGATTGCTGGTTGGGTGTTGGGGTTCGTGAACTCGGCACGGAGGTCGTGGACCGCATCGTCATGGATGGGCTCATGGGCGCGGGCTCGGTACTTGTTGGTATCGGGACGCTGATGGCGATCGGTGGGGCGGACCGCAGAGTCTACAAGGCGAGCAATCTTTTGTCTGGGTATATTGGCAATGCGCTGGCCGCGATATTTGGTCTTGTCAACGCCGTCTGGTCGGCGTACCTTCTGCACCGGTTCCGCGGCCACGACGCAGCTGTCCTCGCCCAGAAGCCGAGTAACACTATTCGTCGCAGGCTGCAAGTCCGGTCCACCCGGTTCAAATGGCATGCCTCTGTGAATGGGCTTAATGGGCTGGTTGCGGGCGCTGCATCGTTGGTTACGGCCGAGCGCTGGTGGGGGTATGTCGTTCTGATCCCATGCATTATCTCGATGGTCTTGTGCAATTTCTTATGGCGAAAGAAATTGGGGTACGATAGACCTGTGTTGGGAGATTCTTCACCTGCGAGTATGCAGCTTACGCCCCTGTTCGAGGACCTGGAGTACGCTATCGCCATGCAGCGGGCTCTCGCAGACGCAGAGATCTCTCTGCCACGGAATATTGTCCAGGATGACTCGCTAGAGTCAATCTTGCAATTCATAGCGAACAACAGAATGCTGGAGCAGTACGGCGAGTCCCTTGCTCGTGACAAGAAAACCCGTGGAATCTTGTCGGAGTGCGCTCGACGCGGTCCCTTCGGTGACGAGATTCTCATGTCGCCTACGCTCCTCTTCGCCCTCTCCACATCTCCCACTCGATCCCAAACCCTATTGGATCATGCGAAAAGATTTCTTCTTACGGACGGTTACATTGCATTTGTGCATCGCGAACGACGCCTTCTAGAGCTTTTGGGATACGCCGCCTGGCGGGACCAGACGACATCCCCTTCCCCATCCACACCCACATCAGCGACCCCGATAGATGGTGTATGATATCTAGATTCAGGTTCAATTTGGGTTTGGTATCGCCTTTGGACCTTGATTATACTGGACGCGTTTTGAGCAACCTCGTGGCTGGACCGCTGTCTTTCTTGAACGTGCATAGCGCGGCGTTGTTAAGCTGAAGTTGTATAGATAGGGCATGTGTTTACTTTTGTCTATTATCTGTGGTGCTCAGCAGGCCTGTAATCAACTTTGAAGTCCCTTTATAGGGCATTGAAGATACTTTATGAAGTCTAATTCGGATATCTGTCTCGTTTTTCATGGTTCCAAAGAAAAACCAGTCTGTTTCTTATGAACTTTCCAAGGTATACACACTCCATTCCAATTGCAACAAGCACTCAACGCGGAGATAGCACGCCAACATCAACTCAGAAACTGAACAATCCACTCCTCCGCTTGCCATACGGATAAACAATCAATGCAGCCAAAAACAGCCCCACCGTAATCCCAATAGCAACCTGAATCATACCAAACCCTAGACTGAATATCGAGTTACTATTGAGTCCCGCCCCAGGCGCCGAGCTCGAAGATGTTTTCGATGAAATATTCTGCCGAATCTGGTCGGCGGACTCCACCCCCGTGATCAAGGACCCCGTCGCCGCGAGACCGGACGGCACCAGGACAAAGATTCCCGGTAGAATCGCGGTCGCAGCGTGCCCGTGCCAGAGGCGGCTGTACAGGTTTCCCATGATGCCGATCGTGAACGCGCCAACGGTGTTCGCGACTTGCGAGTTCGAGCCCAGCTTCTTCGTGCTGAAGTAGTTGCTGATATACCCCGACAGCGCGATGACGGTCATCGGCGGGCCTTGCTTCCATTTTCCTTGGTTGATGATCAGGAGCCAGACGGACATGATGGCTACGAAGGGGAATCGCTGCACGTAGGGGTTCTTGAAGGCGCCTTCGGGCGGGCAGGTGATGGACGATGTGGCGTGATCGTCCATGAGTCCGTAGAGGGTGGTTCCGACGGTGATGCCGTAGCCCAGAAACAGGGAGAAGATAATCGCGTACACCATCCGGATTGACCCTGCGATGATTTGGTGGGACTGCAGTTCGAGACTGCTGCAGAGCACCAAGAACCCCGGGAGGATTAGTGCGATTGAGGCTTGCGCGATGGCCGAGAAGCAGAATAGGTTTCCCTGCCGTTTCCCGTCCACGACGGTGCGTGGGATGCTGCCGAAGGCTCGGGCGAGAAAGGATGTCAGGACTGAGGCGGTCACTTCGAACACGTTCGAGTAGAGCACCGAGTGGGGTGCGGCGACGTTCTGCATCGCGCCAACGAGACACCCGTTGATGAAGATGATGGGCATGTCGATTGGTCGTGCGTTGAAGGCGAACGGGCCCACGGTTGCAGTGGCCAGACCGTACACCAAGACGACAATGAACTTGTTGAATCGAGGCTTTCTGTTTTGGATATCGTCGAGTTCCTGGATTGCCTCTTCAATGCCGATCACGTCGTGGATGACGTTTTTATAGACCAGATGGGTGTCCGAGAGTCGAGCGAGATCGACGCTCTGGGCAATGCGGACCAGTTTGACTTCTGTTGTGCGCGTCGAGGGATCATCAAACGACATGACCATGCACCCGGGCAAGTAGAGAAACTGGCTATCCACCTCCAGCACCTTGGCGGTCATCTGCATGTATTCTTCCAGTCGATGTGTCGGTGCCCCGAAGGCCATGAGGGCCCTACAGAGTTGCATGATATACCGTTGGCGAGCAATGATCTCGGCAATGTGCACCGTGATTCGGATCTCATCCTCCAGTCTCATTTTCCCGTTCGTCAGTTTTCCTTGTCGTTTGGACGCTGCCGACATAATCTCGCTAGACACCGGGGTTGTTGCTCCGCTGATGTTTCCTGATCCGGCTCCTACCAGAGTTGACGTTGAAGCATTTGGTTTCTTGTACCACTTGGGCTTATCCCGCTTGCTGGGCGACGCTGGGCCGCGCGGTGTAGAACTATCGACGGAAGACTGACTTGATGTTCGAGACATACCGGCGCTGCTGCCCCCCTTCTGATCCTGGCTGGGGTTATTGAGCTTGATCAACTGCGACAAAATCCCACCACCACCGGAGCGATATCGAAGCCCCGATTCGAGCGCGCCTTCATCCTCTCCTCCGCTGAATTCGGTTCCTCTCTGGGGGTATGGTCTACCGCGACCTTTGCGACGCTTGGCCGAGTGATCTTGCGTCAGATCTCGCACCAGCCGATGGGCTTCGGAGCTGGTTGCTCCCTGGTGCTGCCGCTTCTCTTCATCAGTCTTGTGTTTGTTGTCAGTGACGTCTGACAGGGGAACTTCCCCCCCAGACGCCCAATCTGGACGGTACAGGCCGGGTCTTAAATCATCTCCATCAGCGGCAGGACGTCCCAGCACGTTGCTGATGGTTGTGATTCTCTGTTTGATGGATTTCGTTGCCGAATTGTACCGATCTCTAACGCTGGACGGCATCCATCGCTCGGGATTGTAGATTGGTTTCTTGCCCTCTTCCGGTGCTTTCTCATCAGCAGGCTTCTCTTCTTTGGCTGTTGTCCCATCAGCCTGGTCGGTCCGCTCCGGCAACGGCGTATCTGTGATATCCGCAGTTTCGTGAGAGTAAGGCATGGTTGGCCGATGTGGTAGGCCCTGGCGCTGCGATCTATCCCACTCGGCACGCACATCCTCAGGCGGAGGATTTCGAGGCGCCTCCTGCCAGAAACTGGCATTTGATCGAAACCGGACACGCGGCATGCGAGGCGTCTCGCCCTGCTGGTTGTTTTCCGAATCGCCATTTTCTTGTCTTTCTGGTGGATGTTCTGCTTTTTCAGGGTCCATCGGTGTCCCGCCGCTTTCACGAATAGATGAATCCTCGCTGCTGCTTTCCTGCTCGGACATGGGGGCGTCAGGAAATGCCGTAGCCTCACCGACTTAACATCGGCTGTTTTTCACTACAAAGAGCAATCGGAGAAAGCTGAGATATTTTGCGGCGTCGTCCCGCCTACCATGTGCCGTCAAGGTCCGTGTTCGGAAAGGCCCAGCTTCTATCACCGCGCGTTGTAGCCAAGTGAATGATCGATGCGGGGGATAATACTCACTTTTTGTCTCTCGAACTCCGCGCAAGCCCCTTTTGTAAGCGCGAGATTCTTAATGAGGATATGTACTTGCTTGTTATGAGTTCATTGCGGCAATATGTGCACGAAATACTATACTAGCCTAAGCTTTGTTGCCGCCCACGACCCACGGCTCTCAATGCTAACGTCACTATATCGGAATGACAGTCCACAAGTCAGATAGTTAGTTTACTGAAGAAAATGGTTGCCCGCCTGCAAGATTCACGAGCTTTCAAGATCTATGCCAATTGTAAACTTCAAACTGATTTTGTTTCGCAGCATCTTCAGCACTGGGATGCTTTGGCAAAGGGAATCCGGGCGGATACGGAACAAGTCCACTTCTTTGCTTCTTGTGGATTGTGAGAGGATGTAGGTATGTGCGCATATTTGGCTAGAGCGTTCCTCTCCGCGGCATGCTTCTTTAGCTTGTCCCGTTTCTGGGACAAAACATAACCACTGACGCAAGGAGTTGCTCCGACCGATGCCGCGTCCCGAATTTTACCCGCAGCCATGTGGCTTTTCAGAGTTTCGACATGGCTAAACGCCAAAATTGATCATTACTGTCCACTATGAAGCTATGTCCTGGGTGCAAGTTATCTTAATGGAATCGTTAGTTTGAATCGGCTCCGATGAATGATTCAATCGCCAAGATACGATATTCCTAATCGGGAAAGTGGACAAGCTAAGCCCAACCCTCGGACACTATGAGATTGCACAGTACATAGATTCAATACATAAATGGAAAAGCCGAGCTGGAGTCCAATTATTTGATAACCTCGGCTTTGCACACACCTCTCCCTGGCACGTTCCCAAATCCAGGACTCGCAAGGGGCGACGATCGGCTCAGCCCGCATTCCAGATCCAAGATAATCACCAGCTTGAAGGGCCCATAGCTGCCTTAGATAGTCACTTTCAGTAATTCTCTGTTGCGAGGTTGTCATTCCTTTTTTTTTTCTTTCAAAGTTTTTATCATTCGTTCTTTCTCCAAACTTCTTGTCTCTCGTTCTTGTGGTGTGTGTGTGGGATCGGGATTGATGCGAGGACGAGGATTGATTGAGGACTGTTAAGGATGCGTGACAAATTCTCTTTGACTGTGTTGGCAGCGGTTATTGCTACGGCTTCGAGTGCAATTTTTCCTATTGGACCGATCCACGAGCACATCCCAACTATTCCTGAGCCTATACGATCTATTCCTGTGGCCATTCAATCAATCCCCTCGCCGCCGGCCTGGCTCAATCCTTACGTTCATGCAACTCTAGCTCCAGCATCTTCGTATGTGATATATCTTGTCTGCGATGAAAATGAGGCATTGGTTTACTAATCCGTCAATCTACAGATCGAGCAGTCCCAGTTTCGCGGCCGCCACGAAAGCATGCCCCGGTCCCGCAGTCTCGCCGGGTACTTTCTGGCTCGACGAACAGGATCATAATGGAGACGGCGCGGGATACGCACCCTACGCCAATACGACGAACAGATATCCGGTCTATCGCAATGTCATGGACTACTCGGTTGTCAATGACGGATCGGGCGACCAGACACGTAACCTGCAGAAGGCGATCGACGATGACGGCAACGGTGGGAGCCGCAAAGGAAAAGGCGTAACGCGGTTTCCTGCTGAAGTCTTCTTGCCTGGCGGTACGTATCAGCTGGAAAGCACACTGAACTTGACAGTGGGGACTATCATTGTTGGGGACCCGATGGACCCGCCTATCCTCGCCGCCGCTGCGAACTTTCGTGGACAATTTCTCGTCATGGGATATGATGAGGAGAATGGACCCCCGGAGACCAGCTTTATGACGCTCGTGAAGAATGTCATCTTGGACACCGCAGCCATCAACGCCAACAGTACCATTACTGCTCTGCAATGGGGAGTCGCGCAGGGGTCTGGCTTGACAAATGTGCAAATCCGCATGCCGATAGATTCGACCTGGCATACTGGAATTGATATTGATGCCGGATCGACTATTGCTGTCACAGACGTGGTGAGTTGAACTGTCCTATCTTTGGGTTATTAGTCTAACGAAAGGCAGTACATAACCGGTGGCGCAATTGGCATTAAAAATTCGAACCAGCAAGTCAACTTCAAGAATATCTATTTCAAGTCCTGCGGCACTGCTTTCGACGCGGCGGGAGGATGGACAGTGCTGATCCAGGGTGCTATCTTCAATGACTGCGGGACTGGAATCAACATGACCGAGAACTCACTGGGGAGTCTGGTGCTTCTCGATTCGACATCGATGAACTCCGGGCCTGTCATCCGGTTTTATGATTCGTCCAACGATCCAGGAGGCCGAAACAACCAGTTTACCATTCAAAATTTGGCACATGATACGGACGGTCCTATTGCAGTTGACGCTGAGGGCAATGTCCGACTGCCCGCCACTCGCCATGTCGACACTTGGAACTGGGGCACTATCGCCCCCGGTAGATACCAGACTGGGGGAAGTTGGTCGACCACGCGTTCAGAGTCTCTTCTTGTGGACGGAAAATACTTCACCAAAATGCAGCCCACCTATGGTGACTTCAATAGCGACCAAATTGTCAATGTCAAGACTGTTCCCGGCTACCCGGTCTCGGGCGATGGCTTGGCAGACGATACTGCATCCTTGAACGCCATCTTGGCGCAGAATGCCGCCGACTGCAAGATCAGCTATATCCCCTTTGGGATTTACCGAGTCACGAATACCCTACTCATTCCGGTGGGATCTCGTATCGTGGGTGAAGCGTGGTCCGTCATTTCTGGGTACGGTGATGCTTTTTGTGATGCCAGTAACCCTAGACCAGTCGTGAAGGTCGGGAACCCCGGTGATGTGGGCCTAATTGAGATTCAAGACATGCGGTTCGCAGTGGGCGAGGTTCTCCCCGGGGCCAAAATCGTCGAGGTCAACGCGGCCGGTGAAGCCCCTGGAGACGTGGGACTATGGAACACGATAGTGACAGTAGGCGGCACGGTCGACACGAACATTTCCCGCTCCTGCACATCGCAAGACCCAACAGACTGCATGGCCGCATTCATGGTGATGCATCTGACGAAGAGCTCGTCGGCATACATTGAGAACTTCTGGGGCTGGACTGCAGACCACAACCTGGACAGCGACCTGACCACCATTATCTCCACTGGCCGCGGAGTCCTCGTGGAGTCAACCAAGGGCACTTGGCTGACCGGCACAGGCTCGGAGCATCACTGGCTCTACAACTACAATTTCCACAACGCGCAGGACGTCTACGCCGGGATGCTGCAATCGGAGACCCCGTACATGCAGGGCTCTGGAGAGCTCCAGGCAGCACCGGCGCCCTGGACTGCCAACGCGCGGTACGGCGATCCAGACTATTCATGGTGCGCAGCAGATGATCAGAAATGCCGCACTGCGTTAGCCACCAATGTCGACGGTGGATCCAACATCGCGCTATACAATTCAGCAGCCTGGGCTTTCTTTGACGGACCGTGGAATGGGAAGTATAATGAACCTTGCAAGGGCAAATGCCAGGCAAACATGATGCGCGTGGTTGGTGCGCCACAGAACTTGGTCTGGTACTCGATCAGCACGCGCATGACGGAGGTCATGGTGTTGGATGGAAAGACGAATCCGCGCGAGTTTAGCCATCCCGGTGGATGGGAAGCCGTCATCCAGGCATATCGGCAGTTTGCCACGCGGTGAATAATAACAGTCATCGTTTATACATAGTTGGTTGCACATATGATAGACCAATTAGAGAATAATCAGAATTTTGTCTTTTTGTTTCTTTTTTTAGATCAGCACGTGCCTTTATCCCTCAGGCATCAATCTTACTCCGAGGATTCAATCATCCTCGTTTCACATTGAGCAGGTCAATAATATTGTAATTAGCGACTACTCCAACGTCATCAACGTGCAACGGCGCTTGGCTTCCACCGCCGTCATGAAGCCACGCTAAACATGCTATTTCAGGGTCAAGCCCGCCCGAAGAGGCTTGTTACCGACCAAGCCACAGGTCCACCCGGTATTCGGGAAATCTCGCATAGGCCGACCCATCCGCATCCAACCCAACGCCCACTGAGACAGCTCTCCGACAGTTGATCTGTGGGGTGACCTGCCCAGTGGATTCCGATTCTTAGGCACCAAGGGCCCTGTGCCTGTGACGGTGACTGCCGGGGCTTCCGACGCTTCCAGAAGGCAGCAGAGTTAACGGCGATGCCTGCCATGTTTCTAAAATCGGAGCCCATAATAATCATCAAGATGGCTGTGCACACACACTGCATGCAGGGACACTTGCCACCAATAGCTTAATTTTCTTTCTCCCAGAACACGGACGAATGGTCCCAACGTGAGAACCACGACTGGACTGTCAGTCGTGTTGCTTGGTGGGCCCCGATGAAATGACGATTGGCTTCCCAGGATTATGGAGCGGACCTGGCGCTCTCGGGCGAAGCCTTGTATCCATCCCCTTCCGGCACCAAGCCGCTGATCTCCATTTTCGCAGCACTTTGACAGGGCTGAAATGATGTCGCCACAGCCACCAGATGCCTTTATTTGCTTGGCATCCTGGGAGAAGTGAACTAAGCCCCGTTACTATGAATACTCAGGGGAGAATTGCCTTTCTACCGGATCCGCGCCGCACATACATAAGGGGGCCATCTCTCCCCCGGACTATGTGAATTTCATACCGATCAATTAATCCTACCCGAGACTACTCTTTTCAACCTCCCAAAGTTTACCTATTTCTACCAACCCACCAGCAAAATGAAGTTCACTCTGGTCTCCTCTGCCCTTCTCCTGGCCACCGCAGCCATGGCCAACCCTAACCCCGACATTCCTAACATCAATTCGATCCTCTCCGAGGCCGGCGTCGGTGTCTCGAAGGGCATCAACGACATCTCTGACATTCCCGCCGAGGCTACCTCGATCTGGGAGGAGGTCAAGACTGGCGGCGAGAATGCCATCAAGACCCTGACCGGCGAAGCTGCCGAGATTGCTACCGCCGCCGAGAGCGCCTACAGCGCAGGTGTTACAGACCTCCAGTCCGCCGGCTCGGAGATCGCGCACAAGTGGTCCACTGCCATCAGCCAGGCCACCTTGACCAACTCCAACGGTGAGACCACCGCTACCGATGCCACCACTTCCGAAACCACCACCACTACCGGGCCCACCACTACTGGGGCCACCAAGGGATCCATGACCCCCTCCGCCTCCGGAACTGGCAGCCCATCCGGAACCACCAACGGTGCCGTTGCCCGCCCTACTGCCGTCGGTGCCGCTGTTGCTGGTATGGCCGGTATGCTCGGTATCATGGCTGCCCTGTAAAGGGTGTCTGTGATCGTCTTCTCCCTGAACATTTCCGAGATTCCTAATTTCTTCGATCTCGGACCTCGATATCATTGTTATAACTTTACGACTTTCCTTGACTGTGTGTTCATACGCTTTTTGTCATAGCTCCCCCTAAGAGAGGGGATGGTGTTTATATATTACCCACGGGATTTTGAGAGCTGTATATATATATAGTTTGATTGTACAATTAAACAACTTGTCCATGCACAAATCCGTCAACTTTTGAAATGCCTGTCCCAAGCCAAGATCTTTTATCTCATCTCAGAAAATCACGAGTATATTCCATATGGACACTAATTTGAAAGTTGGAGTCGTCATTCACGGGATGGTAACACGGGGCCGTGCCTGTGGTTGTGTACACTCAAGTAGGAACGGCGGTGGACAGATCATCTGAGAGATCTTTCCAATGGAAGAACAAAGATAAGAGCTGACGTGCATCTACCCATGCGTTGTTGCACGTGTCCTGCTGGGAAGGAGTGGTTTCCCCCGCAGCCCCTGCGCGTACCAGGGCGTGATTTTTGTACAATCACCTTGAAGGCGTTTCTCGGCTTCGGAAGTAAGCAGAATGTACAATTTAAATTTGCCTCCGAGTCGTTCTCTCCGATATGGGCCCTAGTTGTCCCAGACTTGCACTATATGTACTCTGGTCCGTATCAGTGGTCAGTCGTGTCTAGAAATCATCTTCGAGGAGTATAGTGAGGCATTGGCACTATCCAGGCGTTGTGTCGGAGAGTATTCCTGTTTGGCCGTGGAATAAAAAACATGACATGGCTACAATGGCACTTAAAGAACAATCTTATCGATATTTGGAACTCATAAATATACAAAGATTAACGAATATTGATATTATATGGACAAATAATAAGTTCTGGGCCTGCACGAGCCGTTCTTCATAAGTAATGTCCTAACCAGTTACAACCTCGACCTCCCCGTATATCTCCACTCTACCGTGTATATAGAGCCATCCACCTTTTTCAACATCCAGGTCAACTCAAAAGCTGTGTCAGATCTTCATTTTGAGAATGATTGACACTGTCTTTGGGGGCGAAGGAGCTATGCAGGTTTAAACCTGCTCCTCGGGAGCCAAATCGCGGCGCACTTCCGCACCATTGACAGCATTGCTATCATTCGAGTGGGGGGCATGGGCATCAGTGTAAAATTGGCGCTGGTCCTGACCGTAACCCTGATCGGTGACAGTGTGCTCGGAAGGAATCATCGACTCCTTCCTTTCCATGACTTCCGATTCGTCTCTATCCTGACCAGGATTGATGTTTTGCCAACGGACAAGTACAAGCAATCCGTAGAATCCCGAGGCAAGAAGGGAGCCAAGCAGAGGACCGACCCAGTAGATCCAATGATATCCCGGAAACGAGCGGTTGATGACATCGGGGCCCAAGGAACGTGCCGGGTTCAGGGAGCCACCAGTGTAGTAGTCACCTGGAATTGGTTGTCAAGAAGTGGTTCACTCTGCAAAATATATGATAACTTACCGACCATCTCGCATACGAAAAAGGCGAGACCAATTCCCACGGGAGCCAGATAGGTCGACTTGTGCTTGACCACAGCCAGCATGATGATGACAAAAACCAGCTGTGCAGTCAGGAACATTTCAATGAACAGACCCTGCGAGATCGAGGCACCGCCACCAAGTCGAGTACTGAAGTTGGCTCCTCCTGGAAACAGGCAGCTCACTACACCCGCAGCGGCAATGCCACCGAGAAGTTGCGCTGGGAACACAAAGAGGCCGCGAAGGGGGGGCATTCCGCCAGTCACACAGAGTGCGAGTGTGACCTGATAATATTAGCTGGAGGTTTATAAATACTATAATCTTTCATTTCATACCGCTGGGTTGAAGAGCCCGCCCGTGACACGGAAAAATGCCCAAACGTTGACCGTCAACGAGAAGCCAAAAACCAAGGCGGAGTACAGCAGATTCGATGTGTTGGGTAGAGATCCATCCTTAGGCTTGGGTGTATTGGACACCTGGGTTCCAGCGAAGGAGAAGAACAGGAACATGAAAGTGCCCACGAACTCTCCGAAGACAGAGAGGATGTTATAACGCATCTTGTCCGGGAACTGCAACATGGGGAGCTGGCCACGCCCGTTAGGACCGGGCGGTCCCCCAAGAGTTGACTGATCAGCCGACTGGCGCTTTTTGTTAGACTTCATCGTGATGATCTGAGGGCAGCAATTGGCGGAATAAGTTCGGACAAAGATACGATTTTTTTTCCAACTGCAACAGCGCGGGCTGCTCCTAATAGCACTATTTAATTCACAGTAATTAGTAACATAATGTTGTCGCAGACGTCACTACTAGCTTGTAGACGGACACCCCTCCATCCATGTATCATCGATCAGGGCTTGGCTCGGGACCTTGAGCGAACGAGGGTCGTTAAAACCATGGAGTCATCTAGTCTTGACTAGGAACACTCCCCAATCGGGGAGCTGGCACAAAAACTTTTACAGTGAGGAAGATTCTTCCGAATGGTGAGGTCAAAGGTTGCCGGAAGCGGCGATGTGGGTCTGTCTAGAACACTCACACTGGCAAATCATTGGGATACCAGCGTAAACACTCCACTTTCTCCGCATAGAAAACCTGTTCTAATTGGCCAATGAAGGGACTAATGGGTGTTTTTTTCACGATAAAAGGGTCATAGAGAGAAAGTCAATCGATGAATCCGATCTATTGATCTGCCCAGAAACCGGAGAGTCTGGCAGTATTAGATGCGAGTTCACATTATAAGGGCTTCTTATCACCTTTGGAGCCATGGAATACGTTCGTTGCCCGGACTTCTCTTTAAGGAACCGACCATGACTGGCTCTCCGATAACTGGCTCGCAGGAACACTGTGGGCTAAAGGCAAGCCCAAGGATAGCGACCAGGTCAGGCTCAAAATTCCGCCTGTGAAATCACAGGTTCCAAATTTTACCAGCAAAAAAGCTTGGACATACCCTTCCGGTGATGTGCTGGATCCATGTGATGTTCTGTCTGTCTAGTCGACTACGTCAGGTTTGTTAGTATCGGACAGATAGAGAGTCCTACATGTGCCAGCCCTTGAAGTATGCCTGGAAGCTCTGTCAATGCACAGCAATCAAACCTGTGATTGGAAGATAACCGCGACCGGCATTTTTCAAATGTTTGTCCGGTCTCGGAACTCATTCTTAAACATTCTCGTCCGTGTCCTGTCCGAACTAGGCTCAGCGAGCATTCTATCGTTATGTTGGAACGAACTTTTATGATTATTAGGCACTTCCATTAAGCATAGTCTTATTTTAAAAGCCCTATAATCGCATTCCGGACATAGCGTACTGGCCTGAACGACCGGAGTGTCAGTGCCGACCGAACCAAGATAGAGTTGTTCTGCGCCGGTGGTGCTTAGCACTAAGCGCGTGCAACCCATCGCTCTTCACTCTGGCTTCTTTAGATTGACTCTTAGAAGGCGCCACTTTTCGGTATTTCTTCTTTGAAATAAAAGCATTGGCTCCGTATAGCTTCTCTCTGTCTACCTCTCTTCAGATCTACGAGTAATGATTGAGAATTTTCTTGATTTAACCCCAGGAATGCCTTTAAGTCAGTGAATTTGTCCTATTTTTAAGGGATCCCAGTCCTTATTAACAATATTGTGCTCTCACTGAGAATTGAGGGCATTTTCGCACTTTTGTTTTCACAGCACGAGGAACGCGTAGTGTGGAGCAACCGTCCGTCTGTGGCTTTGCCGGCGGAGTTAACGTCCTTTTATTAGCGCCAGCTTTCTTCAATGCCGAAATTTAAGATTTATAAGCTGATCAACATACGCCAAGCCTGAAAGAAAGAAGCAACACATAAGACATCCAGGAACGGCGTACCTGGCTAATTTCTCGCTTCTCCAACCCGACTTTTTCGGCAAGGCATTCAACTCTCGATATTTGCATTCTCGATTTCAAGTCCAACTCTGCCTGTTAAGACATACAGCATCGCATCGCAACATGAGTGGCAAGATTGGCGTCTTCCCCGCTTCTGGCGGATTGGGCACGAGCATCGTCAATCATCTAACGAAACTGGTCCCAGCTTCACAGCTCATTCTCATCGCACGGCACCCCGAGAAGCTGTCTGAATTTAGCCAAAACGGCGCCACCATTCGGCAGGCAGACTACGATGGGCCCTCCACTTTGGATAAGGCCTTTGACGGGGTCGAAACGTTGATGCTCATCTCATATGCGTCGTTTGAGATACAGCACCGAATCACCGTATGTATGAAAATAACAACATAATTTCTCAAGGTCTAACCAAGCCCCCCTAGGCACACCATTTGGCAATCGACGCTGCCATCAAAAGCGGAGTGAAGCATATTTTCTACTCCTCGCTAGCCTTCGCCGGCATTTCGAAGGACCAGAGCTTCGCGCATGTGATGGGAGCGCATATTGCGACCGAAAAGTATCTCTCTGAGAAGTCGGGCAACTTTACATACACCGCTGTTCGTGAGGGGCTGTACTCTGAGTCCTTTCCAATTTACACTGCCTGGTTTGATCTCAAGAATCCAGCTGATGAGGTTACAATTCCGCACCCTGGTAGTGGGCCAGGTGTAGCGTGGGCCAAAAAAGATGAGCTGGGTGAAGCGACTGCCAAACTCATCGTAAAGTACACCCAGGACCCGTCGGGATTCCCTTATCTGAATGGAGAGATACTTCTTTCTGGACCTCGGGAGCTTTCTCTCTCCGATACTGTCGATGTTCTCGGTCGAGCAGTCGGAAAACCTCTCAAAATTCGCGAAATCTCTGTCAACGAGTATGCCTCGCTCCCACAGATTGGCAAAAAACATACGTATCATGGTGTGGATTTGTCGAGGGAGTGGGCCACAGCATGGGAGGCTATTAAGCAAGGAGAGACTGCTATCGTATCTCCAGCTCTTGCCGCCATTCTGGGAAGAGAGCCCGAGGACTTTGAGACGACCATCAAGGCACAATTAGAATAATTGACATTTAAATTGCATTTAAATTCCATTGTTACTCGATAAGTCAGAGCTAATTTTGACCACTAGATTGATGACCTAATTTTGGCGAGAGGCGAGTAGTTTCACTTGTAAAGATAAAAGTAAAAGGTTCCCGCATTTGAAGTCTTTGCATCCATCGCACCCGCAATCATGTCATGGTTGACATATCGGAAATAATCTATAATAGGAAAGTCATCATAGACCATAGCCGTCGAAAGAACACAACGCCACTCAATCCGTCGGAGCTATATGGGCGTCAGCCGTTGCCCTCAGGCTCTCTAGTTTTGACCTAACCCTTTATTAGAAGTAAGATGCAAATGTTAACTTACCCTAGCATGTCCCCAAGCATCATTCCACTCCTTCGCGCCATATTCCTTATGAACCATAATAGGATCAACGTCCTCGGGAGAACGGAAAGTCTTACCAGCCCAGCTCATGGATGTGAGTTTATTCTCGGTCGAGTGGCCAGTTCGGACACTTTTGCCATTCCAAAATCCAGTGATGTTGTCTGGCTCGATGGGTTTGAGTTGATCAAACACAGCAAGCACCTCGCTGCTTGAGGCGTCAGAGGATTTGGTCAGTTTTTCGAATTGTTCCTCTGGAGTGCTGGGTCATCAATCAGTAATAAGTAAGATATGACAATTGAATGTGGTAGAGTAACAAACGGAGACATCTTGTCGGTCCAATTCCGATGGTATATTGGGAAGAAGTAATGTTAGGTATTTGGCGGGGTACTCTGTGGTCGCTTTTATGTGCGAGGTCAGCATTGCGTGGTGCGTCATTAGATCTAGGAGGACCACGGGGAATCAGTAGATCCACGATCGTCACCCAGGGAACAAATTAGTTTCTCTCAGGTGGTGGTGGGCTCCCGACCATCTCGAGTTCTCACGGGGCAATCAAGCAGATGCTGAACTGCCTGACTGGTGTTCATACAGCGAGTTCGCCATTGTGATACATGATGACTGCACGCGTCCGATCTTGATTCTCATTGCATGGCGACTTATATTGCAGTGAACAGTTTTCTTGGCCATTCCTCGTAGCACAGATAAAAAAGCGATGGAGGAGGACATGGAGGGCAGGGAACTTCCCTGCATCCCAACAGATGGAGCGCCCCACCGCATCCCCCTTGCGAACCCGAGCCGATCGTATCTATCTATTGGAGCGGGAAGTGTTGCACAGGGGCGCGCCAGGTCGAAGCTGGCAGACCGACGGGAGAACTAGCGGAATTGGGCTCCCACTGAATCGAATACTGCCACCGAATGGAATAATGAAGCAATCGAACGTCTGATTGTAATCAAATAATGAGTGTGTTGTACGTGGTAGAAAATCTAGACTGCAGGAATTCTCCCCCTGATCATTTCGATGCCTTGTCTGTAAGGCCTATATTATCACGTGGGCACTGGGCGCCAGCCCGGCTACACTATGTAGTTCGCACACTTGGATCTGCATTAAATCGAAGATGATGACTGACTTCTTGCTGGATCGACAAGGACTCTAGTGGACTGAAAATATTTACGACATCCTTGAATATCAAAGTTTTGAAACTACCCATGAGAAAGTAGATACTCATTCACCGCTGGTCCGAATACCTTGGGACCTTAAGCTTCTTCATGTTTCACAAGTGCGTCATTAGACTCGTAGATCCCTTCCTATAGTTTTGGGAACCAGGTCTTCTCGGATTGCCACCAAAGGCAAAAGATTCAAGTGGATACATATCAACCCATGTCAACATTGCGTCAGTGATTCCAGATTGTCTATAGTACGTAGTTAGCTAGTGTCGTTGAACAATCCCCTTGATAATCTCAGTCGCCAGTCACGAAATGCGTCGTAGTAGGAACGGAGAGAAGCAGAGAGAGAACGATAGTTCATGAGGCAGAGGCATAACCATGGTAGGTCCTAATCGTGTGTTTTCATGTGGAGCGGCAGAGAACTTATCCCTCTTTTGTTACTCCAGATAGAATAATAGCTAGCAACATCCATAATATCCTATGAATGCCAATTGAAACTCGGGGTAATGATGATTCGGCATTTGATCAAAGCTAAGCAGCCGCAATTTGTGCAAATATACTCTGCGGCCCCTTTAGAAAACCTATGGCAAAGCTATTTCGATCACGTATCTCGGAATAATAGCAGATACAGCATTAGCCGGCACTCCATGTCTCATATGGCGGAAACAATAAATTCCTCCGACCCTGCATTTGCGAAAGTGATCCCGTATTATTTCGTCCGACCAAAACCAGTTGGGGCCCAGGCAGACCTAGAAGTTAGCAGATATCGGGCTGAACAGGAGCGCAAGTTCGTGGCAAAGGAAACTCAGGTTCCGAATGACACCACGACTAAAAGACGCATATGAAGTAATATGGTCGGCCAAATACGGCTCCCATATGTAAAGAAACATGCTCAAGGATAAATTAATCATCACAATCTACTTCATTCAAGAAATTGAAATACGTTTTTAATAAACCCCATTCCATTAAATTCGTGTTGTGCGTGCTAGTAGTACAGCAGGGCTTCATTACTAGTGATAAAACAAGAGAGAAAATGATAGTTACGATGCAAATAAACAATAATGTCCGAAAGTATTAGTACTTATGTCGAGTGTGGACATCATTGACTTTATGTCGGCCCCGACTCTCGGCCGGCGGCTGCTGATCCAACGGCGCCCCAGATCCACTTGCTGACTTCCACCCAATTCATTGGTAGCCAGCAGTTCTTCAGTTGTTTGTTATTGCGCCTCTGACATCTGACTGGCTCCACAGCTCTGGTGGCTGGCATCGGAACCGGCCACTGTTACAGAATCTAGCCTGCGGTGGCTTCAGATCGAGCCCTCCGAGAGCATTGAAAGGAGACCTATCCAGACCTTTTGCTGGGGAAACGGCAATGCTGTACATCACAGCCGGTCCTCGGCTGTCACTTCGGTCAAGGAGCGGTAAGTATGATTCGCTATTGATAGCCTCTAGGTGGTATTCGGGAATGAACGCTCCTATCCTTTTTCTTGCAAGGTGGTGCTTTCTGTCCATATTTAATATTGATCTGGTGCGGCCGACGTAAACTCAATTCTATTCCATGGTAACCTGCCGTCTTTATTTTTGATCGTCAATATTTTGCCACAATACCTTATACCCTATTTTGCAGATGACGCTTGCCTTTGCTCAGAAAGTATTTTAAAAATCCCTCTGCTCCCAACCCCAGTCTGCATAGAGCATCTTCAAGCACCATCACAATGGATTTCTCTCGATCAAGCTCTCTCTCTGGTCTCCCGCAGGAAGTTGAGAAATACCTCACCAGCCAGCCGATGAGTCCTCAGACTCGACCAGTCGACTTCTTCCCTGCCACCAAAGAGTGTCTTGGTCCTCTTTCTAACAACTGGATATGCGACAACGCAATCGATCTTTTGGCCTCGAATTCCACGGCCATGAATCCCCTTTCTTTTGACGTGTCCGAAAAGTTGGCCGACATAGGGCCAAAAAATTTCTTTAATGACCCCTTTGCCATTCCGGTCGGGATGAATGCGTTTACATTGCCTGTGGCCGAGGACAGCACTTCAGTATCATCGGTAAGATCTGCAGCCCTGTCTCAATTGAAATAATGATTTTGACATCCGAGGAAGGGATTTGATAGTGACGATCAAACGTGGTCTTTCACGCACCCTTCCTTTAACTCAACCACATCTGAGACCGGGTCATCCGTCGATCAAGTGATTAAGACAGTTTCTGCTCAATACAATGCTCAACCAAAAAGTCGGACCTCCTCAGCGGACTCAACGAACCAGAACATCCCAAATTGCAAATCTCGCAGTCTATCAGAGGAGCCTTCTTATTGCCTGTCCACCGGCAATCAGGGTCCGCAGACACGCAATGCTGCCAAGCGTGCCGCTCATAATATCGTTGAGAAACGATACCGCTCAAACATCAATGCCAAATTCAGTTCGCTGGAGAAATCCGTCTCTCCTACAAGCTCTCAGAAGCATAGCCTTAAGGGCAGGTCCGGTTCTTTGAAGAAGTCAGAGATTCTCACAAATGCCCTCGCCTATATTGAAAAAATGCAGCAAGAAAACCAGGCTTTGCGCGATGAATTGAGCTTGTTGAAACAGGATATCCTGCCGGGAAGGCGATGGCAGTATTCAAATCAATTTTGAAACCGACTCAGTTCGAACTTGTGCGCGATAGGCAATTTTTTCTTTCTACATTCCTATGTTGTGAAGTATTGTTAGGAGTCTTGGGAGTGGATTGGCGTTTCACGCATGGAAGCCGGAGTTTAGGTTTAATTGGTCTCTTCCATCTTCATTATTGACAACAGAAAAGTCTCCAGTTTTGTGTTAATATTAGATCTGTCAGCTTCATAGTCCATAGTCAAATAATGATGCAATAGCTGAGACTGGGCAAAATCTGCCCTTACTTGCTCTGTATTCTGCAGTTAGGCCGAATCAAGTAGGTCCAAGGTATGACTCGCAGCCGGATATACCTATAACATGTTCACCTATGATTTAAAGCTCGGTCATCGCGCGAAACATGCTTAAAAGGGAAACATTGACGCCATTCTTCGCTAGTGCACATTGCATATAAAGGTCCGTTTCGAATTTTGTCTTCTATAATTTTAACTCCAAAAAAAGTACGGCCCACAATACGATGGCTTCTCTTGAGTCCATCCTGGGCTTGGGATTCGATGGGTGTGCATGCCGCTCAAAACCATGTTATTGGTAAGAGCAAGGACAATCTTGGAACCCACATCGTTTCAGGCACTTTAACGTGAACTGGTGCGTCCTCCCGATGCGTCCTCCCCAGCTTGCATAACCGAGCATTAACATTACATTGTTGCATAATGGGACGGATACTCTTACGCATGACCCTCTGGTCTCGGATTGATGACACTTCGAAATGGTCATGTCCCGAAATCGCGAAAAAGCCGCAAAAAGTCAAACGCGAGCTATGGGCAGCTCGGAACGAACCCGCTTCTTGCGCTATGGATTATTGGTCAATTGATGAGGGATGCAGAGACTAGTTGTTTTCCAGAATGCGCCCATCAGGCCTTAAAGACGGACGAGGCTCAAATTTCCCAATCGAGGTTGGGGTGCTGATCTGGTACTTGAATATCACTGAGGCCCCGAAGATCCCTTATGAAAACACGCTTTCACAGCTGCTTATCTTCCCCCACAATTACTGATGCTCTAAGAAACCAATTGTCACAAAAACTCCACCGATTCAACAAGCGCAGACCTGGGGAAGCGTCCCAGTCTACTCTAATTGCAACAATTACCGATCAAATCCACCTCCGCCCCCGAGAAGGGAAAGAGAAAGAGACCCTGGGGCCGAGGCCCGGCGATACAGGCCAATAGCGATTCTACATCGGCGTTCGCAGCTGGACAGAGAGATCTCTCATCCAAGCACAGCATTGTACGTGTCTAAGACACCTTGTTCAGTCAAGCTCCAAAGACGCGACATCCGGTGTTCTCCTTGTTCAAGGTGAACCCCGGCACCTTAGTTCCCGAGCTGCTTCGAGCGGCACAGGGCTGCTGCCTAACCAGCCAGCGCTCGTCGTGTCGTGCTTCCCTTTTGTCTGATTATTATGGGTCACTACGATACCTCAGCAGCATGCATCGAGGATTATCGTGATGCTCCAATTTTTTTTGGTCCACTCAAACGCCATTGGGGATTGGATTCCATTCGGGAGTGGACATATAAGGGAAATCTCGGGACATCGTGAAGCTCGCACATCACCACCATGGAGTTAATCACTCAGTATCTCGAGATTCGAGACATCGGTGGATTTGATAATGCTCCTTGTGGTGGCTCTCGGGTGGCTTATCTCGTCGGATGTACTTGCCGTATCAGGCCCAAGTGGTCGCCACCGATGATCTCGACTGGCTTTACGGAGACCGGAGGCTTACAGTAGCTGACCGATGGCGCATGGAGTGCATCCCGCGTGCATGTCTGAGGCTTTTCGAGACCTCTCGAACTGGTGGGAGGAAGAAAAGATGTATTTCGATCCCTTGTCCTACTGG
This sequence comes from Penicillium psychrofluorescens, assembly GCF_964197705.1. Lineage (NCBI taxonomy): Eukaryota > Fungi > Ascomycota > Eurotiomycetes > Eurotiales > Aspergillaceae > Penicillium > Penicillium psychrofluorescens. The sequence continues at coordinate 2,480,676 of NC_133439.1, read as the reverse complement.
AAATCTCTACTGTCGGGAATTTCTAGAGGCCTTCCCTCCGATTTGGAGCAGACATCGCCCGCCCGCCACAATCGTAGGGTTCAATGAATTATTCTCTATGGGCTATGGAAACAACCATTGATCGAGTTTAGCCTGGATCTTTCTCCGGACCATACTAACTATAACCATCGCCATTGTGGAGAAGACCACCCACAACCACCAGAGCGAGGCCCACTTCGAGGAAGTCCATCCGAGCAGTACAAAAAATCCCCGCAAAAAAATTCCACAAAATCGATTTCGCACTCTTCGTTTCCATTATCAAGCGCACCCCAGTCTGTGACCAATCCCACTGATACAATCCACAACGAAAGTTGTGTCTCCGGTGTCTGTCATTGGCCGCTCCATCTTCGTCCCCAGCTTTATCTCGTTGCCCCGGTCTTTTTTGGCGGAATTAACTTCGCTTGACACGACGCCTCCGTGGGGGATGATCCTTGCTCGACTCGACACAGCGCGGAACGAAATCATGATTGCGAAGACTATATAGAATCCGTCGTCTCGCTCATCTGGCCCCCTTTCTTCCCCAGGTTTATCTTCTGCGGAAAATGGACGTGGCCCCCCTCCTGCTTGCCCGTTGAATTGCTCTTTAACGCTTCCGGCTGGAATCAAACTACGATGGATCTGGAGTCGAACCAACAGGCTGAGCCTATCAAGCCGGCGCTGTCGACTGACCAAGATGTGCAAGATGCACTCGACCTTGCGGCGCTGGGCCACGACCAGGCCTTGACGCGGAAATTCAATATGTGGAGCATGTTGGCGCTTGCCTTCTGTGTGCTGGGTATGCTCCTGCTTGCCCTGAAGAAAATGGTCGTCAGTCCCATACTAACCTGGGTTTCCTAGGCACCTATTCCACGTTCGCGCAGGATCTCAGCAGTGGCCTGACAAATGGCGCCTCTATCACGATTCTCTGGGGTCTGGTGCTGGTCACCGCCTGTAATCTCTGTGTCGCCCTGTCGCTGGGCGAGTTGGTCAGCAGCATGCCGACGGCTTTGGGTCAAGCCTACTGGGTATACCGACTGTGGAACACACCCCTTGGCCGATTTGCGTCATACATGTGTGCCTGGATTAACACCTTTGGCTGGTGGACGTTGTCGGCCTCCCAAATCGCTTTTATGTCTGAGTTCATGTTGGGAATGAGGACTATGTTCGAGCCGAACTGGAACGGCGTCAACGAGGGGTGGCTCAATTTCGTGGTCTACATTGGTGTGACCCTGTTGTTGACTGTCATCAATGTTGTCGGTTGCCGGAAAGACAAGGTGCTCCCGTGGATCAACAACTTCGTCGGCATCTGGTTCACCGGTCTCTTTGTCGTCCTCTCTTTGGCGCTCCTGATCTCGGTTGGCGTGAAACCCGGCCTATCCTTCCAGCCTGCTGAATTCGTTTTTGGAAATTGGTTTAACAAAACTGGCTGGAGCGACGGAGTTACCTGGTTTACCGGCCTAGTGCAGGCTGCATACGGCCTGACCGCATTCGATTCGGTCATCCACATGGTCGAGGAGATCCCTGCTCCGAGCCGTAACGCCCCGCGCGTTATCTGGATGGCGGTGCTCTTCGGTGCGGTGACTGGGTTCATCTTCATGGTAGTGTGCTTGTTCTGTATCCAGAACGTGAAGGATGTCCTCCAGGCAGATTTGCCTTTCATCACACTTATGCTCCAGACCATCGGTTTGAAGGGTGCCACTGTGCTGCTCTCCCTTTTCATCTGGAACGGAGTTGGTCAGGGTATCAGTATTCTGACAACCGGCTCTCGTTTGACCTGGGGATTTGCCCGTGACGGCGGCCTACCCTGGAGCCGGTACTTCAGCCATGTCGACCCAGTCTGGCAAGTCCCTGCACGAACATTGTGGCTCCAGGGCTTCCTGATTGCCCTAGTCGGCATCCTGTATCTCTTCGCCAACACTGTGCTCGAGGCCATTCTAAGCGTCAGCACCATCGCACTGACCGTCTCATACGCCATGCCCATTATGTCCCTACTCATAGCCGGCCGTGATAAGCTCAAGCCAGGTCCATTCCACCTGGGCCGCTGGGGCCCGCTCTTGAACTGGGTCAGCGTCATCTACTGCATCATCACGACCATCTTCTTCCTCTTCCCCGGCGCCCCTAACCCTTCACCGGCTGACATGAACTACGCAATTGCTGTGTTTGGGGTCATGCTCGTCATTGCCGTTGCCTTCTGGTTCATCCGGGGTAGCCGCACCTACCTCCAGACGGAGGACGCCATCGCCGATATTATCCAGGCGCAGCAGATGGAAGTCGCCGCTGAGCCTGTGCAGCCACCTGTTTCCAAAGAGTAGGTGAGCGCACTTGTGGTAGTGGATAGTATATTGGCACTGTATATCGATGTTGTATCTACGCGTGGGCTGCTAGTTAGCGTTAAATAATATTCTACAATTTCAAATCGGTCTAATGCCGGGAAAAGTGAATAGAATCAATTCTTGGAGTATATATCTTCCCGAGAACAGTAGTAAATGGGGACATACACATGTATTTCAATGCCTAGGTGCTTTCCTTTGTCACTTGCAACTGCTGTCCCATGCAACGACCACACCTATCTTGGTCACACCGTCTCGGAATATTATGGAACTGCGGACTCGGCGTCCAACCTGTCGTCATTATTCTACAACGAGGCTGGTGATGCCTGGCACCAATTCTATCCGATGACAGTTTAGGGTTGCGGATTCCGATCTGAGAACCTTGGAAAATGCTGGATCTCTGGAATCTTATCGCGGACTCCGAGAATTCATTAAGTCCATGGTGGGGGAGACATTGGCTTATTGGGCGATAGATCTTCGCCAAGTTGATTGTTCCCTTGGCAAGGCACAGATGGTCGCATTCTGGATTCCATCGACTCCTTTCTTCTCGGGTGACTTGTTTCCTGAGCACTTGCAGCACAAACAGAAGAAGCCGATTTCAGACTGCCGTGCAAGGTGCGATTGTGCAGTTTGACTCAATGTTCTGTACGAGCTCCCGACCCACGCTAAGTGACTGATTACTGTATTCATTTACGCGTCGTGCCGTTTGTCAATCCTTTCCTGTGCCAGACTGGACGAGGGGACTGTTCCCGCCGATCGCCAGGGACGCTGCACCGTCATCTTCGGAGCACAGGGTCGCAATGTTTCAGCGCAGGCAGGGAGATGCTTCCATACCGATCACATCACAGGCTGCACCCCGGCGCCATCCCGCTTTGGTGCAACAATGCCCCCTCACGCGTTGTGCCTCCGCAGCAGCTGACCAAATAAGGCATCCGATCCTTGTCCGAGAAGGTTTGAGCTGAGGATTGGCCGACGGATATCCGCCCAATAGCCCCCGGAAGCAATGCGACCGAGGAGACCCCTGGAGGCATACTCCAGTTTCCCAACGGGTGTTGTTGGACTCTCGAGATACCGCATTCCTTTGATGGTCCCTCATTCCCCTGTCTGATGCAACCACAAATAATAAATAAATCAAGTACCGACTGTTGGCCTTTGTTCAGATAATTTATTTCGTTCTTTATACTTTCCTTGTTTATCCCTCGCAGGTAATTCGATAGGAGTGTAATACCTACTCTCCTTTTACCATGCTTGGATCCCTATTGAACCGCGGGGCTTTGTCCCTGGCGGTTATGTCACTTCTGACATCCTCCGCCACCGCGAATATTTTCGAGAAGTTGAACCATGTGCCGGAGGGTGAGTTCGTGGAGAGTTGTTCGAGTTGAACCCGTCCTGAGCAACTGGTATCATATAGGATGGATTCACTCCCGAAGCCCTCGTGGCAATCAACCCCTTCGTCTGCAGATCGCCCTTGCGCAGAGCGATGTCTATGGATTTGAAAAGGCCGTAATGGATATGTCGTCCCCTGACAACGCAAACTATGGCAACCACTTCCAGACCCACGAGGAGATGAAGCGCATGCTGCAGCCGAGTAGCGATGCTGTGGATTCGGTTCGTGCATGGTTAGGGGATGCCGGCATTACGCAGATCGAGCAAGACGCCGATTGGATCACCTTTGAAACTACCGTGGACACAGCCAATGAGCTGTTGGATGCGAACTTCCAATACTATATGAATCGCGTGAAGCACGTTGAGCGTCTTCGCACTTTGGAATACTCGATCCCGGACTCCCTGACTTCCCATATCAATCTCGTGTCCCCTACCACGCGTTTTGGTCAGCTGCATGCAGAGCGTTCCACCTTGCACACCAAGCCGCAGCGCACGAAGGATTCATTCCGCAAGGCCACTACTGATGGGGATTGCAACAACTCTATTACTCCTCAGTGCCTTAAGCAGTTGTACAACGTTGGCGATTATGAGGCCGACGCCAACAGCGGCAGCAAAGTGGGGTTTGCCAGTTATCTTGAGCAGTACGCTCGTTTCTCAGACCTGGAGCTGTTCAAGAAGAACATTGCTCCTTATGCCAAGAATTCGTTCAAGGTCATTACTTATCATGGCGGCGAGAATAATCAGAGCTACACCGGCGACGCTAGCGAGGCCAACCTGGATGCTCAGTATATCATCGGCATGAGCTCTCCTATTCCAGTTACTGAGTTCAGCACTGGCGGTCGTGCACCGCTGGTCCCAGATGCAGCGGAACCAAGCCAGAAAGACGATCAAAATGAGCCATACCTGAATTTCTTGCAGAATGTGCTTAAAATGGACAAGGATGATCTACCGCAGGTGATCTCCACTTCGTACGGGGAGGATGAACAGGTAACATATCCCCCTGAAGTGATTTGGGCATTAATGGTCTGACTATCTTTCCAGAGCGTGCCTGAGAAGTACGCCCGCAGCGTGTGTAACCTATTTACACAGCTTGGCAGCCGTGGTGTCTCCGTCCTATTCTCGTCCGGTGACTCGGGAGTTGGAGGAGCTTGCATAACCAACGACGGCTCCAACACCACTCACTTCCCTCCCCAGTTCCCTGCGGCCTGTCCGTGGGTGACTTCAGTCGGTGCGACGACTCACACGTCGCCCGAGACCGCCGTCTCTTTCTCATCGGGTGGATTTTCAGATCTGTGGGAGCGCCCTTCCTACCAGAACGACGCAGTCAGTGCCTACCTTGAGGCTCTGGGCGATGAGTGGGCTGGTCTATTCAACCCGAAGGGCCGGGCCTTCCCCGACGTTGCTGCTCAGGGTGAAAACTTCGCCGTATATACCGCTGGCTCTCTCGCCAACCTGGAAGGCACCTCGTGCTCTTCTCCGACTTTTGCTGGAGTTATTGCTCTGCTCAACGATGCCCGTCTGCGCGCGAACAAGCCTGTTATGGGCTTCCTTAATCCGTGGATCTATACCAACGGGGCCTCCGTTCTGAACGACATCACTACTGGCGGCAGCACTGGCTGCTCCCAAGTTCCATATGCCAGCTGGAACGCTACTAAGGGCTGGGACCCTGTCACCGGTCTGGGCACTCCGAACTTTGTGGAAATGAAGAAGGTGGCTGTTGGCAATTAGATATTGCATTTCTGTTTATGTCGGTCTTCCATCAATTGGCAGGTTATTCCTGGAATAATAGGGTGTAGATGCTATCAGGCAGGGTGCACATAGCTGCTACCTAGGATTTCTGCAAATACATATAAATGGATCAGTATTCGCGTTCTGGTTTACACACAATATGACCTGCACCCCATTGATCTACCCACATATCACAGATCACTCAGATCACGTGGACATGAGCTATAGAGATGAGTTACTCGAGCCAGCTGATTGATTACCATGGTATGGATGCTGTATGTTATATGTCAAGTAAATCAGTCATACAAACGCAAGCCCACGATATCAGCTGCCCAAGATGTAAACCCATCGGTTATGCCGTCATTCCCCACAACCACTTCGTTATCCCCATCCTTCCATCCATCAACCAACAAACCAAGGGTTGCACTATCCCACCATCCCAGCCCAGGACCAAAAAGCTCGCTATGGCGTCCACTGAGAGGTACCTCAAGTCGAAAGGGAGTTCCGTCATTGACAGACACAGTAATATTCCTCGAGTTGGAACCCAAACCCCATGAAGTAGAGAAGGCAATATCATTGTTAATGTAATCAAGCTCAAGGTACTTTGACGAAGTGCCAGAGTGCAACACATTAGCTGTAATGGTGGCTCGTGCGGTATTGGTGGCATTGATATAACCGATCTTTGAACCAACTGGGTGGCAGAATCCCGTGCCGCACTTTTCGAGCTCTGCAGAGCCGGAGAGAGAAAACGAAGTACAAGGATAGTATTTGCCTTTCGGGGAGATTATTTGAATGGAGTCGATGGGCTCGAGAGAATCGATTGAGATCTCATTCATGGATCCGGCTGTCAAGTAAATGGTTGACGAAGCGCTGCGTTTGAACGCTGGCACATTAACCTTTTTCCTCTGCGAACTTGAAGAGCTTTGCAAATAAAACTTGTTTGACGTGCCAGTAGATTTGAAGAAAGAAACAGTGATGGTATAGTTGCTGCTTGTAGTGTTTGCATACACACTCTTGAAAGTTGTAGTGTAGCTGGAAAGACTCAGCAAGAATCGCCGACTGTCAACACGGGTCATGCACTACTTACCCTTTTGAAGTGGCAAAGAGGCTGCTGAGATAAAGCCCTGCCTCTGTGACATCTTCCAGCTCTAACAACATAACACCATGAGCAGCCACAGTAGCCGAATAAGTTGTGCGGACATTGCTCAACCTTTTTTTCGCCCATATGTCCTTGACCATCTTTGCATGCTGCAGTCCAATATCGGGTAATTCCAATGTCAGTTCCCTAGATTCATTGGCCCAGTTAATTAATGCAGCCACCATACGGCCCCCGGATAATGGTCCACTCCACACCTCGTATCCAGCCTCGGACCAGCGTCGACGGAGATTCGCACTCTGCGCCAGAGAGTCCTGATTAAAGCCGATAACGTCCTTGTTCGATAAGATCTCCAAGGAGACATCGCTGATAGCAGTCAAATCATCTTTCAGTGCCGCGCCGATAGTGAGCGGACTCTTCAGAATAGCCCACATCGAGAAATGAGTCTGCTCTTCGGGAGTTGTAAAAACATCATTGCCAACCTCGAGCATGTCCAGATCAGGCCATTTCCCAGGTCCCGCAAATGAAGTCGAGGGGACGGCTTGATTAAGGATCCGGAAGATGGTCCTCCAGTCTGGAATGATGTCGTTACTGATACGCCACGTATTACCTAGGGCTGGAGCCCAAAGTGCAGGGAAATCGACACCCCAGTCGCATATTTGGAACAACATGGGGCGGTTCTGAGCTGCCAATGCTTTGGTCATGTTGGCATATCGGTATCTCGGCGACGTGCTGGGGGTGTAATCCGCATCTGGGTATCCAGCTGTGGCGTCGGAGTAGCAATTATCATCTGTTGGAGCATAAGTAAGATACTGAAAAGAACTGGATTGGAGGATAATTCCTACACTTAAGGGAATCGACTTTCCAAGAGGCAAACGTCGCTGCATCATGCGGTTCATGGTCTACAGCGGGCGGTATATTAGCATGAACACTCTATGATTTATTTCAATCATATAAAGCATCACTCACACAAGCTTCCAGCCTGCGGAATAGTCGTCTGACAAGATCTAATTCCTGCATCCTCGTATACTCCGAAAAAAAGGCCTAAATTGTGAATGAATTGCCCCAATGCAGGAAATCCGCTTGGAAACAAGGTATGGTTCCAAGTCAAGGAGCCATCAGATGTTCGGTCTAGTACCGTCCAGCCACAATCAGTAGTGACATAGCGGTAGCCGAGTGGAGCAAGCCCCAGATCCACTAGTGCTTTTGCGTTGGAGTGAACTATACTCTCGTTCGGGGAGCACGAGTAGTGGTTATATGTGTTCCATCTAGAGAGATTAGCATGAGCTTAAACTAAGCAAAAACGCGTTTACCCCATTGGAGGTGTTTTTGCAACACCATTGTCGATTCGGGATCTCAGCGTGGAAGCTGAACTGATAGGCAGCTGCAGCACAGCCAACAAAGAGAGGGAAATCGGTAGCATTGTGATAATTTGTACCCATTGCAGCAAGTCAATGTTGTGCCGTGCTTGGAAGTAGGCATTTATAGCTGGTTGTCTCCGCTGGAGCATCGTCTCGACGCCCCACGAAGTCGCGGGGTCGAGCTGGAATGCGGAGATGACGGAAAATTTCCTAGAAGGGAATTGTACAAACAGGATGATGTAATTCATTTAGATACCTGACTTGCATCGCAACCAAATAGTCATAGATGAAAGCACACCGTACTACGTGTTTCCCCGAAGGCTACTAACACAGAGAGAAAAAGAAAAAAGAAAAGCAAAAAAGGCAACTCCATTCAAGAAATAAAAGAAACAAGAAATTAAAGCGCCCAGAATTTCATCTCAGTGCCCAGCACATTGCTAGCTCATTTAATGACCGCTGTGACAAGCCTGACCTAGGCGACAAGCCCCATCAGGGCAGAGCAGAAGACCAGCGCAAAGACGCCCAGACCAGTCTTGGAAACAGGCTGGTTGACAAACGCCGCGTTCTTGGTATGAGACGCCGAGGAGCCGCTGCCGGTCTTGGTGGCACTGGTGGCACTGGTTGCACTGGTGGAAGAAGTATTACTTACGCCGGCTCCGGTAGCAGTGGCGCTCGCGTTGACGGTGTTGCAGAAGATGTCGTGATAGTTGTCGCCCTTGGTCTGCAGGCAGGAGCGAAGCATGCCAATGTCTTGGCCTTGGGCGAGACAGTAGATACCGCAGTCGTTGGCGTACTTGTGGGGTGTGGCTTGACCGCAGCAGTCGTTAAAGACGTCTGTGATGTTGCCGGTGATACGCGACGCGCAGGCCGGGTCGCTGCTAGGGAGGTTCCAACCGTTTGCGACACCGCAGCTGGCGGCGGTCGAAGATGGAGGATAGGCGATCGAAGTACTAGGGGCGGCCATTTTGAGCAGGGTGCTGTATGCAGTTTATGTTGAAAGTTGGAAGCATGCGGCAACGTCGAAAATCGGAGAGGCAGGAAGTGACGAGAAATGAAGTACGCATGACGGTGACGGCAATGTGACGATTGGGTAGGTGCAAATGAAAGGAGGCAAGACGATCAGGGTGCGTCCAATTCTTAATTTATCTATCACCCCAGGCAAGACAGTGGCCTGTAACTGGTGCTCGGATCTCTCGCGCGATGGAATTCAAGTAGTGCTCCACTTATCTGCTATACAAGACAGTCCTAACTACTGTGTCGCAGAAATCCAAATGAATGATTGATCAGAATCAAGGCCAGGAGTATGTGATGGTTATTCAATCATTGATTGTTGATTAAAAAATTAAAAGAAGCAAACCAAGCGCAAATTGTTACGAGCCCCGGCCCGAATAGTTACGTCGATCACAATACAGTACCTAGAGAGTATTGATTACATCGCAGCCAGAACATCAAACACTCTGCTGTGTCAAGAAAAGCTTCAAAGCTCGGTCTTGAACTCTGTCGCCTTCTCATTGATCTCCTCCTTGTGGGCAGCGGTCTCGGCCTCAACGAGCTTGTCGTCGGAAGTGTGCTCGACACCCAGCAGAGCAAGTAGGCCAATCTCGCTCTCGATACGTGCCTTGCGGATCGCATCATCCTGGGCAATACCAGTACTTCCGAAAAGCTCGTCCATCTCCTCCAGGGTACGGCCCTTGGTTTCGGGGACCAGGAAATGTACGTAGAGGACGGCGATGACGGTGACACAGCCGAAGAAGATAAACGTGCCAATCGGGCTCGTCTTGACAAACGGCGAAGTGGACAAGCCGACGGCGAAGTTGTTAAGCTGTATGAAAATTCATGAGCAGATATTTTTGTATAAAACACAGGGAATACTCACCCAGTTACTGCTGCCACCAAGACTGACACCCTTAGCACGCATAGAAAGAGGGAAAACTTCCGAGACGACAATCCATGCCACGGGGCCTGAGCAGTTGGTCAGCGATGTACATTTATCTTGAATAGAATATGCCACTCACCCCATGAATAGGCAAAGTTGATCACGAAGATCCACACAAATACGATACCAGCCCAACCGGCCGCACGGTGATCGTCGAATCTGTGGTTGAAACCACCCAGAATACCAGCAACAATAAAATGGCACGAAGCCATACCGATGGCTCCCGCGATCAAAATCTTCTTGCGGCCAATCTTATCGACCCACAGCACGGCTGGAATGGTGAAAACGAACTCAAAAATACCGACAACACCCGTCGCCAACAGGGTGATAGTGTTGCCCGGCAGGTGCATGTTCTTGAAAATGAACGGCCTTTAAGTAATCAGTATATAATCCCGAGGTCTTGGCGCTGGTACTCACGCATAGTAGTTGATTGCGTTGATTCCATTCCACTGCTGGAAAGTCATAATTAGACACTGGGAGTTGGTCAGCAAATGTCCAGTGACTTGATATTTGCAAGCAGACATACAGCAACGGTAGTTCGCTTAAACAGAGAAGGGTTGGTGACGAGTGAGAGATAATCGGAAGCACCGATCTTGAACCGACTGGAAAACGAGCCGTCCTGCCAATTAGGGTATCGCTTCTCGGAAGTCTCTTTCTCGAACAGGTAAAGACTCTTGATTTCCAGAAACTCAATGCGGACCAGAAGATCATCGGTGGACACGCTCCGGAGGCGAGCCAGGGTTTGTAGGCACTCCTCCTCGCGGCCAGTGTTCATCAAATGGCGGGGAGATTGAGGCATAAAGAGTACAATGCCAACTCCCAGGACGATAGCAGGCAAGATTTGAATGCAGACAGGAACTAGCCACGCAGCGTTTGATTGGGTGGCGCCCGTGCCGCCGATGTAGTTTGTTCCATAACCAATCTAACGCAGTCAGTTAGAGGAAGCTTGATATTAAGCGTCAAGGTTGCCAATTCTTACCCAGAAGCTAATCATGATTCCAAAAGTGATAGCAAGCTGCTGCACAGCGACCAGCGAGCCACGGATCTCTGGAGGTGCCTTATAAACCAATCAGTTGTTGCTCTATACACGATATTTCTCGAGTTCAACTCACCAGCTCGGCATTGTACAGTGGAACGACCATACTCAAACTCCCAACTCCCAGACCGGTAACGAATCGACCTCCGAAGACGTAACCGGCATTCTGGGTGCAAGCCTGGACAATGACACCAATGCAGAAAACCGTCGCGGCAACCACGACCGTGAGTCGACGACCCAGCGCATCAGCCAGGTATCCGTTGAACAGCGTTCCCACCCAAGCACCGAGCTCTAGGATAGAAGTCAACAGACCCTGCTTGATGCCCGTATTCGCGGCGAATTGTTGAGTCTGCGCCACGCGCGATTATCAGCATTGAAGACCAAAAATTCCCAATCGGTATCTACTCACAGCATCGCTAAAAGAGTGCATCGTTAAGATCTGGGAGAACATTCCCTGGTTATCTGCCAGCTGCTGTCAGCACATGTAGTGGAATATTTTATATCTGCCCACTTACATCCGTACACCAGCCCACCCAGCGAGGCGAACAATCCGATGGCGGAGGTCTTCTTGTTACTGAGCAGACCCTTGATACCACCCTTGCCCGCTAACTCAGCGCGCTTGGCCGAGATGACCGTCTCTCCGCCAACATGAGGCGCCATGATTGATCACGGGCGGCACACACACAATGAGAGAATGAATGAACACCCACAAGAGAGAGTGTGTGAGGAGAATAATAAGATGGAGGCAGAATTGACAAGAGAAATACGAATGAGACAGGGATTGAATCAAAGTCACCAGCCGGGTCTCGATCTCAACTGGGATCGGCAGGTCTATTTATTCAGTGAGCACAGGCTACGACGGGGAACGGAATTACTGGATAAAGTCTCCCCGGGACTTTATCCCTCCCCATGGGGGCCCTGTAATGGCATCACCCCCGGTTTCCCGTGCGTACCAAATTTCGTCCTTTAAAGCACCAACCAAGCTTCAACAAAGCGTGTCGCTTCTGTCCGTTTATCCACCGTAGACAAGACCCCACCACCGTCGGCGATACATCGGGCTTGGACGCTAGGCCATGGCCGGAATCTATAGCGTCACTAATACGGGCATATCACTGGCTGTTGAACATCTGGAGGATGGGGGGATTGTGGGTCTTGCGTGGATGTGTACGGTACGCGTTTGAGGTTGAGCAGAATTTATCCGCGTTAGTTATTCGAAAGACAAGACACCTGTAAAACCATGGATAACTCGGATGGGTGCCAAAAAGCCTTGAACCTGTCTGTCACCTTCCAACACAGAACTTGAATCAAGTCTCTTCTTAGTGGTTGTCATTCATGGATCCCGAATTGGCTTGAATCGTGGCGTTCTCAGCCGCAGGCGGAAAGCGAACTTGAAAGAAATGGGGCAGAAAGACGACTCGAAGACTCATTCGTCAGTGGTTGTACCTAGCGACCCGGGTCCACTCGAACTCCGGATGGAGAAAATGGAACAGCCAAATCTGGTTTCTCCACAATTGCTTTGCAACGCCGGATGAATTGGCCCTCATTTAGCCTGTTCACCATCCCCTGCGTATGCATACGCCACCCAACGCCCCTCCCGTGCGCCAGTCTAGACTAACAGAACCCACGAATCGGCATCGGTCGGACACCGGGCTTGCCGATAACTCTGCATTTCCGGGCTAAGTGCAGCTGGCAAATAAACGTAAGTAACGATGGTCCTGGGTAAACCGGATATTGTGCAACCGGCCCTAATCTCCCAAAATACGGGGGTTTGTCCCATGATATATTGTTATCTCATCCTCTCAAAATAGCCATCACGCGCCCCGTGCTTTCAGCGGCTTCAGGCCGGTCATTCGTCGGGAGTATCTTATCCGAAGACACGTGGTAGCGGCGTTGGAACTCTCTGCCGTTTGTCGGCCGGTTAATATTCGGAGTTCAGTAGCGTCCCGGTGTCGCTGCACTACGAAAGCTGCACTAAATGATATACCACCGGTCACGTTTCTAAATGGGACTCTGTTAGTCCGCCATTGGCCTCGGTATATATTAGTTGTTTGTAAATGCGCCGTAGACTGGACACCACCCTCAATCCGGTCATTTCGACTTCAGCTGGCCATCACTTGGTCGCCAAGCCCGTTTTACCTTGCAAAGCTGCCGCCCTCATCCCGAGTTGATCGGGATCACTCGGGAAAACTTTATCGGCTCCAATGATTCCATCGGTATCGCGACTAAACCTGAACCACATGTTGTGCATAGATCAAATTACTATTTTTCATCCATGGACAACCCCTTCTTCTAGAGATTGACTCTAAACCCTTATTGGATAATGACTACATTGTAAAAGTGGGCCGAGCCGCTATGCGAGTGGCGCACTAACAGGCCGCTACGCAAAATTAATCCTGGCAAAATATTCTTCCATTGTCAGACACTATTTCCAGTAAACAGAAAACTGAACTCGTTTTGTACTTCCGCACAAAAAACGCCATCCTCGGTCGCTTTTTCCTGTTCTTTGAGCTTACATTGCGTGCATGGGCTATGTGGGGTTTGCTTTCACCTTTCTGTTCTCAATGTCGTTTCATTGGGTATGCATTTTTGTGACAATACAATAATATCCACCTTTAAGGTATCCATAAGAATGATATTTGTCCTGGCAAGGGCGATATTCAGCGTGAGCACCTCCAGCCCTAGCCAAGCTCCAGCAGCATTGCCTCAGATGGGCATCTCTTCGCTGCATCGCCAAGACCTACAGATAGTGTGGCAGCGATGCAGATACCCGAGTCAACAGAAGCAGCAGTTTGTCCCAAGCTCCAGGGTGATGGGCTTCCCAGGTGTCACTGGTACAACCCAAGAATATCCGACATCTACATCAGACGCAGGTATCCGTTTTTCTATACACTACAACAGGAGAAAATTGGCAAAGTTAAATCCACTGGTAGCAATTACGAAATCCGGAAGCTCTTCTCAAAGAACAAAGTGTGACCTGCAGTTGAGCAAGCGAAAGGAAATCCGAGCCGCATGAAAAAAATGTCACCACGCCTCCGGAACAGTTTGACAGCAAAATGAAAGAAAAAGAAAGGGCCTGCAGCTCGACACAACATCGCCACACTTTCAGCCAGACTGAATACGGGCGGTGGTAGTCTTCACGCCCTGAGAGTCACCAGATTTAGTCTCATCCTGTGCAAGCCCGTTGTAAGGGCTCTGGAGAGATTCGCCAGCCAGAGTTTCAAGAGTCTGACGCTTCGTCTCGGGAATCAAGAGCGAAGTGAAGCAACCACAGAGCATGAAGAGGGCAAAAATCTGCATCACATGGTTCAGCCAGGGAGTGTCGCCCGTGTGCTTGGCTCCCCGAGTTACCAAAGGACCAAACACACACTGCGCAATGATGGCACCGATCTTGCCCAACGCCGCGCTAATGCCGTGGGAGGTGGAGCGGTAACGAGTCGGGAAGCACTCGCCGGGGACAATGAACGTAGTGGCGTTGGGACCGAAGTTGAAGAAAAACTGAGCAAGGACGTAGAGTGCCAGCAGACCATTGTTCGAGTGCTTAAGAGGCTCGTATGCAAAGCCGATGATCACAAAGAGGATGGTCAAGATGATGAATCCGACCAGCTGAATAGGCTTGCGGCCCAGATGGTCAACGGTAGCAACGGTCATCCAGTAACCAGGAATGGCACCAGCACAGATGAGAATGAGATTGCCGACAGCGTTCTTGTAGAAGACCTCGTAGACATTTTTGCCTCCAGTCCAGCCAATACTGCCCAGGATGATCGAGTTGTTTAGACCGAGACCGTAGAAAGCTAAGAGGAAATCATTAGGTGTCCAGGTTGTTGAAGCAAAGAAGCAGTTACTGCTTACCAACATCAAGGAAGAACCACGAGCCGGCAGTGCCCAGCAGAACCTTGCCATTCTTCCATTGACCATAGTGATTCCAGAAGTCGGACCAGCTGGCTTTTGGGGGGAGGAACTCAATGCTGTCGTTGCGGGGGATAGTGACCCGCTGAGTCTCATCAGGATGTCCCTTAGCCTTGCCGATGATGTAGGCGCGGATGTCCTCATCAGCCTTGACAATATCACGCTCGACATCAAAGGTGTAGCGGGGAGTCTCCGGGATGGTCAGGCGATAATAGAGAGCAAGACAAGCCGGAACTGCGCCGAAACCGATGATCACTCGCCACATCTTGTCCACAGCCAGCTGGCAAACACCAGTGCAATGGCCAACATCTTTGGCAGTCTCAAGAGACTCTCTGAAGCCAGAGGTGACAATCAAGGCGACAATGGCAGCAGCAAACTGACCAAAGCCCTGCATGGCGAAGACAGCTCCCATCATGGCACCACGCCATTTAGTGGTAGCAAACCTAGTCTGATTAGCAGGGATTGTATCATTTTGATTCAGGTACTTACTCCGACGTAATGATGGACGAGAGAGGATAGTCACCGCCGATGCCAATGCCCATGATAATGCGCCAGAAGATGAGCAGGCCAGTGATCGAAACAGCGCGGGAGCTCGAAGAAAGAGCCTGGGCGAGGGTAGCGAGAATAATGATCATAAGCTCAATGCCGTACATGCGCTTCCGACCGACACGATCCGCAAGCCAGCCAAAGAAAAGCTGGCCGATGACCGTGCCGCCCGAAGTAGCAACTTTAATGGCAGTGTCCGAGCTGGAGGGGATCTTGCCAGGGCCCGATGCAGCACCCTGCCAGAAGACAACACCCAGCATGCTCACAGCCAGATTGATGGAAAAGATGTCATACGAATCAGTGAAAAAGCCAACGCCAGCGACAACCACAGCCCGAACGTGGCGCCAGCCAAAGCTGGCATTGTCGATTTGGGCCAGGGCCTGGCGACGACGTTCGAATGGGTCAGTGATGGTCGACATATCATCACTATTGGCCGCAAGCATACCACCATTGCTGACCATCTTGAGTTGTTTGATTGTTTAGTGGATTTAATGTGAATATGGGTGATGGGAGTGTATGAGGAAGTGCAAGGAAGTCGGTCCGGTGGTAAGCGAGCAGAAGAGAAGAAAGCTGGGAGAAAGAAAGAAGAAGAGGATGAGACAAGACAGGGAGAAGATCTAGTCAGCCGGAGAGTATTCGAGTTCCTGCCTGCCGGAAATACTCTGGATGAAGGTCGCACAGACTGTAGTCTTGCAAAGGTACATGGTGCATCAGCAGCTATAGTATGGTTGATGATGTACCTGTCAAGCTATCATTCTGCAACAACCTTAAAATCATCTACATCTGGAACTGGCAAATCAAAGGGACAGAAGGGGGCCACGCCCCCTGCTTGTCCCAGCTGTACCTATGAGCTAAGCCATGGGACTGCCTGCCTGATTGGGAAGCATGACAGATCCGGGCACGTGCGAGGCTACGGGATTTGCGCCCGCCGTAGAAAAAGAGGAAATCGAGACCGCCAGCCACGGTGTCATGGAAATATCATTAGGCAAAGTCGGAGGATGGATCCGGTGGAGGCAAGGATGCTTTGCAGACAGACCACTACAATGAGATTCACATACTCCTAGGTAGTAAAGGATGATGATAGATTCGAAATCTGACTCCGTTCAGTTCGGATCACAATGAGCCAATCCAAGTAACATGTTACGTATGCAGTCTAGGGATGTTTTATCCAATTGCGGGAGTATACTGGTCGATGTCATGGAGACATCACGACGCCACGACTTGGCCACAGGTGGCGCGCGAGAAACCATACTTATAGTTCGCTGTGCAAAGCTCGCTCAACAACGTCTAACAAAGATATTATTATACGCATCACTTGTGAATACTACCAAGACTTTCGACACGAAAGCCCAATCCAAAATATCCGCCATGGGTCGTGCGAACGGAAACGCTGAGAACAAGCTCCGGGGCTACAAGGCGTATGTTTTGTGTCGACCTACTCTGCAAATCTGGATCGCTAACCCTGTCTTCCCAGCGCCATCTCCAACCCCAGAGTCTCGGAGCCGGCCAAGTCCCACGCAAGAGAGGAACTCGATCGGTACCAGGGTGCCCAGAGTGATGACGATCGATTTGAGGGCAACGTCAAGCGCGGTCTGAAGGCGTAAGTGCTGCCAAGACGATATCATGTTCAAATCTGACTGGGATAGTGCCATGCACAACCCCAACAACACTGATGAAGGTCGGCAGCAGGCGCGCAGCAAGCTGGAAGCAATGGGTGAGCACCCGGAACAGCCAGCTGATTAAGAAAGAGTTTTGTGTATGTACTATGTGATTAGTTTTGAATATACACATGTACATGTGAATTATACTGTGCATTTGTAGATCAGGTATATGTATCTATGTTGAAGCAAAAGCTTTTGGTTGTGGTCTGGCAGGTGCCAGTAATGGCAGCCGTCTATAGTTACATAATGTACACGGCCGAAGATATGGAGCCGGTTTCATATTTACAGTCCCCGCTTCGCCTTCCAGCGCATGATGAAGGTCGCAAAGGGGAAAAACGCAAGCGAGACAGCAATCCACGCAAAGAGGATTCCAAAGTCGAGTCCAATGCGAGAGTGCGTGTCGAACAGGATTGTGCGGATAGCTTCGATAACTGGATATAGTTAGACTTGGTATTAGGTAAAAGGAAAAGAATCTTACTCCGATGCAGCGGCCATGCGTAGCCCCAGCGGAAGAATCCAGGGGACAGTTCAACGGGATAAAATCCAGTAGCCACATTAGTAATGACCCAGAAAATCAAGAAGAACGAGCTCCATGGGAAACCCAGGACCATGGCCATGTTCTCACAGGGGAACCCCAACGCGGCCATTCCGACCCAGTTCAACATCCAATACACAACGAAAGATCCGCTGCCATAGGCATTGGGGGTGGCGGCGGACTGGGTATCCGGAGCCGACGGGTTGTTGAAGGGAATCTGGAAGGCCAATGAGACGAAGGAGTAGAACAATGACAGGAAGAAGTATGCGCAGATCGCAGAGCAAATGCGCCAGATGATCCAATGCGTCACCTTCAGTGGTGGATGACCGTCCGGTTTCATGAACAGCGCGTGGATGGGCATCAAGAACGGAAAGTTGAAGAATGAGATAATGATCAAGTAGATCAGGCCAATGGTCACAGAGGGCACCGCAACATACGGCACAAAAGGGCGCAGATCGATGTTCGTGAACCCGATTCCCGGGTTGATGGCCTGTGGAGGTGCCTTGGACAGGTCCGTGGACGACTGTTGCGAAAACAGTTCTCGGGCCCACCGCGGGCCGAACTCAAGCAGAATTGCATTTTGAAGAGTGGTGATTAGTGGCTGGATATAGGTCGGATAGGCCGTTTGGTCACGTGCCGTGATGATCACGGTTTGGATCGCGCCCGTTGGATCGTAGGTTGTGTTGCCGCTGGCCACCGCAGCGCGCAGCAGACTGGTGGCATTGGGGTTGACGATGATGGCCGCGTAGGCGTGTTCGTCATAGACGCTCTGGCGCACGGCCCAAGGGTCATAGTCGAAGTCGGCGGGCGATTTAATGGTGTAACCAAGGGAGGGACCACTTGATTGAAGGACTTGGCGGGTCACGTCGGTGACCACAGGGCCGACGATAGCGTTGTTGGTGACATAGGGGGCTATCTGGCCGTCGAAGTCGACAACCCAGACCTTGAGCGCGCCAAGTTTGTTTTCGACGCCGAGTTGCGATCCCCAGAACACGGAGAGGACAGAGAGAATGAAGACACAGAGAATCAAAACTAGAACGTCATGTTTTTTAGCTACTCCCTTGCTTCATCCCTGGCACTTCCTCACTCACCGGTGCGACTCCATCGCACGAACACACGCCGCCGGACCTCCTTTAGCGCCGGATCAAAGAAGGAGACCGGCGCCGGAGGCTGAGCGCTTCCTTCAAGCACTTCAGCTTTCTGGGCCTGCATGGTGGAGGACTAATAATATGCCAGGATCATGTCAAGAAGCGCGCAAGTCGTTTTATGGTGATACCGCGTTGCTTGGATGCATCCGGGTAAATCCGATCTATTCTCAATGGGGAACCAGAAAGGTCGGCATTTTGCTGCTTTCGGCAATCTCGACCCCACCGAAAATCTTGACCGAAACAAAGAATATAATTTCAGTGACTTCAAGGACAACTGATTGTCGGTATTTCTAACCGATCAAATAAAGTCGGGTGGCGTATCGTGTAAATCCGCATGTGAAATATACATTCGTCATCACTCTGCAGAGACCCTGACAGATCGGGGTAGGTAGATTGTCGAATGGGAATATCTCCCATTGGCTGCTTGAGGATCAGATCAGATGTACAGCTAATATGCAAGATATATCGTAATTTACTGTATATCTATTTTCTTTGCAAGTATTGTAGCAGGGCCCGGTGTTCAGTTGCCCCTGCGTCAATCCCTTGCCTTGCTCTTAAACCTTGTTTCTGGTCGCAGGAGTCTGTTTTCACCGACCAGAAACACATCAAACCAGGGGACAACCATGCGTAATGATAAACGTAATGCATACAGTATTGCGCAACCTGCATCGGGACGGAATGGATGCGCACCGAATGGTTCAAAAAGGGGATGGTTGCCATGATCCCTGCCAGGCGGTACTTGCGTTGGGCAACGCACAGATGATATTAACGAAGTACTGACTCCTACTTGTAGCATATCCAGGTCATCTAAAAAAAGGCAAAAATTCATTTCGCTAACTCTAGGGGTATCAGTTTCTAACATCGAATACTGGTCCGCCGAAGGATCACAGTCACCTAGCGAGCGGAATGGAACCAGCTGTGACCACATCGTTTGAACTTGAAAACAACCAAACTCGTAAAACGCCGCCATGTCGTACTTGGGAACCGGCCCAAGATCGTGGTAATTTGAAAGCTTTTAATAATCACAGGAGACCTGGTATGAACCCACTTGACGACCAGGGGCCTTGCAAGTATCCGTAGGGCTTATCGGCCCCGCGATGTCGGTGATCTCGGCATCGTCACACATGGTGTTGTCGAAGAATTCAATCCGGCAGCCGTCCCCGATCTGGGCGTGTAGCATGTAGGCCGGAGCGACGTCAATGAGGTCCGCGCGGCAGCCAGTGCCACCACTGCCCTCGTAGAGACTGGAAGTTCCACTGCAGTTTGTGCCCTGATATAAGGTGAAAGACCATGGCGGATTGCGAGGTAGCAGAGGGAACGCAGAGGCGCCGATGAAGTACAAGGCTGCCACAAGGCAAACTCGAAGAGAGGAAGACATGGTAGTATTAAACTGATGCTGCGGCCAAGGCCGGGCACAATGGTATAGATTGCGAATAGCAGGTCTGATCTTGCGATAGAAATAGTCAGTTACTACCCCGGATCACGCCATTGCAGGGCATCATTATTAGATGAGAAGGTGTACATACCCTGTGATTGGCACTGGTGGCGAGATATTCAGGAGTTTGACCGACCCGTCTTGCGAGTCCAACTGTCCTATATACTGATCTTTTGATTGACTTTGGCCCCAGACCCGCCACCAGCATGGGGGCTTATGACCTCTTAAATGGCCACCTTGTTTCATGCTGAGGGATCAACCAAGCAACTGCCAAGCCCCCATCACGTTCCTGCAGATACAGAAGGGCCTACGTATACATCGCGCTTGGCTGCTACGACCCGCTCTCCCCACCGGCGTCACATTTATTAGTGCGGTTCAACCCTAGCAACGACAGACGGTAGTACTATCATCGGGGAGCACCGACGGCCAACGGCATTCAGTGGCCATTCTTCAGATGATCCCATGCCGGGGGGCGTGGCGATCATCTATTCTCCTTGAGGAAAAGTTGTGGGGCGAATGAAACACGCTCCGCCGTCTTACGTAGCAGTCCACGTAAATCAGTCGCCTTGCTTAGGAAATATCCAGAGTCCATCAAACAGGGTTCAGTCTACATATGGAGTTTTTTTGTTGAGGGGATTGACAGTGCATTTGTTGTATTGCAACCAAGATCAATGGATGTTCCGACCGATGCAACACATCTTTGACCGCTCAAGATATCTTTTCCGAGCCATGAGAGAACAATTTTAGGAGCGATGAGGGGCACTCCGTGTCGATCAGTGGTCAAATAATGGATACGTGTTGTCTTCCCTTGGGATATGGCTATTCTATGTTCCAGATACAATGAATGGTTTGAGATTAAAAGACCCCATATTGGACACCCTTCATTCTCACAGCCACATCTCCCCTTTCTTTACAGCACCCGGGCCTTCTAGATTACCTATAGGAAGTTTCACATTGTTGGCGTTGCAACCCTAAATCGGAGTTCCCCCTCCACCGACCCGTACCTGCAGATCGGCTTATCGCATGGAGCACAGATCAACCCGGTGACCTACGCGCACCTCGAGCAGACTCTGTCAGCTCTATCTGCGATGGATTTTGACCAGGATCATGCTGATTCTTTTTTCTATGGTGACGCTCGAGAAATAAAAGCCATTGCAAGATACTCCGGATAGTCGGGCGGGAGTACTATCGATAGCTACTTCTCCCAATCCGGGACATCGTACCAGAACCGATAAGCCTTGGCGTTCTCCCACTATTCTGGGTAGTGTCCCGCATATGCCCAGTCCAGGATCCCAGTGATATGTTCCCGTCGACCATGATATTGCGAGGCGCGATGTCACCGTGTGTGAAAACAATTTTGTGATCTGCACCCAATGTCGCCCTAGTCCTTGTTCGAAAGGTATCGGCAGTTTTGGTGGCATTCTCGAGATGATGTACTCGTTGAACTGCTCCTCATTGTCAAATGGTCCCGCATCTTCCGTGGCATATGTGCCCACGAGGACTGGGCCACGGTCGGCAGCCCCAATGTAGTTGCTTTCAAATGCGCGCAGTTGCATGATATCGCCACCGAGTTCGTTCGCAGTGGTCACCCGCTGCTCTTCCGACATGGTCTCCTATGAATTCAGTAGGATCTGACCAAGGATGTAGTACTTCAAGATGGACTTAACTTTGTCGCCCTCATATTCCACCTCGGTGACCCTAGGAAATGACAGAAATTGTCGTATTCTCAGCAAAAGTCTTGGAGTCTTTGGGTTCATACTCTCTGTCGTGCTGGTTCTGTCAGAGTGCAACAAATTAGGGAACATGTAGTTCGTGATCTATAGACAGCACTGTCTTCCTAAAAAGGTTACACAAGACCAAGATGTAGCTGAATTCGGAAAGCGATAGTACTGACCAAATTCCAATGGCCTTTCAACGTTTGTAAGTACGGGCTCTAGACATCATTAGTTTTCGGCTGGTGTAACATCCACTTTGGAATCTCATTTGAGTGATTCTTCCCTATTATGCTCTTTCCTGGACTAAAGGGTAAACCTGATCAATATACTTGGAGCGGAGCCTCTTCAATGAATGCACTGTGGCTGGACGAATCACATGTCGTCATATACCGTTGGACACAGAGTATTACTCGAACGATGAGATAGCGAAGCAGTATAGATGGCTTTCCCTCTTAACTTTGTTTCTATCCTAAAGAGCAATGACTGAAGCATGATCGAATTGTCTCCTTTTGTGATTGAGTACGGTGAATGAGATAACTAACTTTGCTTCTAGCAAGCGGATTATAATAATGCTCTCTCCCCGATAGCAGCCGAGTAGATGAGAGTGAATAGCTTTAGCATCGACCAAGAATGTTTTGTTTTGGCATCGCGCCGGGCCCCAAAGAAACACTACAATTGGCATACTGGGATTCGCGATATTATCAATATGAATCATTTCAGCCTCCGGGGTGCCAGCGATCCCATCACCTAGGCTAACCTATCCTTCTTCTCGCTCAAATTCTTCCGTGCCTGAGCCATCAATTCCCTCAAGCGCTCCGTCGCCTTGCTGTCCAAAAACTCAACAATCTCCTCAACCTTCTCTTGAGACTCATCCATCGTCAAAATAAAGATGTATTCACCCTGAAACTTCCAGTCGTCTGCGGAGGCATTGTCGCCCTTGGCTTTCTCATGGAAAATGGTTTCACTGGTCGCCCAGATCGTCACCTGGCCTAGAGCTTCGTTCTCCCAAATTTCCTTGGGATATACGGGGAAGCTAGCAATAACTTCTCGTAGACTTCCTAGGTGATCGGCAAATGCAGCTGCGTCCATGGACTCTGGGAGTTTGAGGGAGGCGGGAGCGAATTTATGCTTGGCTGATGGACTTAGGATCGAAAGGAAGGCTTCTGGTGAAAGAGTTCTGAATCCATCGATGTATGCCAAAGCGATCTGGTGTAGTTTTGAAGACATAATTGTAGAGTGATATGGATTAGGAATAGAATGAAGAGCGATTCATCCTGATATACGTTGGGATCGGAGTTAAGGGACTTATCCCCACTGCTTACTTCTTTCCCGATCCATCGATCGATGGTAAATGCCCACATGAACGTCGGGCGTTTCGTTGCGATTCAAATTCATGTAAGGTGCTTATTATTCTGAACCCATATGAAAGCTGCCTCATATGCGCTATCCCGGTGGTGAGCTATTTGGTACCAAAGACTCACTTTTTTTGCGAAAATTGCTGTATGCTATAACTATACTCGTCCCCACGGCCCATCTCAACGTTGCGGTTCGGATCTGGGGGGCGAGTACTCAAGGCCACGGAAATTAGTAGATATAAAATTACTCCATCAAAGCAAAGGGACTGGGAGCCAAAGAACGTTAGTTATGTAAATTCATCTTCTCTATAACATGCAAATCAGATCATCAGATCTAGTAGAAACTAAGTAGAAAGACATCTAAGCAAAGATCTTGACCTCGCTCTCCTTAATCTTGCCAGCAGCGACAAGTCTCTTGGCCTCCTCAGTGTAGACAGACTTGACAGCAGCGCCATTCTTGCCAGCGCTAGTCAGACGCTCTGCCAGCTCAGCCAGCTCCTCGGTGTCGATCTTGGCCATGATGAGCTCAACATCGGCCAGGACGGCATCCACATCCGCGGCAGAAGGCTCGCCGGATTCGGCGAAGTAGTTGACGTCCTTGACGGAGCCTTTGAGGACACGCTTGTTCTTTTTCGCGGCGTTCTTTGCAGCCTCCTTCGCCTTCTTGTTCTTCTCGCGATCGGCCTTGGCGCTCTCCTCCGCCTCCTTCTTGCGCTGCTCTTCATCGAGACGAGCCTTCTCCTTCTCTTCCTGGAGACGCTTGGCTTCGTCCTCCTTCGCCTTACGCTTGGCGTCCTTGCCCGCGCGAGCCTGCTGGCGGAACTTCTTGATGCGCTCGTCCAGGGCTAGGCACTCATCGACCAGCTCACGGAGACGGACAGTGTCCTCAGTCTTACGCTTGCGGCGAGCGTTGGCGTTCTTCTTCTCAACGTGACGCTTCTGGTCGCGGTTCTCGTTGTCATCGGGAACATCCTCGTCCAGGTACTCGAAGGTCCTCCAGCTGTCGAAGTTGTACCAGAAGTTGTAGAAGGTCTCGACATCTTCCTGGGCGCTGTTCTCGTCGCCCAGTTGCGGGACAGGCTGTTTGTTCGAGAAGCGACCCTCGGCCTTGAAGACGGGTCCCCACAGCTTGTAGAAGTTGCCCTTTTGGAGTTGCTTCTTCGTGGGCGTGTCGACGTCAGCAGCCTCATCAACGGAGTCGTACTGACGACGGCGGACGGGGTCCAGGAGCAGTTCGGTCGCCTTCTGGATGCACTTGAAGAAGTTGTCGTTCTCGTCAGTCTGGCCCAGGGCGGCCTTCTTGTCCGGGTGGTGACGCAGGACCTTCTTGCGGTGGGCCTTCTTGATCTGCTCGGGGGTTGCACGCCAGCGGTACTTGGTAATTCCCAGCACAGCGTAGTGGTCTTGGGCCTGGAAAGGGTCAGAATTGAAAATATAGGAAGCAGGAGGGCGATGAGACCTACCTTCCAGTCTTTGGCCTCGCGGGTGAGCATCATGGGATCCTCTGGTTCAGAGATATCTCCATCGTCCTCATCCTCTGTCTTCTTGACATTGTGCTGAGCCTGGATGCGCTCATCCTCAGAGAAGGTGCGGTGGTGACGCTTGCGACGAGCGTGGGCCAGGAAGTGCGGGCCAACAGGCTCCAGATTCCGCTGGGTGGCAGCGGACAGAGCACCAACAGGCTTGAAGTCCTTATCGGCACTCCAACCCTGAGGCAGGGAGGGCAGGGTCACTTTGACAGTCTGCACAGCGGCCATTGTGGAATTCGATGGTTGTGTTTTGTGTAGTTTTTGGCGGAGAAAACGATGATTTTTTTTTCAGAACGTTTTTCTGCCGGATGTTCCCGCCTTTGACTACCGCCAATCAACACTCGGCCGATCCGGATGCTTCAACTCTTTCTCTTTCTCTTGTCGAGGAGTCTCGCTTTGTCCGTCTTTCAATCTGCCCCGGAATTGCTTACAGTGGATTGAAAGGAATCCTCATGGCAGGCCCAACTGCTCTCTCCGCAAGGAGTGCCTACCGGCAACTCCTCCGCGCCACCCGAGTCGCCTTTCACAGTTCGTCCCTCCTCCGCCTTCTACCTGGAACCGTGCGACGCATGCTCATACCATTCTATCTAGATGACTCCCGAGTCCTGCTAGCCGCACGCCAAGAAGCTCGCCAGAATTTCGATCAGAACCGCCGCGTCGGTGTTGATACCGGCATGCAAATAAACCATGCGATTGAGGTTGCCAATATCCTGCGCCATAACCTTGTACAAGGTGCGAGGGAAGCGGAAGATGAATCTGCGAAATGGGGTATGTTTTCAACTACTCTCCTACGTGAACTAGGGATTCTTGTGCTGTTCCTGGGTTGGACCGGACTAATCGACAACTTCATACTAGAACTTCGGATCCACGAGGAAATCGAACGCGGAGACAATGACTCGATCAAGGTTGATGGAAAACCTGTCAAAATCCACAAGGCTTGTTCGTCATGATCCGCTCTATCATTAATATCCATCCCGCCACTGCACATCTTCACGACGCGATGCCCCGACGCAGAGCACATGGATCGAATTTGTTCAGTGGACTTGTATCATAATATACCCGACTCTGTGTGTACTTTTTGGCGTCCCCGGGGTATTCTTCTGGAAATACATCGAGTTGCATAGAAACAAAGACCAACCCATGTGAACGCCCGCTCCGTAATGTAAATTACATGCAACCACATCAAAATCTTTTTACTCGCCCGTCATGCTTGCGTACTGGACTGGGCCAGATCCCGGAGGCGGCGCCACAGCATAGTTGCGAGGATTCTCTTCTTGGTCCACATTCGCCCCGGCGGCCGTGATGGCCTTTTGTCTGGATTGCGAATCCTTGGGAGCCGGTCCCGCCGCTTGGCGACCTTCCCGTGCATTCTTCATTCTCTCCTCGTCATTCATGTTATCGAGAGGCTTCGGCTTGCCCCAGCGCACCCGAAGAGGACATCCTTGGATGACCGCCTTGCCCTGACATTGCCGGGCCGCACCTTCGGCGTCGGCACGGTTGACGTAGTTGATAAAGGCGCAGTGAGAACGGTGGGAGCAGATTAGCGAGCGCAGCTGGCCAAACTGTGTGAAAAATGTCCGCAGCGCATGCTCGGGCAGATCGTCCTCCACGCCCGTCACAAACAGCGAGGTGATGTTGGGGTCTGCCGGAGGAAAAATATCCTCCTGCGACGGCGGTAGTTGAGCAGTACCAGGGAAACGGCCACCACGGCCACCGCCTCGTCCTCCACGCCCTGGTAGCCGGTTTCCAAGGCGGCCCTCACTGGTGCGAACGGGACCCGGCCCATTTCCATAGCGGCTGTGTGTTCGCGGTTGGTCGGCTTTCGTAGATTCTTCACCGTCATCCCCTTCGGCTGGGGGCCCTTCGATGCGTCGTGGCTTCCGATAGTAAGGCTCGCTGTTGGCCAAGCGCCGCAGCAGCTCCCGAGCCTTGTCGTCGGTCTTTTCGTACTCTTCGACTCCGCCACGGCCCTCCTCAATCTCTTTCTCGTGCTCCTGCGCATAGTATTCTCGGTTGATCGAGCTCTGCGGACCCGGCGCGACCATCTTCAGGGCGGCATCGCGGACGACGATCGGCAAGCCGAACGAGAGATCCAGCATGCAGCATTGACAGCAGTTTTTGAGGCGGGCGCAGGTCAGGCAGATGTTGGTTCGCTTTTGGCGGGAGGTACGGTCGGCCTTCCAGCGGAAGATGGTAAATGGACGAGTACACTGGCGAAGGGGTCAGGAACCGAGCCGAAAGTAGGGTGACGGCAGAAACTTACGATCTTGCATTCGGCGCCGTAGTCCTCCTTGAGCATCTGCACGTAAGGATTCTCGGGCAGGCAGGTCTCGCAGACCGAGGGGAAGTCCGTCGACTCCCAGCCGGAGCGGTTAAGGTCTTTCTTCACCTGGGGCGGCATGACGAGAGGGGGAGTGATGAGTGTGGCAAGAGAGAGTTGGTGATGATTAACTATCGATCGCAGACTTGACCGCCTGACTGACTGTGGCGCACCGTGGCTGACCGAGCAATCCCATCACATGACCCATCAGGCCATTTTCCCCCTCGCCGGGTCAGCCAGACTCCGGCACCGCCACTGGCCGGGAAGGAGCAGTCCCGCGCCATTCAGGGGCGTGTGATTGGCCTGGGCCGACCAAAAAAGTTGGTCGCCATACTGATTTTATTCTCCTTTCTTTTCTCTCCACATTCTTCAATTGTTCCCCCTTCTTCACTTTCTCTTCTCTTTCTCTACTTTTTCCCTTTCGCATCTCTCCACCTTCCCCCCGCGATCCTTTTTCCTTCTCTCGCCATGGCTCCCTCTGCTCTCGAACGTGAGGACATTGCGCGTGATGCGGCCTTCAACAAGGTCCTGCACGGCAAGTCGGCCAAGGCTCAGGGCGGCTTTGCTGCCATGCGCGGCAAGGACGCTGCCTCG
Source organism: Penicillium psychrofluorescens (assembly GCF_964197705.1). Taxonomy (NCBI): domain Eukaryota; kingdom Fungi; phylum Ascomycota; class Eurotiomycetes; order Eurotiales; family Aspergillaceae; genus Penicillium; species Penicillium psychrofluorescens. Next base: position 2,453,041 of record NC_133439.1, on the reverse strand, counting down.
CAGAAGGCGGCCGTTGACGAGTACTTCAAGCACTGGGACAACAAGGGTTCGGCCGATGAGACCGACGCCACTCGGGAGGTGAGTAGGCTTTGGTGTACTGCCCGCGAGTACAATTGTACTAATGCTTTGGCACGATAGGCTCGGAGAACGGAATATGCTTCCCTGACTCGGCAGTATGGTTTGCCCCTATCCCTCCTTGCGACTCGGTGCGCCCACTAACACTTCTTTCTTCCAGTTACTATAACTTGGCTACCGACTTCTACGAGTACGGATGGGGCTCCTCGTTCCATTTCTGCCGCTTCGCCCACGGTGAGGCCTTCCGCCAGGCCATTGCCCGCCATGAGCACTACCTCGCCCTCCAGACGGGTATCAAGGAGGACATGAAGGTTTTGGATGTCGGCTGTGGTGTCGGTGGTCCTGCGCGCGAGATGGTCAAGTTCACTGGCGCGCATGTGACGGGCCTGAACAACAACGACTACCAGATCGACCGGGCGACCCACTATGCGGAGCAGCAGGGTCTGTCCGACAAGATGGCCTTCGTCAAGGGCGATTTCATGCAGATGAAGTTCCCCGACAACTCCTTCGACGCCGTCTACGCCATTGAGGCTACCGTCCACGCCCCCGAGCTGGTGGGTGTGTACTCGGAGATCTTCCGCGTCCTGAAACCCGGTGGTACCTTTGGTGTCTACGAGTGGCTCATGACTGACGAGTACGACAACAACAACGCCGACCACCGCCGCATCCGTCTTGGTATCGAGCAGGGCGACGGTATCGCGAACATGGTCCCGATCTCGGAGGGCATCGAGGCCTTCAAGAATGCCGGCTTCGAGATGCTCCACCACGAGGACCTGGCTGCCCGCCCGGATGCTGTGCCCTGGTACTACCCGCTGGCGGGATCCTTCAAGCACATGGGCTCCATCTGGGATTTCTTCACCATCGTCCGGATGACCTGGTGGGGCCGTGGTATCGTCCACCGCGTCGTCGGCGCCGGTGAGACCGTCGGTCTGGTCCCCAAGGGCTCCCAGAAGACCGCCGACAGCCTGGCCCTGGCTGCTGACTGCCTCGTTGAGGGTGCGCAGAAGAATCTGTTCACTCCCATGTACCTCATGGTCGGCCGCAAGCCCGAGTAAAACTGTCACGAGCGTGGATGCGGTGCTGCTTTGTACAAATACCACTCTGGACTCGCGGCTTTTTCTGATTTCCCTCCGTTCTCCCTTCACTTCTGGATGTCATTTTAATTACCCTTGCCGCCGAGGAGATGTTTCTTGTTGTCTCTGTTAGACACTAATTGTTTGTCGGAGGGCTGGTGCTGTTATCTGTTGACGACCCGTCTCTTGTTCTTTTTCTTATGTTTTTGTCGGAGATAGATATGTAATAGCCAGTTGAATCCAGACTCACGAACAACGGCTTCAATGATTCTGTCAATTGTCTCCCGCCCCTCAGACCGCTCCCCCGGTAGAACGAAGACCCGGCCGTCCAATAAAATGCATAATGATCCTTGACAGGGCTTGGTAAAAGCTTGAGCATCTAGAATGTGGCTGCGTGTGATTTCGGTTAAGTTAGCGCGTCGCGGTGCCGGCATTCCATTCTCGTGCCTGCCATGGACGGCCATCCACCCACGTGCCGTCGCCGGCCAGGCACCATCGGCAGGACCCGCCCCTACCATCGCCCAATGCGGGTCGTGTGTATACATTCCATCCACCAGTCAGTCCGACGAGACAGCAACGTGCCCCTGCTTCAGACCACCTAGGCTCTGGTCCTCTCCGACGTCGCTTAAATGTCAGCGCTGCTTAGCGTCTGCGCGAGGCCTATATAATGCCGAGCGCGCCGCCCTGATCGTCCTGATTTTTCCTTTTTTCATCCAGTGTCAATCTTGAGAATTGCGGGCCATCATGTTCACGAAACAGCTCCTCACCCTGGCCGGGGCTCTGTCCCTGGTCCAGGCCAAGACGAACCCCCAGCAGACCTATACCCCTGCGGAGATTGCGGCTGCCCGTGCCTCGGTGCTGCCCTACTCCCCGGTGTCCAACGTCCGGGGCCTGGCCTTTGACCGTTTCGTGGATATCTGGATCGAGAACACCGTAAGCATAAACTCGTATCTGACGAGCCGACATGTACTGACGGCGATGATAGGACTTTGAGACGGCTTCTCTGGACCCGAACTTCGCCAAGCTGGCCAAGGAGGGTATCACTCTGACCAACTACTTTGCCACCACTCATCCATCGGAGCCCAACTACTGCGCCTCGGCCAGTGGCGACAACTTCGGCATGGACAATGATGACTGGCACCAGATGCCGGCCAACATCTCGACCATTGCGGATCTTTTCGATACGAAGAGGATCGCCTGGGGCGAGTACCAGGAGGACATGCCCTTCGCTGGCTACCAGGGCTACAGCTATTCCGACAGTGACGCTAACCAGTACATGCGGAAGCACAACCCGCTGGTCCTGTTCGACTCTGTCACCAACGACAACCTCCGTCCGCGCCAGATCAAGAACTTCACCACCTTCTACGAGGACCTGGAGCACGAGAAACTGCCGCAGTACATGTTCATTACCCCGAACATGACGGACGACGCCCACGATAGCAATATCACCGTTGCCGGTGACTGGGCTGGCCGGTTTATCCCTCCGCTGCTCAAGAACGAGTACTTCAACAAGGACACCCTGCTCCTGGTGACCTTTGACGAGACGGGCAACTACACGGAGCCTAACCGTGTGTTCAGCTTCCTGCTTGGCGGTGCTATCCCCGAGCACCTGAAGGGCACCACCGACGACACCTTCTACACCCACTACTCCGTTATTGCCTCCTTGTCCGCCAACTGGGGCCTTCCCTCTCTCGGACGCTGGGACTGCGGTGCCAACATTTTCAAGCAGGTTGCCGAGAAGACCGGCTACGTCAACTGGGAGATTGATTACAAGAACGTCTATATCAATCAGACCTACCCGGGCCCCGTGTCCGATAACATCTACTCCACGTACTCCCCTAAGTGGCCTATCCCGGCGACGGAAGGTTGCTGCACTGCTGGCCACGGTATTCTTGATATTGTCAAGAAGACGTACCACGGCCTGAAGCCCACCCACAACTACAACAGCCCGGTTCCGTATGACGCAGCCAGCGGAACCAACGTTGGCATTCGATTCAGCCGCACTGTGGTAAGTTTTATTCGTTTACTGAGCTTCCTTTTGAACACTAGCTGACAAGTATTGTACAATAGCACGGCAGAAGGGAAGAGGGCATCACCGAGTAAGGTTGGCAATGCATGAAGCGACTGCGGCGAGGTTGTCTCGGTGCTGAGCAGATCGTTGTATCGATATGTTTACATTCAAAGTTGTATATAACGCATATTGACTACATGGAAAAATAGTTCATTTTGAACATATGTTCGAAGAAATTATCTGTAAAATATTCAAGAAACCCTTGACATCATTATTATCAGTACTGATGTTGAATGCAGGGTGACCATCGCCCAAATGCAAGTATATATAAAAAAAAAAGCAAACGCAACATATGCAAAGATTCAAAATGCAGTCATCACCTTAGCCAGCAGCGTAAGGACTCATCTTCCTCAACTTCTCACCAAACTTCCACAGAAAGACCGGGGCAGGAACCCCAATGGCAATGGCAATGAACGCCAGCAAACTATTCCCCCAGCCATAGTGAAGCGCATCATACATATAGGGCGCAAAGAGAGGGAATCCGAACCCACAAAGCGAACGAGTAAACGAAGCTGCAGCCAGAGCACTCGCAGCGAAGCGCGTGTAGGTGTCGACCATGTAGGTCTGGATGCACTGATAGGTAACGATGTTGCCCATACCGAAAAGGAGAGCGCCAATATTCGGCCCAATCCAGTGCAAATGTTTCTCAGCTGTCCAGCCGTAGATAAGCAGCCCGGCTGGGATGAGAAAGGCAGACGCAGTAAGTAGTGGAACGCGGAACTCCGGACGACCCACGCCGTTGTTGCGTGCCTTGAGGCGGCAGTATATGCGGTCGTTCAAAGGGGCGCATATTTGGCTGCCGAGCCAGAATCCTAGGCCTAGTGAGATATAGTTCAGTCCACCTATTCCCGTTGACTCGTTGTAGTACGCGGGACTAGTCCAAAGAACTGGGTATGTGGAGAGAACAAGGTACATGATTCCGTAGACGTAGGCCATATACAAAGCAAGGACTTGGACGATGGACTGTGTGAGGAGGAGGCGGCATGGACGGACGAGCGAGGTCCGGAGGACCTGGGGAAGGGTCTTGTTCTGTCGTTCTGCTTCGGTTTGGTAGTTGGCATCGCTTGTTTCCTTGCGCATCTTCTTGGCACGGTCACGCAAGATTCTGGGGCCGTAAGTTTCTCGTAGGAAGAATAGACCGGCAACTTGGATAACGGCGTCGACGATGGAGGTCGAGTAGAAGACCCAGCGCCAGGTCGTGTTTTCGGCAATGAAGCCACCGGCAACTGGGCCTAGTGCTGGGCCTAGGAGCGGTGCTAGACTATAAATGGCGATGCTCTTTCCACGCTCTTCAGCTCTGAAGCAGTCAGAAAGAACACCTCCGCCAACCTATAGGCATTACATGTTAGAATAGAATGCTCATAAACAAATCGAATAGGTCAACCTACCGCTAGTGGAGCACTGCCTCCCAGTCCGGCGAAGAACCGACAAACAATCATTTGCACCTTGGTCTGCGCCACACCGCAACCGATGTTAAAGACGAGATAAAACAAATTGGCTAGTTGTAGCACAATGACTCGACCGTAGATCTCGGAGAGCGGTCCCAGAAACAGAGGGCCCACCGCGTAGGCCAGAACGAAAACCGACAGGGTTAATTGTGACAGAACCTCGTCTGTGATATGGAGATCGGATGCCATCGACTGTAAAGCGGGCGCAACCATGGACGAAGTCACCGGGGAGATAAACGTAAAGCAAGAAACAGTAATAGTGGCAGCCCATTTCTTCTTATTCGGCCAGTTCTTCGGGTTGTCCGGGTCATCCGGCCCAGTCCATGTAACCTGTTCCGATCAATATCATGCTACATGTACTGAAGTAGTGAGCAGTAAACATACCAGCTTCGGGTCCTGAGCCGATCTGGCTGACCGTGCCGTTTGCGACGTTTCTAGCGCCGTTCGAGGTGCTTTTCCTTTTTCCAGATCCGTATCTTGCTCGTTTACAACCCCATCTCTCACTTCTAGGGCGGGATCTATACCTTTCTCATCGTCTGTCGCTTCGATGTCGTCCTCATCATCGCTGTGGTATACGGACTGGTTGTCCAGGTGAGGTGCGGAGTAGACGCGATCCACACGAGCCGTGCTCAAATTGGACCTCGACTTTCTCAACCTCGACTTGATGGACTCGGCCAAACCTGGCTGAAGGGACTCACTGCGGGATACTTGGTCGCCCGAACGAGAGCTGGATAATGACGTAGACCGGGATCTGGTCGAGCCAACTTCACTATCCTCTCTGGGCATGACTGCAAAGTATGCACAGAGCCGACGATTTTATTTGGGCCGAGGTTGGAGTCTAAAAACCAAAAACGGACACACGACACTTATAAACGGGAAGGAGAGAGAAGAAAAGCCAAAGAGAGAAAATTATGGATTTATTTTCATGCCGATGCACTTCCATCAGAGAGCACAAGTGTAGGATAACAAACGGCAATACTAAAAAGAAAGACTGAAGACCGATGGGCGGGTTCGCCGTGGAAGCATTTTGCAATTTTTGCACCTATCATTGGTGGATCCATGAACTTTGACCGGAAATCGGTCTGGTCCAGGCACCGAGAGGGGCAACATGAGGGGCATAAAATCCCTACTGCGGCGGCTTGTCCCGTCGAAATGATGGGGAGAGGCAAATATGTTCAACTCACACTCGGGACTCGGCACAGGAGATCACGTGAGGCATACTGGGCATGATAGTGCTGCATCTTAACAGAGGCGGCGAACTAATAATGAGTGGAAAAGATGTGGGAGATTAATGTCCGTCAAGATGCACGGGTGATTATCTCTGGCCAAAATTCCCGAAGTCTAGCAAGGAAACAAGCCAGGCGCTTATATTGACACCTCAGGCACACAAGCCAACATCTCAACATCAGCGCCGTCTACTACTGTAATTGCATGATGGACACTTTATTGTGCCCTTTACATTTCTATCAAGAGATAAAGTAAAACTTATGGCTGCTTCAAAATTAGATGCCATGCATGTGCCATGCTTTCGCTCGGGCTAATCTTCGGCAGACACCGGATCCTTGACCCTCTTCACCCATGCCTCATGAACTTAATAGCTCCAGTAATATAGTTGGTTCGATGCGATGTGGTTATCAGTTCTTTAGCTGAAATGCCAGAAATTTGGTATTATGACTATTCGGCACTATGTTTTCAGCAAAATAACTCACCATCCTTCTAAACCCTTACAGTCTAGAAAACATTACTCAAGGATATTGCGGATATTTAGATGTCCCAGGGACTTTGAGGTCAGACAACGCAATTCAATTTCCGTACCTGATCAAATTCACCATCACTCAATCTCCTCAAGGCAAGATAGCCTAATATTTGGGAGTCGGAAAATGACTCCTGTTAACAATGATAACAGCTATTGGACACAAGCTTGGATCAATAGTTACTCAAAAGGCATCTCCGTGGGAGCCCCCAGCAGTATTTCAGACAAACAAGGATCTTGCGCGTCAAGGCCAAACCATGTATGATATGCTTACCGCATTCCATTTCGAAAAAAATGCAAGAGCTGATATCGAGGATTTTGAAATCCTGAAAAGAGAGAAGGATATTGTTGCAATTAGAACCTTCTTCTTCAGCAAGAGATTCTTTGGCAACATCTATGATTACCTGTTGGATTCGTCAAAGGAGAATGATTCCCAGTTCATGGTACAGATGAGACGGAATTCACTAGGCGGTCTTCCTGGCATCGCAATTTTTCGCATCTTATTGACGGACTTGATATGCAAAATCGAGAACCACTATTTAGAAGCATCTGATGATCTTACTTCACAGAGAATTGAAGATTGCTACTTGAAATGAGCTCAGGACTACATTCTTGGCCTAGATGATTATCAGGACAACACAGGGCTCAGGACCGTCCAGGTCCTTGGTGGACAAGCATGCACATCTGCATTCCACTCACAGAAGCACGGGTTCTGGTCTTCAAAGTGAATACATCTTGCGTGACTCCGTGTTCAACCGATCGGAGAAGCAAATGTTGCTGTCAATTTGGCGAATTAAGATTCTCGATAACACCATGTTGATGGAGAATGCGAACCGCCTCAATAGATACAACACCAGATTTAATAATAAAGCGGTACGTAAAATTCAAGATGTTGTAAACTCAGCTTGTGTCGTCTACAGTTGCCACCGCATCTTAATAAATAGAGTTGTTGTTCTCCACCCGTTCCATCGTGATCCGCGCGGCTTCTCTGGCCCCCTCTTTTCCTTGCAATTTACCCCGTCGGATCTCTCTAGCATCCTTCCATTGTCGATTCACGATGCCGCCAAACCGGCAGACTCGCACCCAGCGCATAGTCCGCGTGCGCACCGGCTGCTGGTCTTGCAGGCGCCGCAAGAAGAAGTGCGACGAAGTCCGCCCCATCTGTGGTGGGTGCACGCGCAATGACCTAAGCTGTCTATGGCCCACGACTGTACCCGGGAAAAGGGGATCTAGGCCACCGGAAGAAATGCAAGGCTTTGCCGCCGATGGACAGGATTCTGATATTCTTCAAAGCGTCGATGAGATCGATGCAATTGAGATGCCTAGGGCCGCAACCGCCATCTCATTCATCTCTAATCAATCTCTCCACACTAGCGACCAGCCGGACGAGACCCCCTCACCAAATCTCACGGACCGCCGTCCTTCAATCGCTAGCTATGCAAGTCACGGCGATGGAGGACTCATTTCTTCAATGGCTGTGGAGAATGTCTTGCCCCGACATTTATCTATGTTACCTGGCCATGACTCTGAGTCTTATCAGCTTCTGAGCCACTACTTGGCCAATACAGCGGATTGCATGGCCAACGGCTCGACACCTATCAATCCATTCTTAGTCCAAATTGTGCCACTTGCGTTTACCAGTGATCTGCTTTTGCAATTAGTGCTCACCCAAAGTGCAGCACATCGCGCATTCCGACATCGAGATGAGTCTGATGCTATTGCCAATAGACATTACACCAAGGCTCTTCAGCTTTTTCGGCGTGGCGTGACAGAATTCATCGAAGGCAAGGAATCCAACCCGTTGATGCTTCTAGTGGGAGCTCTCGTGATGTGTTTTACTGAGGTATGGCACATTAACCGCGATTTGTCGATATGAATTGATGACAGTCCAACAGACAGCCAAAGGGGATGTGAACGGAACTGTTTTTGACCATCTGTCAGCAGCCCACTCACTTCTGGTCAAGCTTCTCGAACAAAGCGATGCCACAGTTCCCCGAGATCTGAAAGATTTCGTAATTGAATATTACACATACACAGCGACCGTGAGCATGATTTCAATTGATGCTCGCTTTAGTGGACAACTCTTCCTCAACTTCGACCTCGAACAACGTGCTCGCCACCTTCTCGCCTCACAGTATGTGGGGAATTTGTGCGGCTGCTGGCTAGAGCTTTTGCTGTTGATTCCGTGCATCTTTGATCTCGGCCGACAGTGGATGATGGAAGATTCACAGGCTCCTGTGCCAACCGCAGATGACATTGCGATGTTTGCATCCTTGCAAGCTCAGATCCTGCGCTGGTCGCCATATCCCTCAGTTACTCCAGAAGTTCATCTAGCTGGCCTCATTTTCCAACAAGCGATGCTTGCCTACCTCTACATGTCACTGCAAGGATTCCGATACACACCTGATGGAATGTATCAAGGGTTAATCAACGCAGCTGCAACCGAGGCAATGGTTTACTTGGATGAATTATCGCCTACTGTTCGCATAAACTCTGGTTTATGCTGGCCGATCGCGGTAGTTGGGTCTTGTCTTACGGACTCAGAGCAACAGGACAGTCTCAAACGAAGGTTGAATGCCATGGTCGACAAGTTTGGCCTTGGTAATATGCAGCGGACTCTACTTCTACTTGAAGCCATGTGGCAACGACCAGTAGCTGAATCCGGTCCATGGAATATTTGCCAAGCGATGCAACAAAACCAAATCTGGATCTCATTCGCCTGATTAAAGCAAGATTTCTGGATGGAATTATATACAAAAACGCATCGGAAATCCTTGATCTATGACTGGGCCAAGTTTTTCGGGGCCTGAGTCGCTGAACCCTCCGGTGTCACATACGCCTTGGTCAATCCACCGTCTACAACAAAGTCGGCTGCATTGACGAAGCTGCTCTCATCGCTAGCAAGGAAGATGACGGCATGGGCCTGCTCAATAGCCTCTCCAAATCGACCCGTGGGAAAATGCACCTCACGTCGGAATCGCTTCTCTTTGTCGTTCCCGAGCCAGTTCTGGAGAAGAGGGGTACTGCAGTTTTGTCAGCTTCGTGACTTTTCCGAATCTGATAGTCACATACTTGAGTGGAGCAGGGCAGAGGGAGTTGAAGCGGAATCCTGCGATGGTTCATGTCAGCATTGCCTCCATTCGCGAGTCCATACTTAAAGTCCTACCTTCTCGTGCATGCACAATAGCCAACTCCCGCGTCATGGCCAACACCGCGCCTTTGCTCGCGGTGTATGCCAACTGAGGCGTGGCAGCTCCAACCAATGCAACCATACTGGCTGTGTTGATAACACTCCCACGCTTCTTCCCGTGCTTTCGAAGGCTGCGCACAGCATGCTTGGATCCGAACCACACTCCCTTGACATTGATGTTCATAGTCCGATCCCAAATCTCCTCAGGACATTCCTCCGAGTCTCCGTCCCGGGGATGCATGATTCCTGCATTATTGAACATGACGTCCAACCCGCCCCATGAATCAAGATGTGCAACTGCGGCTTCAATATGTGACTCGTTCGAGACATCAACAACCTTGGTCTCGACCTTCCCGATACGGGAAGCTGGCGGGACAATCTCATTCACTTTGTTAAGGGCCGTGCTGAGACCTGCTTCACTGATGTCGGCCATCAGGACCGAGGCGCCTTCACAGAGCATGAGAATGGTGGTTTCGAGCCCGATGCCACTGATCACTCACTATTAGACTCGTCCCGTTGAATTGTGTGGGGTGAGGGCCGACATACCCAGCTGCGCCGGTGACAATGGCGTTCTTGCCTGCGAGTCGTCCTACCATTGTTTCAATGTGATTATGGGTCGGTAAGGTTAGTATCTTGTATTGGGTAGTTCGAATGGATGTGGTTATAGACCGGCAATGAAAAGACTTCGGAAAGCAGCTCTTGGTTAAATATTTTGTTTTCTAACCCATGACTCCTTCTTCTTCCCTACCCCACCGAGAATCTATCGATAGTCCAACTCGGTCCGACTACAAGCTGTACCGCCATAGCTAGCACCTGTTTCTCCACACGGGCAAAGGATCGCGGTCTTAGGCGCTGTCTCACGGCCTCAGAGTTGCTCGGTCTATCACTTTACAATCCGAACGCGGTCTATATCCGGCGGTACAGTACTTTTCTTATCTATTAGTGCGGGGCATGAGGGGGCGATAACTGAATATTCTGTGGTTGTAGCTGGCTCCGAGTTTCTGAAGGGCTGGTGGTCCAGCGCGGTCCGGGACCGCGATGATGTGGGTCCCACAGGATTCAGTCAGTATCCTGCAGTACATGCGACTGTCGGCAAAGATGGTCAGCAGATCATGAAAGTTGTAGCAATAGCAACGCGTGGAAATTACTCAACCCTACGATTTGTATATTCAGTCGCTCTTCACATACTTGTGTGGCTGGTAATCGAAATATGAAATGTCCTAGTCTCTAGATGAGTTGATACGGGTATTCAATTCACCCTTCGTCATTATATGCAACTGAGCACAGATAATAATCTCATTCAAATCAAACGTTAAGAAAGCTTTTAACATCTCTCAAGGTACAACATAGTTCATGCAAATGCCTCTTTAATATGGTAACTCTTCAACTTCACAAATGCATCAAATCCCCGCGGCCCGAGGGTGCATCCCAAACCGGATGTCTTCCAACCAGTCCAAGCAAGATCCTATTTTGCAGAATGTTAGCTTCAAGCAATAATTGTAATGTGTGATAACGTCTCTTACCGGGCTTGGATAGTCACAGCGGTTGATGAAGACTGTGCCAGCCTCGATCCGGTCAACAAGCTCTTCTCCCACCGCAATATCCTTCGTCCACACGCTAGCCGTCAGTCCGTAGTCACTATCATTCATTAAAGCAATAGCCTCATTATCACTGGCCACTTTCATAATCGGCATAACAGGACCAAATGTTTCTTCCTTCAAAGTTAGCATTTCGTGATTGACGTTGGTCAGAACAATTGGAGCGACATAGTTTCCTTTCTGATTAGACGATGCTTTGGCCAGAAGGAAACTCGTGTTTTCTGGAGTAGAATCTATCGCTCCCTTGGCCAGGGCGTCATCAACATGCTCCTTGATCTTTCGCACAGCTGCCTGGGAAATAACTGGGCCAGTGGTTGTTGTCTCATCGTGAGGGTCACCGAGCTTGTACCTACAGGAGTCATTAAGGAAATCAACTTTCAAAAATGAAGAGAAACGTACGACTTCAGCTCATCCTGTACTGCTCGGACAAATTCATCGTAGGCATTCGCATGCACATACACCCGCTCGATAGAGCAGCAGCTTTGTCCGGAATTGAAAATAGCCCCATCAACCAGCTGTTCTGCGACGTGTTTGATGTCTACGTCTGCGCGCACATAGGCAGGATCGTTTCCGCCCAGTTCAAGGTTTACCGGCTTGATGTGGCGGGCAGTTGCCTCGCGCAAGCGAATCCCGCCTGTTGTCGAACCGGTAAATGAGACAGACTGGATGTCGGCAATTTGGGAAATCTGATCCAAAATATCAAGGCTTCCAACGTGAATGATCTGGAGTACATGAGCTGGAAGACCTGCCTCCGAGAAAATCTCGAGTAAGCGGTCACCAAACAATGGGGTCTGCGGCGATGGACGGAGGATAACGGTATTGCCTGCCAACAAAGCAGGGATGAGACCATTGACAGTGGTCAGGTATGGATACTATGCTGATGGTCAACAGCAGTTCCTTTACTCTAGTGTCAAAAATTGCTTACATTCCATGCACCTGCAATAAGTGTCGGCCCGACAGGCACGCGTTTGACCCTGCGCCGGAAACCAGCTTCAGGGCGACCGGGCAAATCTGCCAAACTCTCTTCAGCGATATCGAGCAGGTACTCAGCACGAAGACGGGCGGTCTTAATTTCGACGCCGCAGTACCTGATCGGTCGCCCCATCTGGACAGTCAGTTCCCGGGCAAGATCATCTTTCCGCTTGTCAATAATGTCCAGCGCTCGGGAGACAATTGCTTTGCGCTGGTCCAGAGGCTCAGCCCGCCACGACTGAAACGCAGTTTTAGATGCGGAGGCGACTTTGATGGCTTCCTCCAAAGAGGTGGCTGGATGGTCGTAGATGACTTGGTGAGTGGACGGACAGATGGTACGAATGTGGTTCGACATGTTGTGCCGTTGATATTTTCACGGTTCAAGGATTTAGTTAAAGTGGTGTGTTAGGGGCAGTGGAAGTGGGCGTGCTGAGCGGAATTTATAGTCTGTGGGACCGTAGCCTCTCAGCGCGGTCATTGTTTCCACGCGATAAGGACTCGCTCATTTGGTTCACTCAGCTCTTCGACATAAGCTCGTATACTATGTTTTTACAATTCAAGCCTCATTCCTTTTGAAGTATTTCCAAAAATTGTCTAATTCTTTCGTTCACTGCAGAAGAAATTTACAGATAGCTTTCCCTACCAGATTCCCATCATGCGGCTTTCCAGCTCTGGACAGTCCGTCTTGGAATAGACTGTCATCGAAAACCTTTTGTTTATGCCGCGTCTGCAGTAATTGAGACATGATAAACTCATTAAACTCGGGATGACCTTGAACCGTCAAGGCTTTCATAGGGATATGCAGTCCCTGGACACCACAACGAGGACTATGCCCGAGATTCACACATCCTTTCGGCACATCATGAACGATATCACGATGCATCTGCTGCAAGTACTGTAACAATAATTAGCTCACAGGCCCATTTGTTGAGATGAACATTGGACTTACTAGTGTATCTTTCTCAAACAAAAGTTTCCCAACATCAGTTAGACTAATTTCATCTACTGATATCTCCCACCCTGCCGTACTTCTCCCCACCCGCGCACCCAAGGCCCGCGCTAAGATTTGATGTCCAAAACAGATTCCGATCAAGGGCTTCTGCTGCTGTTGGAAAACATCGCGAACGTAGTTGGTGAGACTAATTATCCACGGGGCATCAGAAAAAGCATCATGCTCTAGTGAGGTTAGAAGACCTGTAAGGTATATGGCGGACCTTCTATTGACGTACTGCTTCCAGTAAGGAGAAGGGCATCGAAATCGGCAGTGGCAGGGTAAACTGGGTTCTCCACCACATTCCACTTGCTTGTGTGTAAGGTTATGCTAGTAGGAAAGTCTGAGAGTGAATCGAGCCCCTCCTGTAGCAAACCATTGAACAAATCCCCGTATGTTCCATATCGGACTTTCACTGAATCAATCGGAGTGTCGCATTCGAGGATAGCGACGCGAAGTGTGCGTGTCATTTTGATTGCCGATTAATTCAGTCAAGCCACTAACTGTCGGATAACATAAGTCCAAGTCTCATATGTGTCTTTTTACTCCCCCATTTTATGGATGTTCCTGATCCATCGCGGCTCTGGTGCGCTGAGCGGATAGCCGCGATGTGCCCCACCATGGCGGACCGCGGGAATGCTGGTCGCTTGAAGCAAATAGTACCCGACGGCAGGGACTCGGCTGCTTGGTAAAGCATTGTGGACTTGTTATCAACTGCACCGATAGTACACAGTGCGCGGTAGCACTCAAAGTCTGCGCGCGCGATAATGGTGCCCTTGGGCTTTCGACTTTCCGGGAAGGAAAGCAGAGATAAATGACCCGCACGATGGGTCATCATAAAACGGAGCCATTATGCACCAAAACTAGTCTTCTGCTTTGATTTTACTCTCTTAATTTTCAAAAATTTTGTGAACAATAATCTATGCTTCGCGCAGAATGATAACTCCCACAATGATCACTCTCGAGACCCTCCCCAATTTACTTGCGGATGACATCAAAATCAAGGTCGCCGGTATCGACAGTGATGGCGTCCTACGAGGAAAAGTAATGTCAAAGGAAAAGTTCTTGGGCATAATGAAAAGCGGTTTTGGATTTAGCTCCGCTGTCTTCGGCTGGGATATGCATGATATGCTGTGGACGACTGATGCTCGCGTCGCGCCTCCAGAGTCAGGATATGCGGATTTCCTAGCTGTTCCAGACCTAAATTCATTTCGTCGCCTTCCATGGGAAGAGAACATTCCTTTTTTTCTGGTCCGGTTTCTTAATGGCGGAAAACCCGTTTCGGCGGACGGGAGGAGCATGTTAAAGAGCATCTGTGACCGGCTTGCAGAGAACGAATGCCAGGCTTTGGCAGGAGGTAGGTCTCACGATATCTCCAATGAATGAGTATTATTTATTTACAATGCGGTAAAGTCGAACTCGAATTCATGAACTTTCAGACTCCCTCCGAAGACGGATATGGTAGTTCTGTGTCACAACACCCTAACCTCGCTGCTTTCCTTGAGAAGAATGCCCCCAGCGCTCTGCGGCCGTTGACCCAAGGCATGTTTTGCTACAGCTCGACACGTCCAGTTGCCAATAAGAAATACTTCTACGACATCTTCAATACCTGCGCTCAGATCAATTGTGGAATCGAGGGATGGCACACTGAGGGTGGGCCGGGCGTATATGAAGCGGTATTACATTTGTTTCCAGCTGAAATGGTTCCTATCTAATTATTACTATAGGCTCTAAAAGTGTGTGAAGTTAGCGAGATGGCTGATAAGGTGGCCATGTTTAAGTGAGTGCTTTTTAAATACCTTGGAGCAAAAACTAATCATACTCCAGATTTCTCGCCAAATCTCTTGGAGTTGACCATGGAGTTACGCCGTGCTTCATGGCAAAACCCATGCAGGGGATGCCTGGTAGCTCTGGTCACATTCACATTTCACTTACCGACAACCATGGCCAGAATCTCTTCGCGAGGGAGACACCAGAAGAGAATCCTCGGTGGGCTGACATCTCCCATCTCTCTGATATAGGTCGGTACTTCTTGGCTGGCCTGCTTGATGCTCTTCCTGATATTATGCCGCTATTCGCCCCGACTGTCAACTCATACAAACGCCTGGTGGAGAACTACTGGGCCCCGGTGCACATTAGCTGGGGTCTGGAGGACCGCATTGCATCGATACGCCTGATCACGCCTCCAGTCTGCAAGCCCGGTGCCACGCGCTTTGAAGTGCGTATCCCAGGCGCGGATCTACACCCACACTTTGCACTTAGTGCCGTCCTTTCAGCAGGCTGGCGTGGGGTCCAGAAGAAACTAGAAATCAACGTGCCACCTATGTCAGCGCGAAACCCGGGAGACCCACGCCCAGAACTACTTCCCAACACACTAGATCTGGCTCTAGCACGTTTCTCAGCACCGGATAGCATTTCTCGGGAGATTTTGGACGGAGAGTTTGTTGATTTCTTTACGGTGACTAGAGAGCATGAGTTGGGTCTCTGGAAAGAGGCAGTGACTGACTGGTAGGGCTAATTGACCCCCTATTTATGAGTTCAAGGACTGACTCTGCCACAGGGAGCTGAAGAGGTATATTGAAATTGTCTAAGAGGAGATCTGGGGGCTATCGGCCATATCGAAATAGAAATTCACCAAGAATATGATATGATCTGCCACTCACATAGTAAAAATGATATATGAAAAGGACAATTTGAGATTCCTCAAGATCTTATACCTTTGTGGTTTGCTAATAGGTTCACTGGGATAAAAAGGACCCCTGATAGCAATTCATTTTTCAGTCATCCAAACAAACGATAATTCACGTTGCATATAAAAAGATAGGGTATTCATAACGATATAAAATTTTGCCCTGACATGAAAAGAAATTAGGCTGAGTTGAACACGACATGCATCCCCAAAGAAATCATCTCATATTGATCATAAGAAAATTCTCTGGGTGGATCGCACGGCTGATTTGGAGCGTTCATTGTCTTCAGCGTCTGCCGGTCATGAAGAAACTGAAAGCGGCAGCAGTGAGACACATAATAAATGTCATGAACATAAAGGCAGTATCAGCCGTCGCCGATCGGCACTGATCCTCTAGCTTGCTCGGTTTGCCCTCATATGCACATAATAAGGCTCCTTTGTAAGTGATACAGCCTCCGTTTAGAATCGTATTCTTGTATAGAGTTTCCCATTCAGAGCAGTTGGTCCCGCGCAGTAGAACGGCATAGGTCTGTTAGGAAAGCAAAGTCAGATATTTCTTCTTCGAAAGCAAGTTAAGTTGGATGCCACATACAATTCCCCCGGCAAGAAGTGCAAGGGCTGCCAGCCCATCAACGGCCCAACTGATAAGACCCTCCAGTGGTTCAAAAAACAGAGAAGCAATTCCCAGAAGGGCAGAAACAATACCAATACCTCCAGTAAAGGCTGCATAGCCTGTTGCTGCAGGTACAGCGCCTACTTCTTGATTCTTGGCCAGAGTCACTGAGAGTCCGAGGACGACAACAGCAAAGACCAACTATTAGCTTGTCAGTGAGTGAAAATAAAGTAGCAGGGACAGTTTCTTACTTGGAATCCTCGAATAATTGCAGAGCCCAAATTCATCTTGAAGAGTCTTCGCAGTGTGTGGGTATTGAAGTAAGTGATGGTCTGTTGAGTACAGTGGATGGGAAGCTGGATGGCAGTTTATCACTTAAAAATGCCTGGGCAAATATTTTAGGTTTTGCGAGAGCCTCTGCGACTAACGAAACACCGACCCAAAAGCCCAGCTTGGTTTGCCTTGAGATGCACGAATGGGGGCCGTAAAGTGCTGAGCCTCGCCGCTAACCGCCCGGAGTGAGACTAGCCAACCAACGAGAACTCCTACTGGTTCTGATCGTCAAATGGAAACATTTTTGGGGCCAAACACCTGCAGTGTACTCCGTATTATCCAGCTGGATCCATTCAGATTCTATTTTTACGTTAGCCCTGCGTTAGTTAGCCTTAACTTAGGATAACTTTCCAAAACTTTACGTCAAGCGTGGTTTCAAAGTTATTTTTAGCCCTTCTACTCCAGTTTGTATTTTCTTTCTTAAAAGAGATGGCGGGGGGATCGAGTATACAGCGCCCGTCAAATGAAATCATGATAGCCTCTGCTTCCAAAAGAAACTGGTGCATCACTCTGCTTCGTTTGTTAAAGCGACACTGTCATGGTCAAGGGTCGGGAAACCTGGTTGGGTTTAGGGCGAAATGTGAATCCCGAGGCGACCGAGTAGACCACTTTTCTATTGAACTATCCCGTATCTCTGCGCTTTTCTACGTCTTAGAAATTTGGCAACAGTAAACCCAATAAAGAGCTAGTGTTCTTCATTAAACATTAATGATATTTTGATCCTCATCCCACAGTCACAGATATTTCGACTTGTCTATGGATGTCGTCAGATCCAGAGAATTTGCCATGGGCACTGTTGCCGACATTATCGTCTTCAGTGTCGCTTCCATCTGCAATCCTTTTCATCCCCCTACTCCCAATAACCGAAACTCTATTTCTGGCTCTTGGTAGCGACAGAGTATTTCCAGTATATGGTGAGCTCAGTTCATGAGTATATCTGTCCGTGCTAGATATCTGGCTCTTGATCAATCGGGCGAGGGATCGGAGACAAGGGATTGATGCCGTAATGAGAACCAGATAGGTTTCAATATACAACCAGCGATCTAGGTTGATGGTTGCAATGGTTGGATCTTTGTCCTTTTTTGCAAGAACACGGGTTTGTATCGTTCTTATTATAGACGCAATCATCGCACTATATAGGCAATGCCTTCTAGTTAGCTTAGACTCTGCAAGGATAAATGTTCACTTACAAGACTCCCGTCCCGAGAAGAGTCATCAAACCCACTTTGACTCGCACTTTTAAATTAAGATTCCAGAATATGTACGTCGAGAACACCGCGAGATAAAGGTCAGTTGCTGAGTTGAATGCTAGTCCAGGGCACATCATTAGTATGCACAGACTGATCTGCGTCGCTGGCATGGACAGGATTTCTTACACCCCTGGAAGTATCCATAATATGCCTGAACATGAGGGCTCCAACATCTCACTTTTCCAGAGTGCTCCCAAATACCAGATCCGAGTCCTGGGCATTGTAGAAAAATTATGAGGACAAAGACAAGGTTGACGATGGGTTGGAGCACAACGAGGGTCCACAAAATAACCCTGTGAGATATGCTAACTCCAAGCAATCCGATAATGTAAACGATAAAAGAGACCCGCCCAATTGTGCCACCCGCAATCCCAAAGGTCTGTGTGAAGTAGTCGTACTCGATGATTCTGGAGACATCGCTCGGTTCCAAGGTTCCAACACGACGACCAAAGCCGAGATTCACGGCCACCGTAGCCATGGTTGATCCGACTATTGCCAGAAGCTATGCAATAGTGAATGGTTAATTTCTGCTCTAGGACAAGTATAGACGATAGAAATCCACTGGAGCATTATCGGAAACAAATTGGACAAATGAAAGAAAGGGTTGCTAACTAATGCGAGAGCCATGAGGACATCATCCCATCCAGATTTCGCGATCCTGAATTTAGCGAAAATTCTGAGAATAACGACTAGAATAGCAATGGCTGAAAGTGCCCACACATCTCTCAGAAACTGTGGACCAGAGTCATATTCAGAATCCGCACCCGTGGCGGGCATGGCGATGCAAGGACGACCGGGATCTCCCAAGCCCAGAAGAACAAAACGATCATTGTTTAGGGGAAGAAAAATTCACGCAGAAATAATTTAATAGTTATATTCTATCTCGATCGAAATCAAGTCATCGTAGGGAGAACGAGTGCGCATCGGAGGTCTCCGCCCCTCGTGTTTAGAAAGTGGAGCAAATAAGTGATAAGGCTGCCACTACCAGATTTCGTCCAAAGATCACTAGAAGCTTAATCTCTGGTCGATAATAAGAGAGATCATGATTGGCTTTGTTTCGAAAACTCAAAAGACCTGATCTCCTGGACGCGGGGAAGTCCGTTATAACATACACCACAATAAGGGCCTCTGCTTGACCCCGACTATCAGACAATGTTGTTGTATACCACTTGACAATCTGTGAAAGAAAGATAAGAGGACGATAGCAAGTCGTTTGTCAGAGAAATAGGGAAGTAGAAGTCACAATGCCATTGCCGGCATGATCATGTACCACATTGAGTCTAGAACGTCAAGAAAATTAGATACTGATTCGGATAGTGTCGTTTGCCTTCTTACACTTCAATAATTATGTAGCACCTATTGTATGTCGGAACGAAAACAGTCTAGATAATATTCAGCGCGTGTAGGAATAGAGTTAGTCCTAATCTGGTAGCGGCTCATCCGGCATCCATAAGAGGTAGGTCAGGGCGAATTCAACCCCCTTGAATTTTCCTCTCCTACGGATCGTCCAATAATAATCATCTCAACAATTTATACTGATCATCCTGACCACTCACTGGCTAAAGACCAAGCCAATAACTCCCTACGCCAAGCACTTACGTTAAGTGATCATCAATCTATCTAGCAGCATCGGCTACGATACACGACATTATGTCAAATAGCGACAGTACTTTTACAGTCATCAAACCCTACGGGACTCACTGGGGCCAAAGAACTTACTTTTATCGCAAGAATGAATTCTGCTGCTACCCGTTCTATTCCGTCATTGCTGCCGACACGCGTCTCCGAGAAATCGTTCAGCGAAAGGAGGCTTTGCACAAGAAGCTAAAAGAAACAAAAAAGAGGCCAAAATTTCGAGCTGACTGCATGAATAGTTGTCGATGGGAAGGGGAACTGAAAAGTCTTCGCATAGAGCAACGGCACCAAGAGCGCTGGCTCTCCGACGCGGAAGACACGATCCCTGGATCCATAAGACTGGTCTATTATTCGATAAGAAAAAGCCCAAGGTGGTTTCTCCAGAAGGAGCTGGTTGAAGATTGTGCAGAACGAGGAGGATGCTGTGGCCGCGCCTGTGGCTGCTGCGAGGAACGTGCGTCACCAGCACTCCAGGGGAGAAAAGGAGTTGGGCACTGCACGGTGCACTGTGCATGTTGTTCAGATGTCCACAAGCTCGACATTATTGCAGGCAAGAAGCAAAAAATTGCACAAGATCTCGATGATGCGTTCAAGAGTCGCAATCCGGACTACCTACTCAGAATAACACAGGCTTATTTCTCCCCCAGCCTGAAAGACCGGTAACAAGCGAAAATAAAGAGGTGCCCAAAGGAAGGACGGAAAGACTGAAGAGTGTTTTTGTCAATTTGAAAGCGTGATTTCGAATCTTAGAAAGTTCTGCCTAGTTATGTTTGGGATGTCCACCCGAGTTTTTTATGGCTGACAAGCCTTGGACTTGCTTAACTTATGTTTTGCTTCAACAGTATTGTTTCATGTTATGCCCAATTTGTATGGCTATTCAGATTTTGACCCTGATATTGACGCGTGTTGTACTCGCATAGTAAGAACGAAAGCTTATTGTGGGGGTGGATGTCCGAGTAGCGTAAGCGTCTTTTGGGAGATGTTACTTGAACGGATAATAGAAGGACGTAAAATTAGAATACGAATTTTATAAAAATTAACACAATTGCCATTATTTAACCATATACACTAAAGAGCTCCTGAAACATATCAGTCAAATGGCAGAACATGACAGAAAGGCTCGCAATAACTAGCCCTAAGCAGAAGATATCTGCAGAAAGAACATCACTCATCATCAGAACAAAGTCCGCCAAACACCCAACCAGAGAACCCCACATCACAGCATCCATACATATCACCATCCGCTTGTCCATCGCCATCCAAGACAAAACTATGGTGATTCCCTCACCGTACACAGAAATTAACCGTCACTGCTGAGCCGCGCTATCCTTGTCGCCACCACCATCCTCAACATAAGCAGTTTTCGATGGGGCGCCAGATTCAGTTTTGGTTGCGGCTTCCTCGTCGTCTTCTGGAGCCTGCGCATGCGACTCTTCGTACTCAGTTGTTTCTGTTGCAGTCCGCTCTGGCCCTGCAGGACGGCGATCGCGCACCACCGACTTGCCCTTGGCCTTTTGGTTTGGTTGCGATGGCGCCTCAGCTTCACTCTTAAGTTCGGCAGCTGATTCCTCCATGATCTGTGAAGATCGCGAGCTCTGGCCCCGCTTAGCGCGAGCACGCGCACGACGAATCAGTCGATTGTGGTAGTCTTCCTGCTCAACTTCCGGGTCTTCATTCAGAATCCGACGAGCGGCTTCGCGGCCAACGACGGGGAGTCGGTCAACCCCCTGGGCAGTTTTGGGAACTAGTTTGGGATCAAGAAGGCCGACCTGCACCAAAACGCTGGCTTGGTCCCAGTAGACATGTTCCGAATAGAGCCGTCCAGCGCGCATACTGACAATGCTGACCAGCACGATCTCCACACGCCGGTTGGTTGGAGGTACTCCTGGCAACATCCATGGGATTTCCTGAGTATGCTCAAACCCCGCGTACAACTCGTCGACAACCCGATCCGCTCCTGTCGTTCGCGACAGCAAGCGAAGACGCATGGATGGCGGCAGTTTGCCAATGAAGTGTTGCTCATAGAAGCGCCGAAGTGCCTGGGCGCCAGTTGCACCACTCAAGGTCGAGGCGAAAGTAACCGTCGGGGTTTTATGCTTGACGTAGCCATCCATGGTTTTGGACAAGTTGGAAGCAAAGAATTTAGCTGCAATTGTTAGATTCTATTTTGGCCAAAAGTTGCACTAACTTACCTTCCTGGTGGTCCTCCCATCGCTTTTCAAGGTCTGCTTCTCTTGCGAATCCTTTTCTCAAAACACGCAGAGTACGGGTCCAAGCCAAGCCAGCTGCCAAGTGATCAAACTCTTCCAAATCGGCCTCCGCAAATCCAGGTTGAGCATAATCATAAGTGTATGCCGGATATGCCAATTCTAGACGCTCTCCCGTTCCAATGCCTGGGTTGATGGGTCGCGTCTTGCGCTTTTTCTTTCCCTGAAGACCCAGCGCAACGGGAACAGTAGTCACATCAATCGTTTTTCCAGCCAGATGTACGAGGACGGGCAACGAGGCTGGGAATCGAGACCGGGTGTCTGGGATGTTACTCGGATAGTATGCGACAAGAGCGCAAAGTCGGGCGGCGTTGATGGGCTTGAGATAGTAGTCCAGGCAATAGTTGGCGGCGTCCCCGAACGCTTTGGAAGGTCAGTAGCCATTTTCGCCAGAATTCACTCCATGCGCACATACCGACCACAGCGTAGTTCTCGCCCACGCCCAGTCCGTCCTTGACTGACTTCAACTGAGACTCGTATTCCTTTCCGCCGCCATTAAAGGGTAGATAGAGAACATCAAATCCTTCCTCTTGCCAGTTTTGAATTATCTCCGAGTCGAATTCTCCCGTCTCAGCAGTGATGCACAGCCGAGCATTGTTGGAGCCATTGTTGTAGAGGAACCCGCCGGTCGCGCCGGGAGCGCTAATCGATATGGTGGCCATTTTCTTTTTTCACTTCTGTGCGCGGTCGACAGGATGAACCGCTGTAACTGTCGAGTCTCTCTGGTTGTTGGTGCAGACAATATTCAGACCCAAAATTCGATGCGATTCAAGCGAATGTCAATGGATTGTCACAAACAGGTGAATCCGGGCAAGACATGGCACCTACGTCATGCCTCTCCGCCAAACGTCATCGCAGCCCCAATCCATGGAACTTTTAATCTATTTTTTAATTTAGTTGCGGATATTACATTGGATAATACTAGTTATTATTAGTCCCTAGGTAGTAATAGCTCCGTGATTATCGAATGAAATGCTAGCATAAATGGCAATTTTGTAAGGGCACGTACTTGTTGCCGATCGTGAATTAAGCTATCTGTCAGTTCAACGTCTTTTTTGCGGGAGTGTTTGCTTGATCTACATCCTGGTCAACATTCCTGTCGAAGGGATGGGTTCACGTTTAATTGTGTGTACAAGCTCAATCATATAGGGTGTTTTCATTAGACTATGCTAGATGTCCTCTTAATACTCCTCTGTTTCATCTCCAAGGGCTTTCTAGAATGTGTATTTTTTACACTAAATGGACGGAATCTTATACTGCAGGTCTCGGTACTGTGAGTTATACAACATTCTATTACATTTCTTATCATCTTGAGAAGATTGACCGTGCCACAAGGTAGCCAATTCTTGCCTTGCTGGGTAAGAGAGCAAGCAAAGCGTCCGTCTTCGTAACGTCCGCAACTACCCTTGGACCCAGCATCGCGTGCTCCTCCTGCTCAACACATTGAGCAATATCGCTTGTACATCATGTCTCGTTCCTTGAAGATGTTGATCGGGATCCACAACCTGATGAGTTTGCTCAGCTCGCCTCGACTTGCCGCAATGTCAGCTACAATGCGCTACAGTCTACCATTTCGCTTGTTGCTTTGGAAGATCAACGGTCTAAGATTTCTGTGTACAAACACTCGACCGGGAAGAGCATGATATGTTATTCTACTGCATGACTGATGGATTATTGTGCTCGTTCATTATAGCTCGGGTGGTGGCTACTGTCCTCGCGTGCTGTTTCGCGTTTAGAATTGTGTTAGGCTTTGCGGCACTGAAGCCTGTCCTGATTGCCGAATAAGAGGAGGCAAATTGTGACGAGCACGAATGATCTCAGTAGCATAGCGAATCATGACCTTGATAAAGTCTCTGTCGAGTCAATAACCTTTCCCTTCCTGGCTTCCGTCCAGCCCGGACCACCCAGCTATCCTGCATTTCCTATGCATCCAGCAACGTGGGGCTTGCATATCATTCGATCTATACCCTTCTCCTCATGTTAAATGTGGAGAATGTGGTCTGTCTGTGTGTCCCGTCTCATATGGAGCTTTTGTTCTTGTTTCCCTTGTTCCCTTGGTTCGTCTAGCGCCTCCTGAGTAGCAGGATCAAACTGAAAGATTAGAGTGATTTGCGTCGTATTCAGCGTATTCAGCGGATGGCCTGGCCCTATTATATTTAACAGTATCTGTACTCCAGTATTGTTTGGCGGGATCTGGCAAATTAAAAGATTTGGAGCCCAGACTATTACTCTCAAACACGCATATCTACAGCTGAGGCTGATGGCGCCCAATATAATGGTATACAGTTTCCACTTTGGGTGACGTGACAGGTTGTTTCGACTCCAGAGACACGACGAGATAAGTCCCGCCCCACATGAACGGCATTCTGGGTGGAGATTCAAAAGAAACAAAGCCCCTCTGCTACAGAGTGAGGCAGTAGCTCCATGTGTCAAGCCGCCAAGATCCAAGCAGCTCCCATTCCCCGCATCTATGCCCATTCCCTCCCCAGATCGTCGCGGCGAGCATCCGAGCCACGTCTTTTTGTCCAAACAACCCCAGATTGCCCGGCGACATCGATGCAGGAAGAGCCATCGATTGTGGGGACTGACCACCTCCCCTCTTCTTCGGGAACTTGGCTCTGCAACCCCTGCAACTCACTACTGTATTTTGCCAATGATCCGAGGCATCTGCCCACTTCCTGTCGGCTATTGTAGACTGACACGGCTGTTCCACAGCGTGAGAGTCCTGAGCGTAATAGTGGTAGCCTAGTGATATAATGGATGTATGGTCGTCATGGCTGCATTTACATATAGTTGATATTTGCGGTTAGAAGCAGTCGGTTGCACTATTTCCAAAAAGCAAAAACCATCACCCTATTATCATTTCTACCCCATTACGGTTTATTTCATCTATAGGAGAGAATGTCAGCCCCAGACGACAAACCACCCTCCGTGGACCGCATCGAGGACGTTGCTCAGCACTCACCCAGCAGTAGTGAGGAAGATGAAGAGTTCACATTCGAAGAGCAAAAGGCAATTATCCGCCGTGTGGATCGTCGACTGGTCACCATGACGGGTCTGGCATACTGTATCTCGCTGATGGACCGTACCAACCTGAGCATGGCCGCCATCGCTGGGTAAGACAGCTCCATGCGCGTTGGGGATGCTGATGGGATTTTTGACTACTCTGACCGCGACAGTATGATTGAAGATTTGAAGCTCGATGTGGACAATCGCTATGTGAGATACCTGTATTAAGTACGAGCAGGATCTTCCACGGCTGACAGTAGGGCCAGTCCATCGTCGTCCTCATGTTCTTCGTGCCCTACGTTATCTTCCAGCCGCCGATGACAATTCTCATTCGCAAGATTGGGCCGAGGATCTTTTTGTCAACCATCATTATTACTTGGGCGGTCATTATGATCGTGAGAAACCTTTCGCGATGAGTTATCGAGATTGTGCTGACAAGATCATCTATAGGGAACGGGATTTGTGAAAAACTTTGGTCAACTGGTTGGTCTGCGTGTGCTGCTCGGTGTCTTAGAGGCAGGATATTTCCCCGGCTGCGTATACCTGTTATCTTGCTGGTATACTCGATGTAGGTGATGCGGTCTTTAAGTTGAAGAAACAGACTCTGACACGGTCCTGGCAGATGATGTGCAGAAGCGGTTCTCTGTTTTCTATCTGATTGGGTGTGTCGCGGGGTCACTGTCCGGTATTCTTGCGTTCGGCCTGATGCAACTGAGCGGCGCTCATGGGCTGAATGGATGGTCCTGGATCCTGATCCTAGAGGGCGTGGTGCGTACGGTTCTTGATGGTGGAACAGAACCCATCCCACTAACTACGGAATAGATCACGGGTGCCATTGGGATGGTATGCTTCGTTTTCGTGGTCGACTTTCCGGACCGAGCAGCCAAGTCCTGGCGGTTCCTGAATGAAAAGGAGAGCGCATTCATTATCCGCCGCATCAACCAGGACCGTCGAGACGGTAACCTGGAGGCGTTCTCACTCGGCAAGTTCTTGAAGCCGGTCTTGGATCCCAAGATCTGGGGGTTTGCTATGATCTTCTTGTACGTAGGAACTGGTCTCCGATCGATCTATCGCAACTGAACATTCTTTAGTTGTCTCACAACGGTCACCTACGCAATCGCCTACTTTCTGCCTATCATCCTCCGTGACGGCATGGGATTTGGCGTGGGGGAATCCGAATGTCTCGTGGCGCCGCCGTATGGCCTGGCGGGCATCCTCATGTATGCCACTGCCTGGGTCGGCGACAAATACCGCATCCGGGGCGCCATTCTCGTTGTCAACGCACTCATCTGTATCATCGGACTACCGATGATGGGGTTCGCCCAGGGCAATGCCACGCGTTACGCGGGCGTGTTCCTCACCGTGGCGGGCGCGAATGCCAACATTCCCGCCTGCATGGCGTACCAGGCCAACAATGTGCGCGGACAATGGACCAGAGCCTTGTCCAGCGCCACGCTGGTTGGGCTCGGCGGCATTGGGGGCATTGTGAGTAGTCTAGTATTCCGCGACCAGGACGCTCCCGAGTATCGGCCGGGCATGTGGGCAGCTATCGCGTAGGTGTTCCCGGCTGGAAGCCAAGCGGTGCTAATTGGGAAGCATAGGTGTAACATCCTTATCATTCTGATCGTGCTGGTGCTGAGCGTGTGGTTTCGGCATTGTAACCGGCAGGCTGATCGAGGAAAGCGGGTCATTGAGGGCTCTCCGGACTTTCGCTATACCATTTGACACGTCTAGTTCGTGCACCGAGACATCCATGGATGTGGACAATTCCAGGTACCGACCCCGTCGGATCTGCTCACCCGACAGTTGTTTCCAACTGGACTCCGGTCTCCATAGTAAATGAATGCCATTGTCATCAGTCCCTAGTCAGCCATCAACTCGTAGTGGAGCAGACAACTCGGGTTTCCCTTGAATCGCCGCTTTTCCACGGGAAAGTCCCCGTCGGGGTATTGAATACCGTATGGTAACAACATCACTCAGCGTTAATTCGTGCGATAAGGCCGTTATCTGGTTTTCCGATACCGTTCCCCGCGCCCCGAGGTCGAACGAAAAACCCAGGAACAAAGACTGGGACGAAGACAAGAAAAAAAAGAGAGCTGCAAATCATAAATGGAATCTTTCTTCTTTTCATTCCTCTCGCTATCTTGTCCCCTTGAGCTGTGTTGAGTGCCCTCCTGGCTGCCGCTCTCTTCCTCCGACCTCATCCTAGCTCCTCTCCCAGCATGGCGGCATCCTGGTTTGCCCTGCGCGGTGGCCGCCAGCTCGTGCTGCGGTCGCGTCTGCGCGCCGCCCCTTCCCCGGTCTCGCTGCGGACGGCTTCGCTGTCGCCCTTCAGCACCTGCCGCCGCTGTCTGCACAGCTCTGCGCAGCAACAGCCGTCTCCCTCGACTCGACGGGGAGTGTACACTAGCACCGTCGCCGCCCATGGCGACCCGCACCCCCAGGATATCTTCCAGCCCCTCGACACCTTCCCCCGCCGCCACATTGGCCCGTCTCCCGATGCGGCCGGCGAGATGCTGGCCGTTCTGGACCCTCCGGCGGCGTCGCTGGACGAATTCGTCAAGCAAGTCCTACCCGCGGACGTAATGTCTAAGAAGGACCTGACGGTCACCGAGCCCCACGCCGGTGCCAGCCTGTACCGGTCCCCCGTGCAAGGTGGCCTGGGCGAAACCGACATGCTCAAGCTGCTGGACACCTACCGCAAGAACATTGATGTCTCCGGCAAGACCTATATTGGCACCGGCTACTATCCGACCATCGTGCCTCCGGTCATTCTCCGCAACGTATTCGAGAACCCGGCTTGGTACACCAGTTACACGCCCTACCAGCCGGAGATCAGCCAGGGCCGTCTGGAGTCCCTACTGAATTTCCAAACTCTGACCGCCGATCTGACCGGTCTTCCGTTTGCCAATGCCTCCGTTCTGGATGAGGCGACCGCCGCCGCCGAGGCCATGACCATGTCCTTTGCCACCATGCCGGCCTCGAAGCAGAAGAAGGCCGAGAAGTCGTTCGTCGCCTCGCACCTGTGCCATCCGCAGACCATTGCCGTGATGCAGTCGCGTGCGGAGGGCTTTGGGATCAACCTGGTGGTTGGTGACATCCTGGCGGATAACTTCAAGCTAGTCAAGGAGCAGGGGGATCACCTGATTGGTGTTCTGGCTCAGTACCCCGACACCGAGGGTGGTATCTTCGATTTCCAGTCTCTGAGTGATTCTATTCACGGCCAAGGCGGTACCTTCAGCGTGGCTACGGATCTGCTGGCTTTGACTGTTCTGAAGGCACCCGGCGAGTTCGGCGCTGATATCGCGTTCGGTAGCGCCCAGCGATTGGGTGTCCCCATGGGCTTCGGTGGCCCCCATGCTGCGTTCTTTGCTTGCGCCGACAAGTACAAGCGCAAGGTTCCCGGTCGTGTGGTCGGAGTTTCCAAGGACCGCCTTGGCAATCGCGCTCTCCGTCTGGCTCTGCAGACTCGCGAACAGCACATTCGTCGCGAGAAGGCTACTAGCAACATTTGCACGGCCCAGGCTCTGCTCGCGAACATGACATCCATGTATGCCATCTACCACGGTCCCACTGGTCTCAAGTCCATCGCTCAGCGCATCATGTCCATGACCACTCTGCTTCGCGAGAAGCTCGTCGCCGTGGGATACAATGTTCCCGCTAGCTCCAATGCTACCGATGCCGGTGTTGTTTTTGACACCCTGGCCATTGAACTCTCCAGTGCTGCCGAGGCCGATGCCATCGTGGCCGAGGCCCGCGCTCAAAAGATCTTCCTACGTCGCTTGGGCGGCAACAAGGTTGGCCTGTCGCTCGATGAGACTGTCGGCCGGGATGAAGTCCAGGGTGTCCTGGGTGTCTTTGCCGCTCACAAGTCTCTCGGCCCTGTCGAGGTTGGCACTCTCGACCTCGCACCTGTGCCGGCCAGCCTGGAGCGCACTTCGCCCTACCTGACCCACCCTGTTTTCAACACCTACCATTCCGAGACTGAGATGCTGCGGTACATCCGCCACCTCGAGTCTAAGGATCTTTCTCTGGCCCACTCGATGATTCCCCTGGGATCTTGCACCATGAAGCTCAACGCTACCACGGAGATGATCCCTGTTTCATGGCCAGAGTTCTCACAGATGCATCCGTTTGCGCCTGCCGATGTGGCCAAGGGCTACACACAGATGATCGATGATCTGGAGCAGCAGCTGGCTGACATCACCGGTATGGCCGAGGTCACTGTGCAGCCCAACTCGGGTGCGCAGGGTGAGTTCGCCGGCCTGCGCGTCATCAAAAAGTACCAGGAAGCCCAGGGCGACTCCAAGCGCAACATCTGCCTGATCCCTGTCTCCGCTCACGGCACCAACCCTGCCAGTGCCGCCATGGCCGGCATGCGGGTTGTCACGGTCAAGTGTGACACCAAGACCGGCAACCTGGATCTCGCGGACCTCCAGGCCAAGTGCGAGAAGCACAAGGACGAACTGGCCGCGTTCATGGTCACCTACCCCAGCACCTTTGGTGTGTACGAGCCCGGTGTCAAGGAGGCCTGTCGGCTGGTGCACGCGAACGGCGGCCAGGTCTACATGGACGGCGCCAACATGAATGCTCAGATCGGTCTTTGCTCCCCCGGCGAGATCGGCGCTGATGTGTGCCACCTGAACCTGCACAAGACCTTCTGTATCCCCCACGGTGGTGGTGGTCCTGGTGTCGGTCCTATCGGTGTTGCTGAGCATCTGCGTCCGTTTCTGCCCTCCCACCCGACCAGCGAGTATCTGCAGTCCAAGCGTGGTGACACTTCATCGCCGCCCATCAGCGCCGCTCCCTGGGGCAGTGCCAGCATCCTTCCCATCACCTTCAACTACATCAACATGATGGGTGACCGCGGACTCACACACGCCACCAAGATCACTCTGCTGAACGCCAACTACATCCTCTCGCGCCTGAAGCCCCACTACCAGATCCTGTACACCAACGACCACGGCCGCTGTGCACACGAGTTTATCCTCGACGTGCGCGGCTTCAAGGAGACCTGCGGGGTCGAGGCCATTGATATCGCCAAGCGCCTGCAGGACTACGGCTTCCATGCCCCCACCATGTCCTGGCCCGTCTCCAACACGTTGATGATCGAGCCCACCGAGTCCGAGAACAAGGACGAGCTCGACCGCTTCTGTGACGCGTTGATCTCCATCCGCCACGAGATCGCCCAGGTTGAGCGTGGCGAGCAGCCCAAGGAGGGTAACTTGCTCAAGATGGCACCGCACACCCAGCGCGATCTGCTGTCGGCACAGTGGGACCGCCCGTACACGCGCGAGGCCGCGGCGTACCCTTTGCCTTTGCTGCTAGAGAAGAAGTTCTGGCCGTCGGTGACACGGGTTGATGATGGTATGTTCCTATCCCCTTTCTCTTCTTCTGGTTACATATGCTAACGTCGTTTTCTTAATAGCCTTCGGTGACCAGAACCTGTTCTGCACTTGCGGCCCTGTCGAGGACACTGTATAGAGAAAGATCTACGATACCCACGCTGTTAATTCTGTGTATACGCGATTCAACATTTCTTATTTGATGATGACGACGGTTATTAGGCTTTGATTAGAATAAAGGATTCAACATTATTTTCCATAAACATCCACATACTTCCCGTACTAGTATTGTCCCCTCGATTATTCGTTGTTCGGGTTTCATTGCCCCTCGGCTTATCAGCCCTTGTACCATATATTACGGTTATTAAACCTTATCGTAGCGTAGTCCACGTATAATACAGTAACATCCTGTTCCATCGGAGACGGCCGATCCCCGAGACCAGGCACAATCGATCATCTTCGCCCTGTGATCCCAAGGCCTTTCTCCCCAGATAACTAGCAGACCCGACGTTCAAATCAAGAAGGAACAGCCTGGACACTCCGCACACCGATATTGCTCTGTCCATCGACATTCTAGTCCGCCCCTCGCGCTCGGGAAAGAGTGTGGGAGCGGTAGAGAAGACATATATTTGCCTCTGCCCGACTGCCCCGAAAAGAACAATCCTTCTGTCATTGTTGCATGCTGTCGCTAGTGGACCCTGATCTGCAGCTGCATTTAGCCTCATCCTTCTAGACTTGTTATATACCCACTGCTTATACGATGGCTTCATCCCCCTACGACTTCACGGTCTACCGTGGCACGTTCATTCAATTGTCTCGCAACCCTCCAGCGGGCCAGAAACCGGTGCTGCTGAGAAACACCGGTGCGTTGTGGGTTTCTGCTGCTGATGGCCGCATTGCCGATTTCGATTGGCAGGCAATAGACGACAATGCCTTTCGGCAATTGATGGAGAAGCAAGGCTGGGTGGATGTGGACTCTCAGGTCAATGGCCATTCGGCCCAACAGACCAAAGTGAAAATTGTGACTGCCAGCGATGACCTGAATGAGTTCTTCTTCCCGGGTTTCATCGACACGCACATCCATGCGCCTCAATACCCCAACGCCGGGTTATTCGGCTCATCTACTCTTCTCGACTGGCTGGAAACATACACGTTCCCGGTCGAGTCCGGCTTCGGGTCTCAATCAGACCATAAGAACGGCAAATTCAGCCCCAGAGATGCACCGCTTTTGGCGCAGCGTGTCTACGATCAAGTCGTTGCGCGCACGCTCTCCCACGGCACGACCTGCGCCTCATACTTTGCAACCGTGCATGTCCCTGCCACTAACGCTTTGGCTGCCCTGTGTTATACGCGCGGCCAGCGCGCTTTCATCGGCAGAGTATGCATGGACAATCCGGATTTCTGTCCGACCTACTACAAGGATCTATCCGCTGCAGACTCTCTCTCCGCGACGAAGTCTACGATCGAGTACATCCACACCCTTGACCCCAAGGGCAGTCTCATCAAGCCAATTGTGACGCCGCGCTTCGTGCCTACCTGCTCACGACCCGCTCTTGAGGACCTGGGCAAGCTCGCTGCGTCCTATAGCCCACCACTGCACATCCAGACTCACATCTCCGAGAACAAGAACGAAGTTGCGCTTGTCAAGGAACTATTCCCTGAGTGTGCTAGCTACGCGGCCGTCTACGACGAGTATAAGCTTCTCACGCCGCGGACGATTCTCGCGCACGCAGTCCACCTCACCCAAGATGAGCGCGCTCTGGTTCGTCAGCGGGACGCCAAGATCTCGCACTGTCCCGCCTCCAACTCGGCCCTTGGATCCGGCATTGCTCCCGTTCGCGCCTATATCGACGAAGGTGTGACTGTTGGCCTCGGGACGGACGTGAGTGGGGGTTATAGCCCCAGTATCCTGGAAGCGGCCCGGCAGGCCTGTCTTGCCTCGAGGCTGTTGGGTCACACGGCCGATTTCCAAGCAGAGACATGTACAAACTCACACCCCAAGTCGGAAGGGAGAGAAAAACTGTCCATCGAAGAAAGTTTGTACCTTGCTACACGCGGCGGCGCAGCTGTCGTCGATATGGCAGATGATATTGGTGGCTTTGAACAGGGTATGATCTGGGACACGCAGCTGATCCAACTAGGTGGCGTGAAGGAGGCTGATCGGAGCCCCCTCGACTCCGCTTTGGAGAGTAGCCGTGGAACTGGTCAGAGCCTGGTGCAGCCTGGTCCGATCGGTAATGTCGATCTCTTTGGCAAGGAGACTTGGGAGGAGAGGATCCAGAAGTGGGTTTGGAACGGAGATGATCGCGACGTGAAATCTGTCTGGGTTGGGGGGAAGTTGGTGCATTCTCGGGGTTGATATTGATCTTTAGCGACTTTTCACCTTCGCCTTGTTCGGATTTCGATGAATATATACAGCATTATAGAAGACTTTGGCTGTTTGGATATTTATTCTATCATTTCATATCAGTAATAGAGGACTGGAAGCTCACACATTCAATAATAGATGAACAGGACAGTGATGAAGCCATGGTTCGGCCAAGAACCATCGTTGCAGCCTAGATTGCCCGGACACCCACCTGGAACGCGTTTCATTAAGAGCAGTAGTTTTGTTGGGGTTGTCTTGCGCTGCGCACTGCACATTTCCGGCCGGTTAAACGCATTCCAATGAGCGCTGATCGCCGCACTCAGCCGCCATCCCTTGATGGCGCCGAAGATTCCAAGAATGACGATACCCCTGTTCACCGATTCACCGATAACACTTATCCAGCTCTTGTTGCGGATCGGTTTAATTGCGGGATCTAGAAAGCCGGCGGAATATGCAAAAGAACAATATTAATGGCGTTCCATTGTTCTGTATGTCAGATAATAGTAAATTAATCTCCGCCTCGAACATGCAATTAGACAAGCGAGAAGACAAAGGCACGAGACATACTTCTGGTTTCGGAAACTTGTTGTCCAGCTCCCCGTTCCGGAAAGAGTAAACATCAACAGATATTCTCAATCTCAGATGAAAACTACGGGCTTGAACTGACTGTAAACGCTGTTTTCCTAAATTCCCCGAGTATGGCCCATAATGATCATCCAGATGGCTGCCTGTGCAACCCAATGCCGCCGGAGGCCGACGGGCAGAAACCAATAGAGCGTAGAACAATCTCACAGACATGGTTCGAGGTGCCTCTTCTCTGCAGACCCTGGTGAGGTGTTACATCGGAAGCCAGAGCCACGCGCCGAGATTCTAGGCGTAGACCCACCGGTGCCGCACGCAATGGATCTGTCTCGGATGTGCCTGGCAAGCCTAAGTGGCCCGATTAGGATCGTCGAGCCCACTCGGGGTGCCCGCAGCAGCTTCACGAATGCAAACATTCATAGTATTGTCCTCAATTGTTCTCGGAAACGCGGTGAATGCTTTGCCCCTCTTGTAACTTGTTTATATACAGCATTTTCTCGTCCAAAATGATCGTCTGGAAATCATCTCGACTTGAGCTATGCATTCCTCGTTCATCAATCTGGTGGCTCTGACTCTGGCGGCGCTGTCGGGCACAGTGGCCGGCCTGGGCTTGTCTGTCACTTCGTTCAGCAAGGAATTATCGCTTGCTTCGCAGTTGGGTATTAGCCCTGATCTTTTTATGAAATACGGAAATCGTGAGCGTGTGCATCTGCCCTTGTTGATGGGACGGACGCGGGACGAGATTGCTACGGAATGGACGACGGTGAGTTGAATTAGGGCACAAAGCTTGAACAACATATTCTGATGGCAATGCAGATTCCCATTGACCACGAGGACGAGTCTGTCGGTACCTACCAGAACCGCTACTGGGTCAGCGAGCACTACTATCGCCCGGGAGGACCGATCTTCGTGTACGATGTAGGCGAAGCAAGTGCCGAGAACTCGGCGATGGCATATCTGGCTGCCAACAAGACCACGTTTTTTTCGGAAATTTTGGAGGAATTCAATGGCATGGGCATCGTCTGGGAACATCGGTTTGCTCCCCTGTCCACTATTCAGATACTTGGGCTCACACCGCAGTAGATACTACGGAGAATCTCTGCCATTCCCTGTTAACAACAGCACTCCGCCTGAGCATTTCAAATACCTCACTACCGAGCAAGCTCTGGCCGATATCCCCTACTTTGCCCAGAACTTTACTCGCAACGGCCAGCAGCTGTCGCCGAACACCACACCTTGGGTCATGGTCGGAGGCTCTTACTCAGGCATCCGATCAGCCTTTACGCGCGACCAATACCCGGACACTATTTTCGCCTCATACGCTTCTTCGGCGCCGGTGGAGGCTCGTATCGACATGAGTGCCTATTTCGACCAGGTCTATGCGGGAATGCTTGGGTA
This sequence comes from Penicillium psychrofluorescens, assembly GCF_964197705.1. Lineage (NCBI taxonomy): Eukaryota > Fungi > Ascomycota > Eurotiomycetes > Eurotiales > Aspergillaceae > Penicillium > Penicillium psychrofluorescens. The sequence continues at coordinate 2,418,381 of NC_133439.1, read as the reverse complement.
CGGATACGAGAACTGCGCCAAAGATATCAAGGCTGCGCTCGAGTACATCGACGAAGAGCTATCCAGGGATAAGACGTCGGCTGCAAATATCAAGACGACCTTCTTCGGAGCCGGGGCCGAGGAGAACAACAATGGCGACTTCAGCGCAGCGCTGGCGGGCATCTACGGCTATTGGCAAGCCTACGGCGTGGGTGGCGGCGAGGGCAGTCTGGGCTCTTTTTGCAAATGGCTAGAAACCGATCCTGACACCAACCGCACCGCCGGACCAGAAGGGTTCGCCGCTAGCCGGGGCAATGAGTACGCTGCAATGCGGTATGCCTCGTGGCCGATCTTTACGCAGCTGGTCAACTTCAACTACAACACGAACTGCGACGGACTGAACACGACGCAGCCGCTGTCATGTGTACTGAACCCGCCTCCCACTTCTCCGGATGATATCAGTTGGACTTGGCAGTTCTGCTCCGAGTGGGGATACTTCCAGAGCGATAACCTCGGTCCTCACTCGCTGCTGTCCCAGTACCAGTCGCTGGAGTACTGGTCGTACACCTGCGACCGCCAGTTCCCGGACGGCATTGCGTCTGGTCTTCTCCCGAAACAGCCCCAGGCGGATGCGTTGAACAAACGGACTGGCGGCTGGACGATTCGCCCGTCCAATGTGTACTGGAGCGGCGGCCAATTCGACCCTTGGCGGACCCTGTCCCCCCTCGCCACGGAAAGCTGGGCCCCACAGGGAGTTACATTCTCCACGGATATTCCCCAGTGCAATGTGAAGACGGGTGAGGACACTTTGTTTGGCTATATCATGCCTAGCGCGGAGCACTGCTTTGACTTTGATCTCAACTTTGAGCCGGGCAATGCGTCGCGGAGTCTGTTCCACCGAGCCTTGAAGGAATGGCTACCCTGTTTCGAGCCCCGGAACAGGAGCGCGGAGACTGAAGCTTAGTCGGGGGAACTGGAGCAGTGGATATGGGGGGTTGAAGAGGGTCTGTCAGTCAGCAGTCGGAGTTCGGGGGGATTCTTCGATACATATTTGTGCATAGTTTGTTTGTAACTAAACCCGATTCAGACCAGCTTGCGAGTTGTTCTCACGTGCGCAACCGAGGCCCCGATCCACTCCCCGCTTGGTGCATCATCTGCAGTGACGATATGTTAACGGATAAGAATATATAGTTAGGACGCCTAGGCACAGTCCGGGGTCGAGGTTACACACATCTGGTATCACGTATCACCTCACCATGCTGGCCACCCCCGTCGTCGCCCTGGTCGCCGCCTTGTACGCGGCCTTCCTGATCATCAATTATTTTGTCCAATTATACCATCACCGCCGGAATGCCAAAGCCCTGCACTGCAAGCCTGCCACCCCCGGCGACACCTCATTATTGGGGATTCCGGCCTTTCTCCGTCTCACCAAAGCCGTGCGCGAGAAGCGCTGGATCGAGTACGTCTCCTCCCAGTACTCCGTCTACGGTTACACGTTCCGCCTGTGCTTCCTCTCGCGGACCATGCTCTCGACCATTGAACCGGAGAATGTCAAGGCGATTCTAGCGACTCAATTCCAGGACTTTAGTCTGGGGACTCGCCACGAGCAGTTCTATCCCTTCCTCGGAGACGGCATTTTTACGCTCGATGGTCCCGGGTGGACGCATGCCCGTGGACTGCTACGACCGCAGTTTACAAGAGATCAGGTCGCAGATCTAGCCCTGCTGGATGACCACATTACCAACCTCATCGACCTGATCCCGAAAGATCGGAGCAGTTTCGACATCCAACGCCTGTTCTTCCTGTTGACTCTCGACTCAGCCACCCACTTCCTGTTCGGTGAACCGGTTGGCTGCATGTCTCCGCCGGGCCAGACCACTAGCGTTCTGGAGAAATACTCTGTCGGCAACGCCGCAGGTTTTGCGGAGGCATTCAATACCGCGCAAGATTGGCTCTCCGCCCGCACGCGTGCTCAAGGTCTGTACTGGGTCGTCAACCCCAAGGAGTTCCGCGATGCTACTCGCAAAGTGCACGAGGTCGTCGACCACTATGTCAACATCGCCCTTGAGTCCAAGCGTCATCCGGAATCGAAAGATCCTAATGGCCGTTACATTTTCCTCGAGGCGCTAGCTGCTCAGACCGATAACCCAAAGATGCTTCGCGATAACATGCTCAATATCTTGCTTGCCGGTCGCGATACCACCGCCAGTTTGCTGAGCTCTGTTTTCTTCTATCTGGCACGCCACCCGAACGTCTGGAATCGTCTCCGCCGCGAGATAGTTGATGCGTTTGGTGATAGCAAGAATGCTCGGGCGGAAATCACCCAAACGAAGCTGAAGGATATCCCCTATCTGCGATATGTACTGAACGAAACTCTCCGTCTCCAACCCCCCGTGCCCGCCAACTTCCGCGTCGCAACCAAGGATACCTCCCTTCCCGTCGGAGGTGGACCCGACCAGCGGTCTCCCATTTATATCAAGAAGGGTACCATGGTCATGTATAACGTCTACGCGATGCACCGCCGCACCGATTTCTGGGGCGCCGACGCGCGCCTCTTCCGCCCGGAGCGCTGGGAGGAGAACGCTAAGCACGGATGGGAGTATCTGCCCTTCAACGGAGGGCCACGCATTTGCCTTGGCCAACAGTACGCCCTCACGGAAGCCAGTTACACAGTAGTCCGTCTCATGCAGCACTTTGACTCCATTGAGAATGCGGATCCGCACCCTCGCCAGGAGCCTATCAAGCAATCGAATTTGACGATGATGCATGATCTGGGTGTGCCTGTCAAGCTATATGCGTCGGATGGGATCTAGGTCATGAAAATTTGTATTCGGTCTCTGGCCATTATGTGTATATGGAATTGCAAATATTAGACTTTCAGCGAATGAAGTGGTTTTATAATGTTATCTTGTATTTTGCATCTGTCCCTCACGCAGCCAACCCATAGCTACCCAACATGGCAAATATGTTCCACGGATCGATATTCGTTTGGGACTCCAATAGTTGCACCAAGACTGACGCGTTGTAAACACCATAGTGGGCGTGAATATGACGCAGTTGCTGTTTTACCCAGGCTCTTTGCTTCAGAGAAGCCCATTCCGATCGTCCAGCGACATAGAGTGGGAAAAGAAGCCGATGACAGTCAATAGTATGGGTTGGTGAATGCTGCTGAGGCTTTGTGGGGAATTGACATTGGCAGCGCACATATTGAGGAACACTGGCACAAATGTCATCGATTGATGATGTGATTGTTTGGATGGCTGGCTCGTCGAAAAGTCGACTGTCAACATCATCTTGTTTCTGATAACTTTCTAGAAGAAATTCATTCAGAACAATTCGGACTAGCCGTAGAGTATTCATCATCTGGGTGACGTGGCGATCTCGGTAGAATAGCAGGCGATTGGGGAACTCGGAGGACAAGTCTAGGACGTGTACCTCGGGCTTCCAACCCTCTGGCATATTCTGGGACAGATCCAAAAGCCTCTGGTCAATATCTTGGGCAACGAGGATGTACTCGGGTAAAGTCCAAAGCGATTTTCGGAGTGCCTCGCGAAAGGCTGCAAATTCGATCATGATAGTAGATTGCTTCCACTTGGGGTCTTGTTGGCTCATCTGACTAGTAAGGTATGCGCGCACTTCAATCAGCTGCTGCGGTACAGCAGTCGCGCTTCCCACGCACGAGATAATGCTGTTGGTAACAAGCCGAGACAGGATGCGCAAGGATGGATAGTCCCGAAAATGATCCAAGCCCAAAGCCTGGATCAGGGCCAGCGACCCATCAATATGGCTGCGCCAAAACTCCACTGTACTGGGTCCAGAATGCGTGATCTTTTCAAAGAGATCTAATAGCATAGAGCCCGTTAGCATGCTATGCTTGGACGCTGCACTTGAAGATGGCAGAAGCGCCTTATTCATTAAGCGCAGTGCCGTCGAGTATTCTGACCTGGCCTGATCCAAGATTGACGGTGAGCGCTGTAGGTAGGCCAGATATGCTAGGCTCACAGCATCCAGACTGGAAAGTAGATAAGACGGGGTAGTGATGGAGAAGCCCACGACGAAATCCCAGCCGCGTGGGACGGGCGTGACATAGTGGGCGAAGAATGCGTCGCGCGCCTGTGTCTCGATCGGCTGCTGCAGTGACCGTGGCAGAAATACCCTGCGCTGGATGGATTTGGTTTCATCGTGGATGCGAAGCTGCTGCGTGTCGCGATAGCCATGACAGACAACATTGGCCCGGCGACACGAGCTACATGCCTCTGGGCGGAAATCGCACTGTTCCAATGTTCAACTACTTCTGTTCTGTGGAAATATGTCTGCGCTTACCTTAATGCGCCGGATCCGACATCTCTCGCACGCCTTCGACGGCTTTCCGCGAAATACCATGAGCTTGCGACTGTGAGAGAGAGATGATCGGAGATTGAAGATGCGATAACTAACTTAGCGTTATGGCCGACTATTATTATAGTGGCACCGCAAGTCTTAGGCCTCCGACCGCCTATTTTCTGCCCGCTGTCTTCTGCCGTTCTAAAAACTCCAAGTTAATCAAATTAAACTAACATTAGAATCGATATAGCCTATACACGATGCGGCCGGCATACTCTCTGGGAGATTCTCTTAAACATGCTACTATGGGCGACGCGTTCTACGTAGGCTAATTTGAGAAAGCGGTATAGGCGGTGAAGCAGGGCGGTCAGGGATGGGGGTCTCAGACTTTTGCGGTGCCACTGTAAGTGGTCCGGGGTTGACACACGTTAAACCATTTTGGGATACCATTTCGACGCTCAATGGGGTGCACAGGCAATACGTATCATCCATTGGCCGATACCTAGCTTGTATTCTTCGCTGCAGAGCTGCAAACAGTATGGAGTTAGGGCATCTGGGATGGAGTGTAAGAATATGTGCTGTTCAATGCAACACAGAGAAAACAAATTAAACACAACCACTCCCATACCACATCTCATCTAAACTCAAAACAAGATATCATTCCAATATGAGCACGTGCTGCTCGTCGAAGCCACTGCAGACATCGGAAGAGGGGAACAAACGCGCTATAGACATGCCTCTAGACCAGTTTATTGAGGCGACATATAAGGGAATCGCGTCCGGCTAAGACTAGACCATCATTGGCGCCATGGGTCCAGCAGACACATTTAATTAGATCGTTGATAGCAGGCGAACTGCATTCGATAACTAGTTTAATAAATTATTTCGAAGTCAATCGTAAAGCCGAGGCTTTCTGAATAGACCCAAGTGGGCCATTGGGATAGAATATACTCAAATTGATTTCATGGGCCATATCTGGATAGCTTGATAGCGCAAAATGACGAAAGATTCTACCAGGTAGAGTCTATTTTTTGACATCATATTTACTACTATGTATAACCAGACTCTGGTTGTATCTAGAAAACTCTACTGACAACAGTAGCTTATTATCAGGGCCAGATGCACTAGCCAGCAGCGGACGAAACAAAGATCTGTCTACTTCTCCGCATTTTTGTGCGTAATGACTCAATAAATATTGGAGCAGATAGCCACTGCCAATGTTTACGAGTCTGAATGCATGCTTCGGCCTACAGTAATCCTAGTTCAAGCCTTCTTCAACGCCATTCTTCACCAATGACCATGCCGGCCCCCACTACTGTACAGTGTTCGCACAGTATGTAGGGGGCCGAAAGTAGCTCCGCCAATCATTTGAGCATTGATTCTGCGTTTTGTGCCATGGAAGTCGAGCAAACCATGGCCATGCGCGGGGAACACCGGCATTACAAGGCCCTTATTTTCGACAAAGGCCAGTAACCGGCGTTCTACTCTGCCAAGCTTTAAGCCACAACCATGGCTCGTCCCAGTCAAGGTAAAACATGCTAAATATGGCTTGGGCCGCTGTAAAGAACTATGTTAACTACTAGCAGTCTGTCTTGTGAGTTGAATCCACACTCAGTAAAAGTGCCTCGGAGATTACGTGTTGCTAATCATTGGGAGCTACAGAGGGGCAAATCCACCCACGCCTTTTGCTAAGCACCCCTTCGGAGTATTTTGCCAACAACCGCCATGTGGCAAGATCTAGGAGACAGTGAACCACAGCCTCGGGACGAGGATTTTCACAAATTCTTACCTAGGGTTATGGACTCTGGGGTTCAAGCGTCGGCCACGAGGGGGCTTGTCGATTGCCATTAGCCTGAAGCAGAAATCGGGATCGAATATCCTGCTGAACAGTCCCCCTTACAAGATGGGGCGGGCGAAGAAATCCCACGAGGTGGAGCGCGTTTGTTAACCGGACACCTCCTTTTCCAAGAACGGAAAAGGCTAGAACTGTAACTCCCCTCTTACCCAGTAACCGCGCGTGCTGTGTCCCGCCGCACCGATTTGTTCCTTTCGAGCGCGCCTTTAAGAACGCTGCTCTAGGTAATTTGTTGGTGACTAGTTCGCTATGAAGTCATGCTAGCGACCCTACATAACAAATGATACTACCCTCCATATCGTTATTATTGACCTAGCTTTTATAATCTGTTTTTTTTTTTTTGCCTCTTTTCTTCCTTTCGACTGGCGAATATTCCCAGACCAGAATGTAATTCGCCCTGCATCTGTTCTCCACGCCATCCCTACCATGGCTGCTCTGACGCCAGCCTATCTGGCGCAGAACGACTCAGGGGGCACATTCCCCGCGGTGATCGTAATGACCGTGCTCGCCTTCATTGCCGTGCTTTTGCGCGTCGCATCAAGGGTCTACGCCAAGGTTGATTTCTGGTGGGATGACTGGACTATTTTTGCAGCCATGGTATGATTGCTTTTGTCGCTGTAGCATCGCAATTGGGCGGAGGTTCATATCTCATGGACTTGTCTAACATTTGGTGAACCAGGTCTGCGAGCTTTCGCTCACCATCGGCATCCTCTACGCAGCCAAATACCTGGATGCGGGCCATCATATCCAAGCCCTTACTCCGTGGCAGCGCGTCGAAACCGCGAAGGTAATCCTCAACGATGAGCTGCTTTCTTTCAATTGATAACAAAAGCTAATTTTCTATCAATGTTTCAGAACCTCATTGCTTTCCAACAAGTCTACTTCCTTACGCAGACTGTCACGAAAGTCTCGGTATTACTCCTATACTACCGTGTGTTCGGGGTCCATGCCCGGTTCCGCATTGCTGCCTATATTACAGGCGGCATCGTGATTGCTTGGTGGATATCGTGTTTCTTTGCTACTATGTTTACCTGTATTCCGCTGAAGGCACTCTGGGACACGTCAATAAAAAACAAGACTTGCATCGACATGCGCAAATTCGGAATTGCGAATGGGAGCTTCAATATGATAACGGATATCATGGTAGTTGCGCTCAGCGTGCCGATGGTCTGGTCATTACAACTCTCGCAGAAAAAAAAGATTTTGATCTCGGGTGCCTTTGGCATGGGTACTTTGTATGCTTCTTCTTGTTTTTCTTTAATTATACCTGCTAACCTTTGTCATGCAGTGTTTGTGTCATCTCTGTTGTCCGCCTCAGCTGCTTCCCCGGGTTTGACATGTCAGATCCCAGTTATGGCGTCGCTCGCGTCTCCCTCTGGACCAGCGTCGAGTCCTGTTGTTCCATTATCGCTGCCTGCCTTCCGACCCTGGGACCACTCATCATTTCAGTCTTCCGCTTGCAAAATTCGCAATACAACAAGGATCCAGTATCCTCGGGCAGTCAGCCGAACAAAAAGCGTATAGAAGCTCCCATCCCTGATCCAGACGGCCCGACAACGCACTTTGGAGGGAATGTTTCATTGAACCTAGCTGGTCGGCCACGGATCCGTAACTCTCTCAGTCCAGAAGGACAGTTCTATCGTTTGAATGATGAGATTGACGACTCTATGGCATTACGGGATTTATCTCCGGAAGGATCAAGAGCATGAAACACAGGAATATACCCAGTTAGGAGGCATGGACCCGGCGTGAATTTGTGCATTGGTAAATTTATTCTGATACAGCGGAATATGTTAGATTGATTTATGAACTTTTCTATGATCTGTGGAAAAATTGTACAATAGTTGTACAGTAATTTCTTTCGTGGCATGGCTTCCATCTTCGGAAAGCACATATGAATGTCACGCATCCCCACTAAGACGCTCTGCCCAGCGCCCCTAGGGCTCTGCAACTCCCCAAAGGTTTTAAGGACAGCGAAAATCATTTGATGCAAAATAGGTTCCCTTCAATGCACCCGCCTCAAATTAGAGATTCATCTAACTGTATTTGAAAGGCAAGTCTACATTGGGAACCACCAAAAATTAAACTCGACAACCTTAAAACGCTCATGTTAAATTATAGCTTGAAGACGTCTATCTTGGGCCAGACGAGATGCTATTAAAAGCACGCCGCCCAGTATTAATGATACCCCTGAATACAGAGACAGCGAAAGGTAGCCGTATTTTCCAGCAAGTGCACCGCTTATAGGAACGCCAGCCATGGCCCTGAGCAACGCATATTAGTTTGGTTTGATCAGTAGTCAAATAGAAAAGGCATTACGTACGACAGTGCTGTGGAACCGACAACGCTCCCAATTGCCAAACCAATTGTATCGGGAGTCGCTACCTGGGCGGCACAAGCTTGCTGAAGTGAAAGAATGGCCTATCTCTTTTTGTCAGTGTTTCGAATTGAAATGAGATAATTGAAATTGTCTCACCCCTGACGAAAATCCATATGCGGCCGACCAGACCACCAAACCAGCCACAGAATTCACCTGTGTCCAACACAGCGCAACAATTCCAGAAGAAAGCGATGCCACAATGCAGCAATTGAACTTACCGTACTTGTCGGCCAAAATTCCCGGGAGGATGCGACCAAAGAACGAAGCGCCGTTTATGATCGATACCGTGTAGAAAGATAGACTCTCGGAAAATCCTTTGTGCACTGCATACGATGTAGCGTAGAAGAATGGGGAAAACATGCCAAAGTACGTGATAAACATAGCCACGCACAACAGTTGTAGGGGTCGCTGCTTGAATAGTATCAATGCTGCTGTCTTATGATCTGGTTTAGGATCCTTCTCCTCTGTCTGGGATTCGACGCTCTCGTGTTCTTTTCCTTGCTCCATGCAATTATTTTCTGGTTTTGCAGGAGGTCTTGCTACAATGCAAGAGAACAGCAAGCACGGGAGCATGATAAACCCGACGATGCGCATGGTCCACGGAAAGCGGATGTGAGGGTCTTGAAGTAGTCTGTCAATGGCTATCGGCCAGACCACCCCACCCAGTGATGATCCGGCAATGACAATTCCCATGGCTGTAGCACGTTTGCGCTTGATATACTGCCCTACCAGAGCCAACATGGGCCAGGTCACCAGTGCCATGCTAATTCCCAGGAGAATACCTTGAGCAAGCAGGAATTGATAGAATTCTTTGCAAAGAGAAGCCATCATTACTGCGAAGACGGTACCAATTGCTCCTATATATAGCATAATCTGCCAACCTCGTGATTTCTGATAAGTTTTTGTTCATCGTAAATATTGAGCGACTTACCCCCGGACCGAAAATATCAAGCATAGCTCCCGATCCAACCGAAATTGCAAATAAGAAAAAGATAGATAGAGCTCCTATCCAAGCAACAGTTGATGATGATTTGTGAGCAAGTTGGGCTGTCGCATAGTACTCTTCAAAGATTCCGAATGAGTTCAAAAAGCCCACGGTGCAAAAAAGACTCGTGAAAGCTCCGAAGATAACAAGCCATGCTCGCGAGCTAAGATAAAGTACTGTCAGCTTGTGATTATAACAGCAGTGTCAGGGTTAGCGAAATTACGTACGTATATTCGCTCGGATGTTTGTCTTCGGTCGACATTTTGGCAGATTTACGTCGTTCGACGATGAAACAAACATTCACGCCGCAATATCATGGAAAGGGTTCTGCAGTCCGTTGATAGGGGTTTCAAATCTTCATAAAGCTGAATGTAGCGGACTATGCCCCATATTTATATTCGAATGAACGTAAACAAAAACAAAAAAAAGCTGTTAGCCTCCGAGTCTTACGGAGACTCCGAAGTATTCTGGCTCCGTAGTAAATGAGACCCACCTTTACAGGTTAGGCCAATCACAAGTGCCTCGGCCGGAGTATCCGCGGACCGTCCGGGCACTTCCCATGAACTCAGGAATGCTCTCCTTGCGGCTCTGAGACTCGATTCGGATCTTTGACGTGGACTCTTTGTCTGGTCGCACATCTAGAAGCTTTCGAAAATCCCCATGTTACCTGCTTGAAATCATGAAACGAAAATCAAGGACCGATGTCCCTTCGCCAGCAGCTCCTAAAAGACAGTCTAGACAGGACCCGGTCTCTTGCGAATCATGCCGGAAGAAAAAGTTGAAATGTGACCGGCAACTTCCGTGTAGTAGCTGCTCAGCGCGTGGACTAGCGTGCAGCTATGAACCACGGGTAACGATTCCTTTCGTCAAGCCTAGGGTGCGAACCACCAGGCCTTCTCCAAACAATAATGTGGTGTCTCTGCCACCTCAGACAAGCCAAGACTCCACTTCCCGGGATCAGGCTGTGAATGAACCTCTGATTACTGCAGAGTGGCTTGAGAATATTGTCATGGGCCACCGTGTACCGATTGCTCTTCCACCGACCTTAAGAGAAGAACCCTCTCAACAACGTCATATTGACAATTGCCTTCAATCACAACGGCATAATGGAATATCCAGCACGTTACTGGCTTTTATCTACAACGGTCATCTTGCGTCCCGAGAAAAGTCGTCAACCATTCATTTGCCCTCTTATTTGCCGCCAAAAACGGAGACGATAAGTCTGTTTCGGTACTACTGCGATTTTCTCGATTATCTATACCATTTGATAATCCCTGCTCGTGTGGAACGATTTATCGAGGATATCTACGAAAATTTATCTCGTAATGAGCCAATCGATTTGAATCACATAGCGCTGATTTTTGGCATCATTTCCACATCCACTTTCTTCCAGCTGTCGATCGAATCCTCGGAATATGTAGAAGTTTGCAGTCAGGAGCTTTCTTTTTTGACTGGTGCTGCATTGATACAAAGCAATCAAATTGCATATCCAACTGTCGAGGGTCTGCAAGCAGCAATGGTCCTTGGCCATCATTTACCCAGGATGAGCCTAAACCCGTCCGTCAGTGCCTTATTTGTGCATGGAACATTGGTCAGCCAGGCAAAAAGCCTTGGACTGCATCTTCTGGACTCGCCTCGGGTTATGGAAGAACGTAGAATAACTGGATTCGACAAAGTGGACGTTGAACTAAAGCGACGACTCTGGTGGGATCTAGTCTCATATGAGTGGTATGTTTCTCGAACAAAAACTATTGTTTTAAAACTAACACAGCCACTACAGGCTGCTAGGCTTTCTTAGTGGACCCCAGGAGTGGACATACACTATTCATTTGCATCACATGAACGTTCGAGAGCCATTGAATGTCGACGATAACGATATCGAGCAATACGACAGCGGAGTGCCTCTTTGCACGCCAACTTCCATGTCCTACACCCTACAAAGACTGAAACTAGCTGTTGTGTGCCGTCAAATTGTGGATGAGACGGCATCCGAACATTTCCACGGGCAAGATGTACCCTACGACAAAATCATTGAGCTTGATCGCAGAATCCAGCAAGCATACGGTGAAGTCCCGGACTTTTTTCGTTTTGATCAGTTCTCTCGACGCGAATATATTTCTCTCTATCGAGAGCGGCCGACCATTGCCTGTCAAAGGGCTCTACTACAGCAAGGGTATCATTCTCGACTCTGTCGTTTGCATCGCCAGTATTTTGTTCGAGGTTCAAAAGACCCCAGATATTCCTATTCGCATGTCGTGTGCCTTCAGTCTGCGCGAAAAGTGCTGGAGGTAAAGCGGATCATGGATGAAGAAGAGCCTCGATTTACCCCACATAGCTCAGTAGTGTGGTCAGTCATGCATCACGTTTTCATGGCAGCCGTTATTTTGCTGATAGATGTGTGCTTCAACTGGGATGATATCCTAGCAGAAAAAAGAAAGCAAGAAGTACTTGACGCTTGTCGAACGTTAGACCGAGCTCAGAAATCCTCTTCCATTGCGAGGGAAGGTATCAATGCCATGATGGTCATTCTACAAAGGCATTGGAAGCTGCAAAAAAGACCGGTATCCGGCGCTTTTCAATCGGAGCCTTCACCGATTTCGGCTCAGATTGCCCCTGTTCCTGAAGGACAACAGGTGACACTTGCAGGCCCCAGGAAAGAATTTTCAGACCAACCGGTCCAGAATGAATACTCGCAGCCAATTCTGGGTGTTGGAGAAGGTTCTGAAGCAGCCTCAATGCATCTCGAGGATATTTGGTCTGAGATGTTGGAAGAAGGTGCTCAGGTTGGATTCGGTACACCCGATTGGACAGATCTTTTGAACGAGTTGACCAACGCAACTATGCCACGTGAATAAGCTGTTATATCGTTCTTCTTATATAGACATCCCTCGTTAATAGATAGTATATATAGATGACTTCGGCCATATCGAGCAAGCTAGCTCACCTTGGTAGTGGCACCTTTATAAAAAGACCATGGTATTGAAAGGTTTAAACCATGCGTCCACGTCATTCTGAGTGGTACTTGACCATTCATTTTACGCACTCGCCGACGATTATGTCTTGTAAAAGGCATATCACTGAAGATTTTCGGTATATTTACTGTCAGTACTACTATGAGGATTAGATAGTCGATAAAAAAGGTTGTCAATATTGGTTGAATTGCAAATAATTATTCCATCATGTCGTCAGAAAATTATCCAAAGTATCTCATCCGGAAACCAAATGATGCCATCATGATGTGACTTCTGGCGATACCGAGAAAGAAACAAGAGCATTTTTATTTATGGCCTTAAATTTATTTCACTCACATGTGTCTACCAACAACTCATAGATTCCAAATGCCATTTCGGTCAATTCGCAATGCCCCCTCACAAGGACAACGACCTCCCTTACATCCACCGCTATATAACCACCCACAGTACCGACGGCGAAGCAGTGTTTGTCTCCCATTCCCAGATTCCCGATTATATCCCATCCAAACCAGCTGGCGAAGATGGCGAGATCGCTCTCCTCTACGCAACAACCAGTGTTCCCGCATCGATCGATGATGAAGCTGATGTAGCTATGTACGATGAATTTCTTCACCAGCCGCCTGGGCTTACCACGGGCCAGGGAACAGTCTTTCGGCTAATCGATCTCCGTCCGGGAAAGGTGACGCCAATGCATCGAACCGTAAGCCTAGACTACGGCGTTGTACTGGAAGGCGAGGTTGATTTGATTCTGGATTCTGGTGCAGATCGGCACATGTACCGGGGAGATGTCAGTGTACAAAGAGGGACAGCTCATGCATTTCGGAATAGCAGCGACACGGAATGGTGTCGCCTACTATTTGTTTTTCTGCCAATTCAGCAACTTACTATCAAGGGCAGACCTATGGAGGCAGAAGTTTACGATGAACCTTATGAGAAATCGGGAAGCGAGGGGGATGGACAAGGGCAGTGAAACGGTCGATGCATCAATCGATATCTTGAAATCGCAATTCAGATACATCAAGACCTTTGTACCTGGGTACAATGCATACGCAAACGATTCATTCTTGGACTGTCACGTCCACCTTAGTCTTGTCTGGTGGATTAAATGCGATCGGTCAGCAACCCATCAAAATATGAAGGAAATGCTTACAAAATGCCACATGATCCTTGATATTCTGAGCCTTCTCATAAGGATCAGCGTAATACCATGCAGCATCCTTGACTTCCTTGTCTGCAAGCTCATTCTATCAGCCCGACGATGTCCTAGGGTTCTCCAAGAAACTTGCATACCCCCAATCTTAACGTTGTAGTACTCCGCTTCGCCCTTCCAAGGACAATAGGTTTTTGTATCGGATTTGAGGAACGACGGTCTGTGGATTAAAGCCGAAGGGGGGAACTTCAGAGCACCGAGTCAGCGAAGCTTCCGCATCAAGGTGGCCATGTAGGCATACGTAGACATTTCCTTCCACTGTCTCCCAGGCATCCGACTCGGCAAGAGCGACACCGTCTATTTTTGCTATAGCTTTGGGCATGGTGTTGATTCCTAGAGGATTCGACCGGATATGTCTCGGGTAGAGTTGAGGTTCTGCTTAGCAAGACTACTGGATGGGCCATAACGTCATCGCATGTTTGCGGGGAAGTTGCATATTTGCGTTTCGATTCAAATAAACACGCTCGAGCATGCGCACGTAAAAGCTCTTTTCATAAATTGACTACTCTTACTTTCACCGTATGTATGCTTTGAACTCTCCCCTTCAGATCGATGTTTACAGCGAGGCGGGTCCCCCCACAAGGTTGTAAGTGGGCGATGGCGGCGAGGGTGTGCACCAACAACAAATGAGGGGCAGCAAAAGCTCGGGTCTTGACAATTTCTCTGAATTACTAGTTGGATTCGCACTAAATTCTGTGAGACAGTCTAATAGTACCAGCGTTTCTCTCACCTTGGGATTTTCGGGTCTTACTTGCTCGCTTACTGCATGTGCTGACATAGCAAGGGTTGATGTGGGGGCTTTTAAGACCAGGCGGAGCCAAGATCGAAATCGATGGAAGACTGCATTGCAGCAACCTATTTAAGAGACTGGCTTGGCTGCAGACCGCTGTTTGGTAGTTTACGATTGCAGAATCACCTACAAGCAGCTTCTCCGTCCATTAGCGACACTGTCTAACACCACATACCCGGAATGTCAACAGCTGATTCCCTCCAGCTGTCACTCTTGATGATATTCCTGCTATAATTGAGTTATGGTTCATTGCCTTTAATGATCCTGCAATGCGTCATCTGTTTCCTGACACCTCGAGTGTGCGACAATGGTGGGATGATGCCAACCGGCATGACCTCCTTCACAAGCCATTCCAAAAATACCTGAAGGTTGTCGATCCAGAATTAGTTGAAGAAGATGGTCGATCTAAACTGGTGGCCTATGCCAAATGGGACATGGCCGTGGACTTCCAACAACGCGGCAGTCGGTTTCCGCTCTGGCATGCTGATATGCCTGGGCAAGACTGCGATGCTTTCTTTGCAAGATTGGATAGCGAGAGGTTAAAGATTATGGGGGATAAAAGCCATATCTGTATGATTTCCACCTAGCCTTTTAATTATTGACCATACTGACAAGCTTCGGTATCCAGATCTAGACATGCTAGCCACTCATCCTGACCACAGAAGACGCGGGGCTGCCTCGCTGCTGGTCAGTTGGGGATGCAAGATTGCAGATGAAGGAGGTCTAGACGCGTATGTGGATGCTAGTAAGGATGGAGCTCCCCTGTATGAAAAGTTCGGCTTCGTGGATCGCAGCGATCCTACCGCGACGATTGAGGGAGTCAGTCAAATGGCTCGGTCTTGGAAATGAAGGAAATGCATTCTACTCATACTCTCTATTCTGCAGATTGTTTTGTATCTGAATTCTGAAGGCACATATTTCCTACGAGGACATGGAACTAACATTGCTTTGAAACATTGAAGATTATTTTTTGATAGTCGTGTTCATGCGGACCTCAAGGGCAAGTAATATACGGAGTATCACACCCAAAAATCGTCTGTAGTGTCGTTGCGGCAGGAAGATGATTGACGGTGTAAATCAGACATACTCTGCCTCTGATGCGACCAACTTCGACGCTCTTTTTGTTGCAGACGGAGCAGAGGGGGTTTTCAACTACCCTTCTTTCACAACTCCACAGAGGAAGCTATCGTGTGCAACGACCTTTTATACTGCCGGGACGCCCTTGGATATCCTCGTTGATGCTTTCCCCTTTGATAAGCCTGTTGGTGCTGTGGGTATGGGATTGGATTCACTCCACTCAGATACTCTCTGATAGAAATGACGTCTATGTTGCTGAATCTGTGGGTGATATATTTGCGGATGGCGTAAACCGGGGCTAGCACACGTTCAATCTTCTAGATCGGTTCTGCTCTAGATGATTCATGCGCTCATCATATTCATTTCTATACTTTGTAGCCGAACTATCAGAGGCCAGCCATTTGAGGTTACCCTTCAAATCTTCAGTTTCAAACCAGTGCATCCGAAAGCAGCAGATTTGGCGTGAGATACTTTAAAAAAAAAAGGGGGGGGGGGGATGTATTGCAGTGAGCGAGGCATCACTGATTTTGTAAACAAGTATTCAAATACACTGTGCAAAGAATGTTCTCGTCCAAACTATCTCTCGCTCAGTTGAGAGGGAGGGCTTGACGCCGCTGGCGCATAGTCCCATCCGAGCCAGCTGCTGCTGCCATAGCGCGCCAGTTCATGGCCCGCTTAGTGTTGCCCGAGTTTGACTGAGACTGCTGGTTCTGACCAATGATAGCCCACTCGGCAACAGTTGCACCTGTGCCATTCTTAGCCTGCACATCTACTGGAGAAAGAGCCTGGTTGCCCACAATGAGCAATGAAGCATAGCGAGCGGCGGGCACTGGAGATGACAGGGTAACATTTGTCGTGTTGCCGGTCGGAATGACAACAGCATCAAGGTTTGTGGTGACCGTGTTGTAGGGATTGGATTGCTTGATTTCCGACAGAGAAGTGATCACAGTGTAGTCGGATCTGTCGGTGGAAGACGCATAGACTGAGGCAGGGTCATGGATGGTCTTGTTGTGGAAGATCACGGTAGCATTGACAGGAGGTGCCTGTGCCCAGTCAAAGAAAAACCCTGAGACCATGCTCCCAACTTCATTCCCAGGGAGTGGAACAGTGACGGAGCTCATGTTTGCCGCAAATGAAGGCTGCCATTTGGTAGAGGAAGCACCATCTACCAGTGATATGGGAAATTGGCCTGGCTCAAATGCATCGGACGACTGGACAGGCTGACATTGCACAAGGTTGCCGGCAACCGTGTTCTGTGATCCAATCTGTCGATTGGGAATGACGACAGATCCTTTCACTGGTAGCTTGTAGACAGTCGCCCTCGTCCCTGGTCCAGAGTGAACCTGGATGGTCTGGTTACCGAAGCGCTGATCGGCAGTATCCAGAGGTGAAGTTGTGGTAGAACGGCTGATGGTAGTGTGCGTATAGTTCGACCAAGCTGAAATAGGCCACCCACGCCAGTAGAAAGTCCGATATCTCAAATAAGGTATCTGGGGCGGCAGATTGGGGTCAATATGGAGGAAGTTGTCGGGTAGCAAACGCAATCCGAGATAACCAAATACGCCGACCTGGTTAGCACCGCCATGACCAGTCAGGAAAGGAAAAGCCGGGTGGGTGCCGCCATTGAGAGTAGCATCGTCGACTAGCTGCTCTGAGAGCTGGAAAAATGGCGCACGGGCATACGGCTTGTACGAGTACTGAGCGTACGTGTAGGCGGAACATCCGGAAGGTGACACCTCGCTCGCGACGATCGAGAAGATAGCCCATGTCATGGCCGGACCATCAGGTGACTGCTTGTTGGCATACTACTCAGTGCGTAAGTACATCTCCAGCTTAAAGGGTAGATATTATGCAGTACTCACATAGTCCAAATCGTTCAATGAATCCAGAGTGGTGTAGTTAGAGCTATAATCTAGGGGATAAGTGTTCAGAACAACGTCGGCCTGCTTGACAAGGGCGCTTCCATTCATTGTCGTAAACTCGAGGGTAATGCCGTTCTCGCGGATCACGAGGACATTGGAAGCCATTTGGTTCCATGTCTCGTTCTGAGGAAGTCCAAATTGATGGTGGAAGGCATTGGCGTGCATAAGCGTCTCAGCAATTAGCGGCATGGTATATCCACCCGCATCGACATTATTTGCATACTCGTCGGGGTCCGTCATGTTCTTCAGAGTCCAAGAAGAACCATTTTGCACCAACAGGTCGGCGTACAGAGTGGCGACCGAATCGTAGATAGGGAAAAGTTTCTCCTTGAAGCCCTGTGTATCACCGCTGGCCACCCACTGATTGGTCAACGAAATGCCAATGTCCCCATTCAAGTGGTACTCATAGTCCCAGCATGGACCAGTGGCCGTGCAGTTGCCAAAGCGTGCGCTTGTCCAGGGAAACGCGGCTGCATTGGGGGAGAATGTGGTATGGTTCTGGGAGCTGGTGAAAGCGGTCTTGATATTGGCCTTCGCCTGCTCATACTTGGCCACGCGATAGTTTGTAATCCGCTGTGCCGACTCTGGGTGGGATGCAGCAATGCCGGGCTGCATCCAAACATCGGCATCCCAAAAGACTTGTCCAGCGTATGAGTCGGAGGTCAAGCCACCCACAGAGATACTATTATCATTGATTGGAGCACCTGAAGCTGCCTTGATCGCGTTCTGCCCCGCAGTGTTTTGCAAAAGGTAGTAGGTATTGGCGACAGCGATGATTGCAGAGTCAATGATGTTGCTATCTGCGGGCAGAGAACCATTTCCAGGAAATGAGTAGCGGTCAACCGAGTCTTCGGGCATGATATTTGCCCATTCAGCGATGTGTGAGCGCAGCGACTTGGAATATCCATTGGTTAGAGCTGTATATGAAGCTTGCTTAGCCGTTTGCTTTGGGTCGGCAAAGGCGTCCGTGGACGCAGCACCAACATACTTGGTGATGCGCACCGCCTGGCCCGGGGACAACTTCACAGGAACAGACTCCGCAATGGATGATGCATTCTGGTTAACATATGGTCTGTCACGGACAAGCTTGCGAGATGTCAAGTCTACGCCAGAAGAGGAAGTAGTGAGGTTGGCGTATACATAAGCCGTGACGTTGTTAATTCCGTTCGGTCGAACCGCAGAGAAGATAGCGCCATCGTCTTGACCAGACTCGACAAAGTCGGTGCGAACAGCAGCCAATCCATCCAGTACATTCACAATCTCGCCCTCGGCATGCGTGGATGGGATGATTTCCATATCCACCACAGCTTGGTTGACATACAGCTTGTTGGCAAAAAGACGGTATGTGATTTGATAGGAGCCATTGTTGCCTTTCGGTGTCCACTGGTAAGACCAGAGCAAAATACCCGCTTTGAAGTCATAAGTAGATCGGAAGTTCGAGATGGCACTGCTGTCCACCGTCGCGTCCAAGTAACTGTCACCACCAAGATCCAAAACGATCCCGCTCCAGTGCGGAATGCCGCTGATGACACTGTCGCCGCCGTACTGGTACAGCCAGGGGAAATTGGAGCCATTGGTTGTAGGTTGCGAATCCCAGAAACCAGCGATTGTCGCAAACGTCTGGCGTGTGGAGAACAAAGGCCAGCCGCTGATCACGTCGCCGTCTTGCGGAGTATCAACCTCAAAGAAGGGACCAGCGCTCGCAACGTTGATACCCAAATACCCATTAGCCACAGAACCTCTCGCCTGGAAAATACCCTGTTGGATATTCGTGGTCGTGAGAAGCCAATTGTCTTCGTTCCAGGTGACTCCGGGGAAGTCGGTTTGGTACACATTCTGGCTCGAGTTGGTTGCCGAATCGGTGTGTCGACGGATACCCTGGCGAACACGATTATTCGCCGGGGAAGACGCTTCGACAGAAGCTCCCAGCGACAGAAGCAAGGGCAAGACTGCCCGGATCACTGACTGATCCAAGAATGTTAGTCAGTCAACTTTTTCGCGCTTAGGGGGTGATTAACTCACTTTGGACCGCATCTTGCCGCTTGTTTGGGTAAGGAAGCGACAATCTGGGGATGAAACAGAAAGTCGCTTTCCGCGCCCGGGCACGCAAAATATTTAATTGTGCCGATCCAAGTACGGTCGGGCTGTGGGGAATAATAACAATCGTCTAGCTTAGTTACCTTTTCGGCGAAATACGAGTTGCCTGCACGGAAGGTGGGTGGGTAATGGCGTAGGAGGCTGTCTATGGCTGGTCCCCTATTTAATTATGTGTGGGGAACCCCGGTCAATCCCAGTGGCAAGGCAAGCCGACCTTTCCCGGCAAACTGACCGGCTGTGAACCGGGCAGCCTCGTCATCGACTCCGGAGAGTTTGGCAGGGCAAAGGGTGGAACCGAGTTAATGCCCGACAATTGTCCGGTAACGCTAGCACTTAGTTCAACAAAGTCTGCTTATATTATTTGACTAAAGGAAACCTAATGTGCTTACATATTAATGGTCGGCACTGGGTTCAGGCCCAATAGTTAGAGTTACTCCTTCAAGCACCACTCTTCTCCGGCTCCAGGTCCTCCTCCAACTTGGCCTGCCGAAACTTCCTCAGCGGCACTCGGGCCTCAAACAGCTGGTCCACTTCCTCCAACGAGCGCCCCTTCATCTCAGGAACCATGAAGTACGCCACCACGGACGAAACGACCGTGATGCTGCCGTAAATAAATCCGACCTTGGCTCCCAGATCGGCATACGGCGCGTCCAACAGGTACGGGAGGGTGAACGACACCACAAAGGTGGTCAGCACCGAAATTGACACGGCAAGATCGCTCGTTTTTTCCTTGACGCGACTGTTGGCCACTTCGCCAAGGATAATGTAGGATCTATTTTAGTTGCATCGCGTCAGATTCGACTTCAAGCATAGGAGACAAGAAAGGACATACACTGTCGCCCATGACAGGGCATACGATGCTCCATACAGCATGAGAGATGCCACCATTGTGCGTTTAGCGTTAGGCCCGGGGTTCTTCAGCGTCCCCATTCCTCCTACCAGGAGCAGGAAAACCCCCATCGCTGTTCCGCCCGTCAAAATAATCGCCCTGTATTAGTGGTATGCACGATTAGCGCTTGTGTTTCTACACTCAACCAGTACGATAGAAATTCACCTTCTTCCCACCTGGTCCACGAAAAGCAACGTGATCACACTGCAGACAACGCTAATCACCGTCTGAATTACGCTCAATAAGAATGGGTCACTGATATTCTGCTGTTTATAGAAGACAACGCCGTACTGAGAGACAAAGGCCTGGCCAGTGATCTGTTGGCAGAACATCACCAGAACAGCGATCGCGGTACGAATCTATGTATTTGCTGTGAATCAGTCCACTGTGGGAACTGCTAGTTCGGCGTAGACTTACCCGATTCTTTTTGTTGAACACTTCTTTCCACGACCCTTTGCCTTGATTTGCACTTGAGTGCTGTAAGTGTTCGATCTCAAGTGAAATTTCTTCGCTTGTCGCACTTTTTGGTCGAAGTGTTTTCAGAAACCGTTCTGCCTCATCATATCTGCCTTTAGAAACTAGCCTGTATTGATAACGATGTCAATATCATCGCTTAGTACACTTCGCAAGGATCATCACTCACCATCTCGGTGATTCCGGCATGAATGGCAAGAGTGCCAAAATACAGACCGGCACGATAAATTGCAGTCCTAGAACCGCAGTCAGTATCACCAATCTCCATAAGCTTCTAACCGCGTACCGATAGGTATTTGCCACGAAGAATTCGAGGTTATATTCTCCGTCCCCAAATTAACCAGCGAAGCAATAAGCTGGCCAAGGGTGATCTGGAACTGAACTGTAGACGAAATCAGTCCTCTCAGCGCCGGTGGTGAACATTCTGCTTGGTATATAGGTGTGACAACGATGCAGAAACCTGTCATGCCGAAGTTGATGATGCGGCCGAGGGTGAACTGAGCCGCGGTTGTTGCTGATGTTTGCAGGGTGACTCCTCTGCTAAGAGTAAGTCCCAAATACTCAAGATATTTATAGGAAAAAAACATACACGAGAGAAATACACGCCATAATGGCAACCGCACTTCTCCGTCCCCATCTCTCTGTGATAATGCCACAGGCCAAAGCTCCCTGTAGGAAAGGTCAACGACATATTCGTAAATTTGGTTGCGGATTTCAGACAATCAATTTTCCAATGAAAGGAGTCGAGTTCATCACCGAGGCCAAGTAACCGGGAATACTATAATCCTGAGTTGCTTTGTCGTATGAACCGAAACGACGAACAAACGCTATCTATACGTTAACAAGCCATTCTCATGCAGCAACGAAACCAGTGTGACGTACGATCCATGGCCTGAACCCCAGAAAAGGTCCCTGGAAATCACATATGTGAGTTAGGTTCCCTTGTATGAGGCGAGGCACAGTTGTACATACCAACATCATAGCCGAAATTCAGTGCTGCCAGGGAAAGGTAACTGCATATTCGCTATCAGCAAAACAACACCACAACAAGCCCTTGGGGGGAGTTACAAAGTCAGAAAAGCCGTCACTGGTGTAAACAATGACAAGCGCTGCTTCAAGGAGGTTTCGGCTTGCGCTTCTACTGCCATTTTGAAATCAAACTGAGGGTCTTGGGGTAAAGCGCTCATACACAAAGTCCTAGCTCCTTCGCCCAGGAGGTCATCCTCAGCTTATATACCATCACTCCTGAAAGTCTGATGGTGCAATACCTCTTTCGGATGAGCATACTTCATGGTCTCCACTTCTCTTTGAGATCTCCCTTTATCCTATTGCTCAATTCAAAATCCGGGGTAGACTGGCTAAATGGAATTTGGCGAAAGCCGGGCGAGAAGCGGGGCCGAGCCCCGAGAATGACCTGGCGAATACCCGAGCCCCGGCGTTGTCGTGCACACCCCAGCTTATCACGCCTTAGAGAAAGGTTGGCGGTGGGGGAACTGATAAAATGCATGTTTTTAGTGTAAAAAAGGGAGCTGGGAGGTTTTCTTTTTCTCTTCTCCCTAGTTACCAGGTCCTGACTTTCCTTTGTGTCTGTTTCTTGGATGTACCTAAGCAATGGCATCCCGACCTAATTTCCTCATTATCGTCGCCGACGACCTCGGATTCAGCGATTGCAGCTGTTTCGGGTCCGAAATCAACACGCCTAATATCGATTCTCTTGCCCAAGCTGCAGGGGGTCTACGATTCACGTCATTCCATGTTGCGGCGGCATGCTCGCCCACTCGCGCAATGCTGATGACGGGCACGGATCACCACTTGACCGGACTCGGACAGCTGTCAGAGCTCGTGCGAAACTCTCCTGCTCACCAAGGTGCCCCTGGTCATGAAGGATATTTGACAGATAAAGTGGTTGCCGTGCCCGAGCTGCTGCGTGAGGGCGGGTATCACACTGTGATGTCGGGCAAATGGCATCTTGGTCTCAAGAAAGAATATGGTCCGCATATGCGCGGGTTTGAACGGTCATTTGCTCTGCTACCAGGGTGTGCTAATCACTACGGTATGACTGATTAGAAGACTTTATGGGAAAGCAGAAAGTAACTGTATTTATAGGATATGAGCCGCAGTACGAAAATATCGCGGAAGAGCCCCCTCGCTTCTTTGAGACAGCTGTGACAGCATTGCATATGGAGGATTCGGAGTACGTCAGCAAATTGCCGGATGACTTCTATTCATCAGACTACTACGCCTCCAAGATGATCGACTTTCTGTCACAACGGTCTGAGGATGATAAGTCTAAGCCATTTTTCGCCTATCTGCCCTTCTCTGCGCCACATTGGCCCCTGCAGGCCCCGAAAGAGAACATGGATAAGTACCGGGGTATCTATGAAGATGGACCGGAGGCATTGCGACTACGTCGGTTGCAGAAACTCAAGGACCTAGGTATGGTAGCGCAGGACGTGGTACCTCATGAGATTGTCACGGTCTCCGGGGAGCCCGATGAGTGGAAGAACATGTCTACCGACGAACAGGCAAAGTCTGCTCGATCCATGGAGGCTTTTGCAGGTATGGTCAGTCGCATGGACGATAACATCGGGCGGGTTCTGGAGTATCTGAAGAACACGGGCGAATACGACAACACGGTCATCTGCTTCATGTCAGACAATGGCGCAGAAGGCGCTAGCTATGAAGCACAGCCTATTGTTGGTGATGACATCGTTGCCCATATTAACCGATACTATGACAATTCGCTGGAGAATATCGGCCGAGGCAACTCTTTTGTCTGGTATGGAAGTCGTTGGGCGCAAGCTGCAACGGCTCCTTCGCGGCTGTACAAGATGTTTTCGACTGAGGGTGGCTGCCGAGTTCCTTTGGTTGTGAAGCCGGTCGCCAATCAGAACCCCGGTGGTCGCATTGTTGACTCGTTCTGTACGGTCATGGACTTTGTTCCCACTATTCTCGATTATGCCGGACTACAGCATCCGGGGAACACATACAAGGGAAGATCAGTTGCTCCCGTGCGGGGAGTCAGCTGGAAGCCATTCCTGGATGCAATGGCAAGCGGCGGATCGCAGACCAATGGCGATATGCTGGCCATCCATGGCGAAGACCAAGTCACTGGTTGGGAAATCGCGGGTAGCGGTGCGTTGCGAAAGGGTCAGTATAAGATCACATATGTGCCGCTGCCTCGGGGCCCTCAGAGATGGGAGCTATTTGACATCATCTCTGATCCCGGTGAAACAAATGACTTAAGCCAAAAGATGCCGGAGCTGTTCAGCGAGATGCTCAGACTGTGGGGTATCTACGCCGAGGAAGTTGGCGTGGTAGGCCTGGCAGGGGAGTTGAAAGAGGGAAAACACCCTATTAAAAGTGTTCCCGACGAGTTCGAAGACACTGGTCGCTGGATCCGATTCATTGGCAAAAGCGATGTCCCTACACAATACGCAGACAAGATTCCGCATTAGATAGAAAACAAAGGCCAGCTAAACTGGTTGAAACCAGTAAACAGTTATATTCGATCGAGAGAGTAACCAAAGTTCCACGGGTCCCAAGTAAGGTAATTCGAAAAATCATCCGCCATTTGTAGATAGGAGTCCACGTCCGGCAGCAGCTGATCGTCTACTGAAGGCATTCCTTCTAGATCGAAAGGTATTTCCTCCATTGGAGCAGATGTGTGAGGGTCATTCTGCTGGGCTCGATTACCGCCGTTATCTGCATCAGGCCAGTAACTTGGACGGGATAGTGTTGAGGCGATACTAGTGTCCGTCCGTTGAGGCCATGAAATCTCCTTCCAAGTCATACGGTAAAGCGCCAACGGGTGTAGATGGTGCGTTTCTGGTGGGGCATCATCGCTACTTTGAGGTCTAGAACCAATATTAATTATTAATCGGACTACTACCATTGCGTGCTTGTTGTGGGCACTCACCTCATTCTGTTTCGTGTCACCCACTCATTGGCTAAGTCGGAAAATCCGAAATCTTGAAGTAATTTCGCGAGTGACGATACCTGAGAGGAGCAGTCAGCCGGACTGCAAGACAGAAAGAATGGACTGTAGGCTTACCAAAACAACTCTCTTCTTATCCCAGCCGGTGATGATTTCCAGAGCAGTCAGATTGATACCCAAGTTCTGGGTGACAGCAGTCTTGTCCTCTTTTGCACAGGTTCGAGCATACACAATCTGAATCTTGGAAGATTCATAGGCACAAATTGCGCATATTGGGTCGCCAAACCCTTTGGTCCCCCGGCTCAACGCATTCTGGAGAATTGCAGTGATCCTTTGAGCGTAGTACGCGCATTGGCTCTGCAGGGCTCGCACGCTATCCGGTCTCTGCTCGGTCAGGATTGCGGACAAAGGAAATCGATATCCTGGGAGAGTGACTCGGTACAGATCGCAGAAGCACTGGTTGTACAGTAGATGTAGCGAATAGAAGGACGAGAGTTGATTGTTTTCCTCATTGACATATGCGTTGATCTCGTTGAGATGCAAGTGTCTGGGGAAGCTTTCACCACATTTTTCAAGTTGGGCAATGAGCTGGGCAAAATCGGATAGCACGCCCGGGTCGGAACGTCGAATCAGCCTGAGTCTTGCAGTTAGTATGCCAATTTCTAGTACAGGATGCGGAACTCACCGTAGAACCTGTTTTCGGAAATACACGACATGGACGATATAAGCCTCAAGACACATGTTGGTGGACTGAGAAAGCGCATCAATATAATCGCTCCCTTCTCGTAGAGTTCCTGTTTCAAGTTCTGTTTGCAATATGAAATCTCTAATTGAGCATGGTAGACGTGTTTGTGGCAATGAAGGCCAGTTTGAGATTAAGTCAACGCCGGAGCTGATATGCACATCCAGGATATAACAAGACCAAAGCAGTCGACGCCTCGCCTCTTTCTCTGCGGTCAGTAATGTCTTCGGGATTCCCATCAAGCTCTCGTCAGTAGCTTCAGAGTCGAGTCTCAGCAGCTGGGCTAAGCGTGAGCAGGTACCCGCAGTCATAAACGCCGTACTCTCTTGGCCAAACTGCATATGCCATTCGCATAAGAGAACCAATGCCTGAGTACACGTGGGTTAGCCATATCTAAGACTGGGTTTTTGATTTCAACTCACCATCAAATTGGAGATACTAGGATTGCCTAGTTTTAGAAAAGCAATCTCCTGAGCCTTGGTTGCCCAGGATAAACTTAGTCTTTCGTTCTGAGCCTGTGAAGAAGAATCCAAATGTCTAGATAGCCATAACGGTCAGAAATGAAAGGCGACAGATATATTAGAAAGGCACACCGAGCTCCGAAGGCACAGATCATACACATCAACGCCTGCCCAAATTCCTGTTCTGCCTCCCCTCGGTCTAAGGACTGAATAAAAGACGGTTTGTGGATAAAACTCAGGCAGCGGAGGGGGTGGACATGCACGAAATAAGACTCGACAAGTTCTCTTAGATGAACCGGATCGTCGGGAAGACTTGAAGGCAACACCCTAAATCAGATGTATGAGAAGGAATTCCATGCTCACAGGACGGCGCACAAACCGTTGTTGGTCATCGCTGACACTCGGGGGCTCCTGGACGGGCAATTCCTCCGCGCCATCTTGGTCGACGCGCCGTCGCTTGCCCCGTTCACTGGAATAAGTGCAAGACAGGGATCTCGATGTACACCTTTGACAACTGGGTTTGCCGCGGGAGCACCGCATTTTGGCAACCTGGCATTCGTGACAGGCGCCCTGCACCCGTCGTCGCCGCCCCGCATGCTGAAAGGCATTCTCGACGATCGCGTGCAGGTCCTGATGCGTCATCTTTTCATCGGATAGTCCCGGGCAGCTCAGGCCCAAGCGACTGCATTGGGGACATGGTCCAGATGGTTGGTCACATCTGACCTACGTTCATAATTAGGGGTCTAGCTAGGAGAAGAATGTGGTGGACGAGATGAGATACTCACTTTGCGTGCTTTGCAGATGAGACAGCCTAACCTGGTCAATTCACATGTCCTAGGGTGTGGGAGAGAGTGCGTACCTGGCCGGGATTTATTTGTTGCAGGCATCGCTGCTGTCCGGAATGTAGATGAGAGGTCGGTTGGGTTCGGACAGAAAAGCAAAAGTGGAGTAGGACTAAACGCTCCCGGAGCAAACGACAATAATATGGATACCTATTTATTAACAAACTACAAGACTAGAGGATTTAGATACATTGATTTAATTGTTCTTGCTGAAGTATTATTTCTCGGCTGGAAGAAGCTCGTCGAGTTTGGGCTGGTGGAGCGAGCTCGAGTCGCTGACCCGGAGAATCGACGTACTTCATTCTAATAGACGCTCGCAGAAAGAGCCAGATGGAAGAGGCGAGAGGTCCAGATTCCGCCTCATGGGAGGGCTTGTGTTTCTTCCATTTAGGATTGATTCCATGAAACCGCCGCACCTTGCTGGGACAATTGGAGCGGCCCTTGGGCCCCAGTATTACCCGCTGATGAATTGGTCCTGCAATCCAGGTCTTCGATGATTCCATCATCATTGAGTGTTTCACCCTTCATCCTCGTCGCCATTTTCATCTTGAGATGCATTATGATGACCATTCGGCATGCTCGACGGGGGAGCGGTCTCGCGCGGAACAGCAGCAGTAATCGGTCGTCGGCCCTGTTGCGCAGCAATGGCTCTCTCTCCAACAAACTGGTCACCGGGCCATTCTTCTTTGCACACGGGGCACTTTTCTGCTTGCTGCATTCGAAAGAAGTTCCGCATGCAGTGGTCGTGCAGACGACCTGGGCAATCAAGATTGCCACAACGTTGGCCCTAACAGTCGGTGGTTAGACTATGTCTGATCTTCAAGAAAAGCAACGTTCCTTACCACTGTGATGATTTCTTTGCATGCAGCACAATTCTTGATCCGCGTGACATCGTCATTGTATGTCAAGACCAACCAGCCACGCAGCTCCATCAACGCCCGTGGGGTGAGGGTAAACAATCCCTTGCGGCTCTTCTCGAGCCAGCCTTCATCGACCAATTGCCTCATAACGTTCTCTGCTTGTGTCATACTCAGAGGTTGTGCAGTTCCCCCCTGGTTCGCCTGCGCGCCACCGACATTCGTAGACCGCCGTCGACCGGCATCCCCCGAAGTTTTGGCCTGCTGGATAGCCTGGATGCTTGAAATGGTCATTCCTTCACACCGCCGGGTGTTATTTGTATCGAACATGTAGTCCAGAATTCTCTTGACGAAGGCGATCTCGTCGGCGGAGCGGGTGGTCGCGAGTTGCGTTAGAGCATCGCTGGTTGTGTTGACAAGCGCGTAGAACCGCTCCGGTACTGGGGTGGTCGTACCCTGTGAGTTTGCTTGAGAGGCTTGATTTAGGGAGCTGCGGATCTCGAGGTCAAAGGGGGATATTGCCGAGTTGGCGGCGGAAATGAAGGAGGAGAGATGTTCTGCGGTGACATCGTCGGGCTCGACTGTACGACCCTCTGTTCAGAATGGTCGAGTCAGCAACTGGAATCCACCTTATAGAGTTGGGAAATTGTACCGTGCTGTGAAATTATGGCTGCCAGGACCGGCTGGACTTCTGGCAAGGTCATGGATGAGCGCGCCATGAAGGCCTGGATGAAGGCGCGGTTGGCATCGTTATACTCGACATCGTCCATGATGCAGAGCAACCCGCTCTGAAGCCGTGTCTAATGCGATTCAGGACTGGCAGGGGCAAATCCCGGACGCTGTGTAGAAAATAAGTCGCGGTGTTCGAGGCAGTGAGAGACGCGAAGTTCGCGTTTGGCGTGGCAAAGGTACAAAGTGGATGCCAAGACTCACTCCGAGCATCGACAGCTACACGATCGTGCGGGATCAACTTGCGGATCATCTAAGGCAAAGAAGTCTCCTATAATTTCTTGCGGATCTGATATCATCATAATACAAATGCCAATCAACAGCACCAGAGGATAGAGCCGGCAACCCCCGACCTAGACGCTCCCGCTGCGCAAAGGAAAGTGGAATCGAATCACCCAGTGTCTTCGCCCAACGCCGAGAATGAAAAGAAAGAAAAAATATTTAGACAGTCTCTAGAAAGTCCCAGACCAGGTGCACCCGCTAATACATCCGCCGGGTCGGCTCTGGACTCGGGCTCCGAGTAACGCTTCGTGCATCACGGCCCCGTTCCCTCAACCATTTCTTCGTCGATAGTCGCATATCTCGGTCGAGCTCGGGGCCAGGGTCTTTGCGGTGAATGAAGTTGCAGAACCCGCCGCGCACACAGCCTTCGCCGCTATTCAGACGACAACACGCCTCTCGGAAATCCGTCACAGGTGAGAGCTCGCAATATATGGGCCGGGCGGCGTACCAGCGCGAGTTGAGTGCATCGCAGGCTTGCTGCGCATCTTCTTCGTATTTGAACCGTGCGTAGACGTTGCCGATCAAGTCTGTAGAGAAAGTACACGTTAGCGCAAACGCCACCAATTTGGGGGTGGGGGGGAAAGAGGCTTTCACTTACGATCATTGTTATTGTCGCACACGACGAGTTCCTCAAGTTCGCCATACTTGCACATCTCGCACCAGACGTCCTCGTAGAAGGCGTCGAAGTGGTTCTGGAGCTGGCTCGGGTTCATCTTGTTCTTGGGGTCGTAGGCGGGGTTTTGGTACATGTTGGGCATCAGAACGGTCTGCGAGTACGACGGTTTGACGTGTTTCCGGGAGCAGCGGTCACCGTGGCGGCATGCGCCAATCTTATAATAGAAGGAGCAATTGACCTTGTCCTGCTCGGTACCGAAGATGGAGGCGAGATAGTTGGCCATGGTGGGTGGTCAGACTGGGAAGGCGGATGATCAAGAGATGGAAGTGACGAGAGGGAATAGGGAATGGCGACGGGTGGTTGTGAAGAAATGAAGAGGCAAGAAACGACAGCTTGACCCGGACTGGCGATGCCTGAAGTTTCTGGAAGCTCCATGGGCTGACTAATGTATGTGGAACAACTTTAATCCGATCTATGTTCGAGGGAAACCAGGTGCAGTGCAAGAACAATGAATGAGATGATGGAGTATCACTGGTATAGTCCAGACGGATTATGTTCGGAATTGTTTGTTGAAGGTGCGAAAGTGCGAACAATTTATTGCGAGAACTAGATGTCTAATATATATTTCGAGAACAGCACAACGTTAACTACCCAGTTCAATGTTTTCATCTCCACTACAAGGGCTTCATTGTTATTCAACAATTCCGATAGATAAGCTATGTATGCCGTATTTACCTAAAATCACAAAACACATTCGGATGACGTTGTGTTGAACTAAGAAGTGCCACCCCACGACTGACTAAGCCCCGCACTGAAGAACATTCTCCTTCAACGCTTCCGGGAAGACGGTAAACAAATTGGGAGTGGAAGTAAGTCTGTTGATCCTGCGTCTATTTCCTGTGTGAGTTTTGTCAGACACCCCGGGCCACACATTGAGAACGCCGGGCCTGAATCATAACTCGTCCCTGACCAGCAACGCAGGGTATCACCAATGGCAGCCAAGACCATCATCGTCACAGGAGCCTCAAGAGGCATCGGTCTGGCCATAGCCAAGTACCTTCTCTCCGCCCCGCAATCCCACAATGTGGTGGTCGTCGCCCGCAGCGTAGAGCCTCTACAGAAGCTGAAGGAGCAGTACAGCAAACAGGTCGAGGTCCTGAACGGCGACCTGGCGGATTTCTCTCTGGCCCAAAAGGCTGTCGACCTAGCCCTCCAGTCCTTCGGCCAGCTGGATGGCATGGTTCTCAACCACGGCATCCTGGGCCAGGTGGGTAAGCTCGCGGATACGGAGGTGCAGCAGTGGCAGGAAGCCTTCAATATCAATTTCATCAGTCTCATCGCCTTTGTGAGTATTTGGCCCAATATGCTCTACTGGAGAAACAAGTCGTTGATCTCTCCATCTAGACTAAAGCGGCTCTTCCAGCCCTGCGCCAGTCCAAAGGAAGAATCATCTTCACCTCGTCTGGCGCTGCGGTAAATGCCTACAGGGGCTGGGCTATCTATGCTGCCACCAAGGCGGCAATGAACAACTTTGCCATGAGCCTGGGCTCAGAGGAACCTGACGTGACATCGGTGTCCATTCGACCTGGCATGGTGAACACCGAGATGCAACGGGCGTTGCGAGAGGACCATGCCACGACTCTGGATAGCGAGATGCACTCCAAGTTCACGACGGTCCACAAGGACGGAAAGCTTCTCCAGCCCGAGCAGCCGGGCCATGTCATGGCCAAGCTGGTGCTGGATGCACCCAAGGACCTCAGCGGGCGCTTTCTATCGTATGTCATGTCATGGCCTACGAGTACCTGTGAATTTGACTGATTTTACTGACACGCCTACAGATGGAACGACAAGGAGCTCGAGACAT
The DNA here is from genome assembly GCF_964197705.1 of Penicillium psychrofluorescens. Taxonomy (NCBI): domain Eukaryota; kingdom Fungi; phylum Ascomycota; class Eurotiomycetes; order Eurotiales; family Aspergillaceae; genus Penicillium; species Penicillium psychrofluorescens. Next base: position 2,387,098 of record NC_133439.1, on the reverse strand, counting down.
TTCAGACATAAATAGATTTGATATTTTCTAGCCAAGGCTTCCCCAGGGTCGCACTGTATAGCAGATTAGCATCAATTGTCAGAGAATGACGAATGCCAAATTTCAACATGAGAACAGTGTGTAATCAATCAGCCGAAAGATGAAAAGCATTACATTTTAGAAGCATTAGGTGCAGCGCACCTTCATACTTAGCATGGAATGTAGGTTGATCATCATTGAATAGGGGGAGGAAGAGGGAAATGGAGGAAAGTCTTCGCATACCTGTTAGTAATACTGTCATGGGGAACTGAAGACCATCCAAGAGTTATTTCCTAAAGTTCTTCTCATCGTCAGCAATGAGTAACACTAGAGGAGTCAAGATGCATAGCAGATGGAAAGCAAATTTATCAGTTCGTCCGTTTGGCTAGGACAGGTAACGTCACCATAGAATGTATGATAGGGGCGACAACAAGGTTCATCATGGTAAAAGGAAAGCAGAAGGAGTAGAATGGGAGAGCATACCTTGGATTACTATTAGTGTTGAGGTGGTGTTTGCATGAAAAAAAAAGGTGAGTGGGAAGAGAAGAAGAGGAAAGAAGAAAAAAAGAAAAACCCTGATAAAGTGGACGAGGGCGGTGTCATTCTGCCGCGAAATAGTCAGTTCACCAATCCACCGACGGACGCGAACAAACGACAAGACACGCCAACCATCCACCACCATGTCCGATCGAGAGTTCAGCTGTAAGTCAGATCTCTGCGTCTGTGATTGCCCTAGTGTGCGACATGCTACTGACACGCCGTGATTTTATCCACAGCAAACGATGACCTGTCGCTTCCCAAAGGTACGACTGGAAAACCATTCATATTCTCTTCTTGATTCTTCCCGTGTATCCGAGTATGGGTTGCTCACGATATTCTCTCCAGCGACGGTCCAGAAGATCATCACCGAGATCCTGCCCCCATCATCCGGTCAAACGTTCGCCAAGGATGCGCGCGACCTGCTGATGGAATGCTGCGTTGAGTTCATCACCCTGATCTCCTCCGAGGCCAACGACATCAGCGAGAAAGAGGCGAAAAAGACGATTGCCTGCGAACACGTGGAGAAAGCATTACGGGATCTGGGCTTTGGTGATTATATTCCCAGCGTGCTTGCTATCGCGGAGGAGCACCGCGAGCAGCTCAAGGTAAGTTCTCGGGCCTGGATGTGCGCTGGATGGGGTGGCTGACCTTCACAACTAGTCCCGCGAAAAGAAGCAGAGCAAGATGGAGCAGAGCGGACTGTCTGAGGAGGAGCTGATGCGGCAGCAGCAGGAATTGTTCCGGTCGGCGACAGAGAAGTACAACGCGGGGCCTGAATAAAGATGAAGAGGATGATGGTCTCTTGCAGGTCATAGAGAAAAGGGGCGTTTTGCATTTGGGCTGGAGTTTTTTTTTCCTTCTTAATTTCTCTTTTGATCTGAACTCGATCTACTAATAATGACACGATGCGTACATGAGTATACAATGTAGGGTGGTGTTAACTGGTCCAGGATGAGTAACTCCATTCACCGCCCAGCCTCCCACCCCCCCAATTTCAATGTCCAACGGAGCTTTTGCGCCCTTCCCATCTTCCCGCCTCAAGGATGCCGCCCTTCAAGGATGAGCATATTCTGGTGCGTGTAGATTATTCACTTGTCCTTTCCTCAAACATTGCTGACCCTCTCTCTAGTTAATTGCGCCAGGTTCTCAGACGACCCTGGCGCAGCTGGGTCTACCCGAAACATTCACGCCCGCGCGATTCCGTTTCCCCACGCGCATGTTCCCTGCTGCGGAGAAGGGTGAATACGAGCCATATCGGATCCGTGAGAGGCGCCAGGAGGCCAAGATCAGCAATGGCACCGACAGGCTGAAGGAAGATGTGGAGATGAAAGACGCCGAGCCTGCTGCGCAAGAGGGCACGGCAAATGGCGAGACGACCGACAAGCCCGCGACCACCGAAGGGGCGGAGCAGAGCGAAGGCGCTGTTGAGATTGAAAACAAAGAAGAGCCCAAGACCGTCGAAGAGATCCTCTATGAGGAGGACGTGACGTCCGATCAAGGCGCCATTTATCCCATTGAGAATGGGCGCATCGTCGACTGGCCCTGTTTCTTTGCGCATTTGACACATATTTATAATACCCTGAGCCCGCCTTTCCATACCCCGATCATGCTCATCGCTCAACCCGTCTGGTCTGCCCGGGATCGCGAGGCCATCACCCAATTCGTCTTTGAGAAATTCAAGGCCCCTGCCTTCAGTCTTATGGACTCCGCGCTCGCCGTTTGCTATGGCTACGGCACTTCGACTGCAACTATCATCGATGTTGGAAAGGGCAAGGTGGACGTGACTGCCGTAACGGATTTTGCAGTCAACGAACACGGAAGAGGAATCGCGCTGGAAGGTTGTGGAGGAGATGCTATGACCGACCGACTCGTGGAGCTGCTTGGTTCCAAGGGTTTCACAAGGGAGATGTGCGAGCAGCTCAAACGAAGCAACATCACCGAGATTCTCCCTCCGGGAACCCCGATCCCTGGCGATGCAGCTACTGCTCGACAGGGCGCCAACCCAGCTGCAGCCGCGTCGACAGGAGCAGATGGCACAACTAATTCCGTTCCTCGGGGCCCTGGGGACGGCACTCAAGCTGGGACGGAAGATAATAATGCGGAGGATGATGAAGGCGTGTTAGATGTCGCGGCCATTGTCAGTGGTAATACCACCGAGTATCTTGCCAACATGGAAAAAGAGAAGGCCACAAACAAGAAGGGCGCGGTGGAGCCGAAGCAAGCTCGCTTGCCCAATTCCAAGAAGGAAAAGGCGTCCTTCCAGTTTGAAGAGTTTGTCCCGTTGGAGGGAGACGATGCCGTGGTCAATGGTTCCCGACGCTATATTCGGCATTCGAGGGAAGTTGAAGTGAGCGTCGAGCGCTTCCTGACTGCAACGCCTCGGCAGCAGTCTGAAGACCGTTTGACGAGCGGCGTTCTAGAGGACATTGCAACCCAGATCCACCACACCATTCTGGCCGTCCCCGACGCCACAAAACGGAGCGAGCTGTGGGACTCCCTGGTTATTGTCGGAAACGGCAGCAAAGTCAGAGGTTTGTTTGCCTTATGTGCTTCTTATGATGTCGGCTAATATTGGAAACAGGCTTCACCCAGGCTTTGCTCGGTGTCATTACCCAAAAGTTCATGCTCTCCCCATCTGGCACGATCTTCACATCTGAAATCCCCTCGACCTTCACTACCCCCATGCCCACCGGTGGAACGAATACACCGGCTCCGATGGGCCAACCGGGGCCCATGTATCACCCTGCCGCGCATGGTGTCAATCCGCTCCTGGTAGCAGCCACTCACAACAATCCGGGGATGCCCCAGATGACCCCGGGCACCCCATCGATGGACCTATCACATCACCGCTCGTCCGGCCACTCCCAGACTCCAAACTCTGTCAAGACCCTTAAGCTTCCCGAGTATTTTCCCGACTTTAAGGACCAGGGCAACAGCAACGCCCCTGGCGCCAGCGGCAATGCGGGCGGCGCAGCCGGCGGACCGGGAGCATCCCAGGGTGGTCGTGGCATGGAGGAGGCCGTGTTTCTTGGGGCTCAGATGGCCGCCAAAGTCTTCTTTGTCCTCGACCAGGGTCTCAGCAAAGGCTACATGAGTCGTGTGGAGTACAATGAGAATGGACCGTCGGCAATCCACGAATTCGTCCTGTGACGTGTTGGCCACGTCTCTTCTATGATTCAACGCACAAACTGAGTGGTTACTGTTCATCTCTTGGAAAAAGGCGAAGTTGGTTTATGCGTGAAAGAGCTTGCTTTTTGTTGTTGTTTTGTACTGTATGCTATGGATGCCCTCTCTAGAAAAGCACAGTAGTTTGTGTCGGTAGGCAGGATCCGGGGAGTTTGGTCAAATGTCTTCGCAATTATTTCCAATATCAGAACCTATATGAATTCCAATTCCATCCCACTGCTTCGCATTAGCTAACTATTGTGTCTGAAGCATGAGTCCGAGCAGTGACCAGAGCACGTGACTATGCTGACATGATCCATTTGATCTCTCCGCCTAACTGTCGATCTTGAACTCATTCCCGAACCCTTCCACTCTTCAACGCCACATCCTCTTTCACTTCAATCAAGCTAAAGTACTCTGTCAAAATGCCCCGCGCTGAGATAGGAAGTACAAAAGATCTGGGCAATAAGATCAAATCCAAGGGATTAGGTCGACTACGCTGGTACTGCCAAGCCTGGTGAGTCTCTCATGCTATCGCTCCTCCCGGGTCTAGCTAACACCCCTCCAGTGAACGTCAAATGGTCAGCTTCTCTCGCTAAATTTTGTCGTCCATCTAGCTAACACCCCTCTAGAGAGATGAGAATGGCTTCAAGTGTCACGTTCAAAGCGAAAGTCACGTCAGACAAATGCTGCTTATCGGCGAGAACTCTGGAAAAGCAATCCGGGAGTTTTCAAACGAGTTCAAAAAGAACTTCATCGACTTGCTGAGGACGACCCACGGGGAAAAACAGGTCCACATAAACCATTTCTACCAACAAGTCATTGCAGAAAAAACAGTCAGTTTTTCCGGTCTATATTGAGTGCCATAGGCTAACTTTTTCTTTCTAGCACGTGCACATGAACAGTACCGAGTGGAAGTCACTATCCCAGTTTGCCGCGCACCTCGGGAGAGAGGGAATTTGTCGCGTCGAGGAGACAGAGAAAGGACTATTCGTATCATGGATCGATAACAGCCCCGAGACTATGCGGAAGCGCGAAGCAATCATGAAAAAGGAGCGACAGGATAAAGGTGATGAAGAGAGGGAACAGAAGTTGATCCAGGAGCAAATTGAACGGGCTCAGCGCAATGCGGAGAAGATCGAAGAAGACGATCCGGAAGCGAAATTATTGCAGCGCAAGGAAGGAGAGAAAGTGAAGTTGAATATTGGGTTTGGATCTAAACCAGCCACCGAAAAGCTCCCATCGCCACCGACGACGAATTCCCCCGAGTCCAAGGATGATACCGAAGCGGATATGCCCAGCACCGATCCTCCTGCGCCTCCTTCCCAGGCTCCTGCGAAGCTATCGCTGTCATTTGGTGCTCAGAAGCCGAAAAATGTTTTTGCTTCATCGAAGAAGAATCCATTGGCAGGGAAGAAAGGGTCTCTTCTGGCTGCTCCCAAGAAGATGTCGGAGCAGGAGAGAATTATGAAGGCCGAGATGGAGGCCATGGAGCGGAAACGGCCTCGTCCGGATTCTAAATTTACCAACACCAAGCGGCCAAAGATCTCGTGAGGATAATCGGCCTCACGAATATAATCTTCTCCCCCCACCAACTCTCCGCAGTGAGCTCGGGCCGCGAGCGAGCGATCTCAACCAGAATTGTCTTTCAACCAGCGTGTCTGGTTTGGCGACCCAGTCTGCTTCGTTCCGAAAGGTATAGAGGATCCGAAAGTGACATGTTCTCGAGCCCTAAGTGTTACTATTCCTTTTGGCTTGATTTTTTTCTACCTGCTAGGAACTGGATAGATACATCACGCATATTTTTGCAATGAGACCGTAGTAGTTGCATTTCTCACTACGCATGCATATTATTAGGGAGGTAGCTCGAAATGATTACTTGTACTTCCAAGATCCATGTGCCCTAGTCCAAAAAGAAGAGTCCGATGGAGTACACCGTTTGGTGGCTGCGAGATGACATCACCTAACCCAGACAATATTTCACTCCCTCCCACTTCCCTCTTCCCTTGTCTTCTCGGATTGTTTTGGTACAGTGTGTTCCTTTTATTTTCTGCTCATGTCGAAATTCAGACACTTGCCTCGAGCGGCATCAGGGCCTTTGAAATGTCCCTACAAGGTGAGCTAACAAGATGTTTCTTGTTCACTGAGCGCGCGGGGCACAGTGTGTGCGAGCAAGCAGCTGTATACTGAGCTTATCCCAGGGTTCTGCGCTCCTCGAAAACACTCAGTTCAACAAAGGTTCTGCCTTTCCCACTAAAGAGCGAGATGCATTTAAACTACATGGACTACTCCCGCCAAATATCCAGACTCTGGATGAGCAGGTTCGGCGCGCATACGAGCAATACAGCAGCCGGCCCGACGAATTATCAAAAAATACATTCATGGCGAGCATGAAGGCTCAGAATGAAGTACTTTACTACAAGGTGAGCTTGTCTGATCTATTTCAGATACATATGATTAACTGGCAGTTTAGCTTTTGCAAACTCATCTCAAAGAGATGTTCAGTGTGATTTATACACCGACTGAAGGTGAAGCTATTCAAAATTACTCGCGACTGTTTCGAAAGCCGGAGGGATGCTTTTTGAACATCAAGGATCAGGATCGGATTGAGGAAAACTTGGCCCAATTCGAGAGGACGGAGGATGTTGACTATATTGTGGTCAGCGATGGAGAAGAGGTAACTGTCGCATCTCAAGTTATACAGATCATGCTCACTATCAATCGCAGATCCTGGGCATTGGAGATCAGGGTATCGGGGCCATTCTCATCTCGGTCGCCAAGCTAGTGCTTACAACCATCTGCGCTGGAGTTCATCCTTCTCGACAGCTTCCAGTGGTGCTGGATTGCGGAACCGATGTGAGACACATTCCTTATAGTACTATTATTAGCAGCCCGGTTGATAATATCATAGAACGAAGAGCTTCTGAATGATGACTTATACTTAGGGCTCCGACAACGCAGGGTCCGGGGCCCGGAGTACGACGAGTTCGTTGACAAATTTGTGAAGGCTGCCCGGCAGCGTTTTCCTAAGGCGCTGATTCATTTGTACGTCGAACACCACGTCAACTTCGCTTAAGAATATGTCTAATGATATCAGCGAGGATTTCGGGCTGCAGAACGCAAAGAGAATCCTTGACAAGTTTCAAACACAGATTCCGTGCTTCAACGATGACATTCAAGGCACTGGATGCGTCACGCTTGCAGCCATGATGGCGGGACTATACGTTAGCAAGGTCAAGATGGAAGATGTCCGTGTCGTGATCTTTGGTGCCGGCACAGCGGGCACTGGAATCGCGGACCAAATCTCTGACACCATTGCAACAAAGACTCATAAGTCTAAGACGGATGCTTCCAACCAGATATGGTAAGCAGTATTTCGAGCCTTTGGTGGTTGGCACTGACCATATCTAGGTGCATTGATAAACCAGGACTGCTCGTCAAATCGCTTGGAGACAGGCTAACCCCAGCCCAGCAGTCATTTGCACGCGATAACAGTGAGTGGCCTGAAGGTCAAGGGCTTGATCTTCTGTCAGTGGTGAAGCATGTCAAGCCCCATGTGCTTATTGGAACGTCCACGAAGCCGAAAGCATTCACAAAGGAGATCATCCAAGAAATGGCTAAGCATGTAGAACGTCCAATTGTGTTTCCGCTGAGCAATCCAACACGGCTACATGAGGCAAAACCCGAAGACATCTATGAGTGGACCGAAGGTCGAGCTCTGGTCGCCACAGGCAGTCCATTCCCTCCGGTGGAATACCAGGGCGTGAAACATGAAATCGGTAAGGGCCTCCAGTCTTTTAGAAAACGCCTTCTAATTCGATTATTCCTTTTCTTGCGATAGCGGAGTGCAACAACTCCACCTGCTTTCCAGGAATTGGTCTTGGAGCTGTTTTGTCACGGTGCCGCCTATTATCCAAAAAGATGCTTGTGGCAGCTGTGGAGGCACTGAAGGCAACATCACCCGCTCTTCAAGATTCCAATCGACCGCTGTTGCCCGACGTTGAGGATGTGCGCGAGATCAGTGTCGACATCGCCGCGGCTGTGATCAAGTGCGCCGTGGACGAGGGGCTTGCCCAAGAGGAAGGAATTCCAACAAACGATGCAGATTTGAAGGAATGGATTCGGGTCCAAATGTGGGATGCTGCGTATCGGCCTCTGGTGAGAGCATAAGAAACTGTCGAGGTGGTTGGCATTCATGAAGTCGGAGTGCTTCAACAGCCATGTATGGAGGAATTTACATTTTAATAATGCGGTCAGATTTCGTATCTTGAACAGCTGCAACCCCCTTTATACTAACTAGTTAGTGCAAGTACATTTCAAGCCTATCCACTATTCTTTGATCGGACACTCGGTCTCTCATCGGCCCTTAAGCTCGGAGTCACCAAAAGCCGACTCCCCACGTCGATCATGCTACTTGCGTTGTGCCGTTGTGCCAATCACGTCCGCGCTATTTGTACCTTGTGTTGTGCAAAAAGTGGGTCACGGACTAATCGGTATTCGGAAAAGAGCGAGCGGGGGAAATGACAATGCTGCGGCCTCTCGTCCCTGCAGAGAATTCAAGTATAAGAGGATGGTCTTCCACGATTCATTCGAGTGATTCGTCCAAACACAGAGGCTTAAGTGAAACACGATGATCGAGTCAACAATTGCAGCAGTGGTTTACAACCCTTCAGTAGCCCTGTACGGGGTGCTGGGACTAATCATTCTAGTATGTCAGACCTTTGCGAGGTTCATCTGGACCTATTATTTGCTAACTTGGATTCAATTTTAGAGATTTTTGTTCCAAGGAATCACAAATCCTCTTGCGAGTGTACCAGGTCCAGAAATCTCGAAGTGGACGGACGCGGCCTATTGGTATTACTGGCTCCGCGGCGAGATCCTGCCCTATATTCATTCACTTCACGAACAGTATGGTGGGTGGCCATCGAATCTGAAAATGGGAAGCAGTTCGCTGATATTACTTGTCTCCTTTAGGCCCTATAGTTCGCATCAACACATTCCAGGTCGACATCAACGATCTTCATAGCGCGAAAGAAATCCACAAAACCCACAGCCCGTTTGTGAAGGGAAATTTGTATCGTAGGTTCATTGTGAACAACATTGAGAACATCTTCTCCACGGCCAATCGGCAATTCCATGCTAGTCGTCGTCGGTTGCTGGCATCGGCAATGTCGGATTCGTCGCTAACGCGCCATGAACCTTTGGTCCATATGCGAGCCAGTATGGCTGTTGATGGGATCACGAGAGAACTCAAGACAAGGGGTGCTTCCGATGTTTTCAAATGGTGGTTATTCTTTGCGACTGATGTCATCGGCGAGCTGACCTTTGGAGAGTCGTTCCAAATGCTAGAGGCGGGCGAGGTGGGGCAATTAAAGAAATTTGACTGTATCAGTTACTGACGTTTTCTTAGAAAAACCAATATTCTATGGATCTAGAACAGATTTCGGCCATCCAGCCCTTCCGGGTAGTCTTCCCTAATCTGATCAAGATAGGACGCTATCTGCCTATCCCATTTTTCAACAAAGTTGCTGCATGCGGAAAGAGATTCGCAATGTATCCTAGGAAGTGTATTGAGCGATATAAACAGATTCTCGCCGAGAATCCGGAAAATCCAAAGCTTACACTGTTTACAAAGGTTTTTGATGCTGAAAAGAGTGGTATGACCGAGACAGATATCCAGAATGAAGCCCAGGGTTACATTATCGCTGGTAGTGATACCACCGCAGTTTCTCTCACCTATCTCACTTACGCCGTCTGTCGTGATACCCGCATTCGAGACAAACTTGTGGCTGAGCTGGGCAAACTCCCAGAAGGGTATACGGACAAGGATCTCCGAAATCTTCCATACCTCAACCATGTTATTGACGAAACGTTGCGCTTATACTCTGCTGCTCATGGTGCGTTGCCAAGAGTTGTCCCACCAGAAGGTGCTCAATTCAATGGATACTATATAAGTGGTGGATTGACAGTGTCGACCAGTGCTTACTGTCTTCATCGTGTGGCTGGGGTTTACCCTGATCCAGAGAGGTAGGCTGCTGCACCCCCTGTCAAATCTACTAGTCTAAGTTTACTAATTGAAAAAAACTGCAGCTTTAAACCTGAAAGATGGACAAACACTACAAAAGCAATGAAGGAATCATGGATGCCATTTGGGGGTGGATCACGTAGTTAGCCATCCATACTGCCCGAGAAAGGATCCTACAGATTGCTAACATTTGTGTCAGTTTGCATCGGCATGCACCTTGCTCGAATGGAACTACGCCTGGCCACGACCCTGTTTTTTCGTGCCTTCCCTCAAGCCTACATTTCCACAAAAGAAGGAATGAGGGAAGATGACATGCACATGAAAGCCTCCTTCTTGATGGGCCCGCAAGGTCACCGTTGCCTTATTGAGATATAATTCTAGTTCTGGGTAGTTATTAAACCGTACTGCGAATTCTGAGGAGGTTTAGCAATGAAACAGACTATCAAGCTGTTTGAATTCACCCGGGAGATGACCATCATTGGTTCCTCTTGTTAACTAAGCTAATAAGTCAAGTCCGCAGGAGTGACTAATTACTTACGGCAAGGAGAGGAGAATCGACGCCTCCTGGCTGAGGAAGCATTCGTGGAGCTTTTAGAGCGTTCCGGTGGTCTCCTTGCGATTTAGAAAATGACCTGCCAGTTCTGATCCATCTTAAAGATCCTGTCCAGAGCCGCTGCGTCTTGGGCAATCTCGCTGCTCTGGAGTGAAAAGAGAGCGGGAAAGCGAGATAAGTAGTCGACGTCAAAACCACGCAATTCCGTTCATACTTTAGCCACTGAAATACAGCATAAAGCCTTGAGAATTTCGTTGACGTTTGACGGTTTCAGCTATACTGAGGTTCTACATTGAATGTGCATTTATCATGTATTCCACAAATGACAATGATCAGCTGGAACGCCAAAGTTCCACTAGCATAACACAGGTATATCGGTCTCAGTTACACGCCTATCTCGACCTAAAAACGAGGCTATTGACGTGGTACTCCGATAATCACACAATGATTGGCCATAGACCCACGCGATTTCTCGGCCATGAAACAACAAGTCGAAAAATTCCTGGGCCACTCCAAACATCTGACGGCCTTGTCGATTGTCTACAGTTCAAATTCCTCGACTCAGGCCCTCTTGGGAACTGCAACATCTCCTTCCTGGGATCTAGATTGGGCTGAATTTTATGCCAATAAAATATGCCGATCCATCCCGTATTGTCTCTAGGAGGGATGCAAATATGGGGAGCAGAGATGCTGCTCTTCCCAGTGTCCAAGGCTGCTCACTTCTTCTTTCTCATGGACTGCAGGAGGAATTTTCGTGGTGCCAAAAGGTACTTGATGCTCTACAGAGTCTCGTCTTGGGGTTGGCTCAATTCCTCAAATATTTGACCAGACTCAGTTTGCCTAACAACGGTGGTCAAATTATTGAGTTATCTAGAGTGTTTATACAACTCTGTTTATAACTAGATACTTCCATCTTTAATACTGTTCAATATCTAACACAGGCTTCCATCACTGCAGGACTGATCACACTTGTAAGTGCCAATCCAGTTATCAGACCCGTACACATCCAATCCCATCAACCACCCATTCAGAACCTGATGCAAGTAATCCAAGTTCTGGGGCTCACCATTGGCCTGGCCTTCCGACGAACAAGGGTAGTCTTGAGTAAGACCCTTGTTGCCATTCAGCCCACTGCCCGCCGTGAACCAGCCGTTATACGAGCCAAAGGCCTGAATGGCATTCCCACCAGCTGCGTCGATCTGCGATCTGAGATATTTTGTACCCGCATCCACGTTATCCTGAGTCGAGTTGGTGCATTTGTGGTGGGGATAGTTGGCGCAAGAGACCTGCATGAGACCTGGGGTCGGCCCACCAGCATGCGCGTTGCATGAAGATTCCTGCATAGCAATCACGGCCAAGATGACAGGGTCAACATTGTATTTGAGTCCTGCGCTCTGGAAGAACTTATTGTATCGTACACACCGCGCCCCAGTACCGTTATAAAAGTCCTGGAGCGAGATATGATAGATGTCTTCCAGAGTCATGAAGGGAGGGTTCCAGCCATCGCCCTTGATTCCAGTATTCAGCCAATCCTCGGATCTGGAGACTGGATTAGCGTCGGAGTTTCACGTTCTTTGCTTTAAAATGTTGTTCATACCCATTGGGACCCGTGCTTTCCGTCACGTCGGTGGTTGCGCCTTGGGCTTTAGGGTTTATTCCTACACCAGGGTTGGCAGATTGGGCACTGGACATGGCTGCAAGGGCCATGGCAACGATAATACCAACTTTGAGGACGACCATTTCGGAAGTTAGTGGAGAATGATTTCTGATTCAAAAATGTGAGTTGAGGTTACGGCCTGGGCTTGTGAGCCTTTAAATCTACTCGCATGGTTAATCTTGCTAGTCAAATAATAATAAAAAGTAAGCTAATAGCTCAACCTTGTTGTTTCTTCAGACGAGTTTCTACATCTAGTAACTGCCGGCCTGCAACAAAGTGTGAGGGGCGAAGAACGCGGAGATCCATTTTCTCAAATAGGAAGCGATCTAACTTGGACTTTCCCAGTCAGGTACGGCGATCTTGTTACAGCCAGAGCCCCTGTTACAGCAGGACCAACCCAAGATATTTTCATTGGCCCAGTTAATCATGGCGTTGTTCATTTTGCAACCTTGACCGGGAAACAGCTCCAATAGATGACGGTTGAGGGCCTCCGATTGGCGATTTGATGCAAGTCGAAGCTACTAGTGTTGGGGCCAGAAGTTAGAGGAATTATGTCTGTCGATCAAATCTCTCCGATTAGAATAGTAAAGAAGAGGCGAGTCTTGGGGCAAGATGCTTCTAAGAGATTATTTTTGCCGAGTAATTCATCTGGGAAGGTGGAGCTGATGCATTTTTTTCTTCTTCTTGGCGGGTGGCAAAGGTCACTGACCACACCGGTGTTGGCCACACAACGACGTCAGGGACGGGTAATAGTGCCAAATATGACAAAACAAATAACCAAAACTGATATACTCTATATGCAGGCTTTCTGAAATATCAGAACCTCGTCTTGGTAGTGTCTTTGTAATGGCAACAACTCACAGTGCCGTCAGATGGAGGGAGAGGTCGTTTACAGGCTGGCCAGAAAAGAGCCAAAAAGGAAGTTTGTACTGATGTTGTTTCGAGTAGGGAGTTAAAGTCACTCACTTTCGAACTTGCTAAGCTGATAAGAAGTAGAATACGTATCAGCAATTGAGAATCAAAAAGCGGAATTGGACACTTAGGTTTGCTGTGTATAGTAGCCGTTCGTTGACAGTGGATATCCACGGCCGAAAGGAAATCGCGCTGCGGGAAAGCTTTTCGTTTTTTAATTCGTTCAACATTTCAATATCTTCATTCTAATAATTTGTCTGTCTTGTGTTTTCTTGTCAACAATAGCAGAAAATAAGTCGAATGAATAATATTCATCGATATCGATTGAGTTTTCAAATACTGCTCATATGTTGAGGGGTCCAATAATCGTGATGCCTCAGCGCAAAACATGTGCAAAGTTGCTCCCACCACAGGATTTGATTTCTAGAATATCTCCATCTGCGCCTGGACTACAGTCGCCAACGCCTCAGTGGGACCACGCGGAGGCCAAGTCTACGATGCAAACCCCACCGAGGGAAATCAAAGCCGTTGACAAGACAAGGGCTGTCGGGGAGCTTCTAATAAATCGAGAAGACCGCTGATAATGTGTGCCACCCACAGACAGGGTTACACCAGCCCACTACTGGGTGGGCTACCTATCTTGGTATCCACGGCCTTTGTCTAGACCTTTGTAGCACGCTAGCGATACTTTATTCTTCTTGCCGAGCTGTTACTATGTAAACGTCGCCAAGCGCTATGGCCACGACACCGGTCCAAGCACAATCAAACTGTCCATGGATCCTGTGTCTGTACTGATTCGTCGAGAGGCGACTTTGCCCTGCCAAGAAACAGAATTGTATTCTGGTTGGTGGCATTGACGACACCTTCCCACTTTTCTCTGCGAAGAGGCCAATGACATTGCTTTCCCGACCGGGCCCTGGACCGCCTCTAGGTCAACCATGGAACGAGGGTCAATTTCCACCAGTTTCTCATTATGGCACCTTTTTTTGTGTGTTTTCTTTCGTGTGAGTGTGTGTTTGCTTTGGGTGTGAACTCCAGTCACAGTACAATGAATGCCGGGGAGCACAGTCCGGGAAGAAATTCAATCCAGACTCGGATGCTCAGCAGCCATGAAAGCCGAGAAAGTCTGAGTCTTGGGTTTTTTTAATGAATAAAAACTGATTCTATCGCGGCCGCCATGCCAAGCAGGACCCCACTGCAGTGTTTTCTTTAACCAAAATTCGAGTTTCGGTCATACACCGCGGCCACCAAACGATTGCGTTGTAAACGGGCACTTAGGGTTTGTTTCAGCCCAGTCGTCGACCCAGCCTCCAACGTCACAAAGCCCCAGTTTGGCGGCCAATGGTCGAGTGGTGCCGAACTGAAATACTTTTCAGTGGGATCTTGGATCCATCCAGTCCCTCTGGGCCATCGCCAGGCCCACCCGATGACAGGGGGGCGCCGCCAACGATGAACTGCCCATCTAGAATTGCATTTCGCTCACCCAGGGCCAATCACGCCTGCCGCCGTTTTTATTCTCGCGGCAATCCTTGGGACAATTGCCTCCCCTGATGGAGCCTCCAATGGCACATCTACAGCCACGCTGCCAACCGCGGCGTCGGCCCTTCTGGACCCAAGGGCGTCCCCGTCTGCTTCTGGAGCTGACGTTGCTGTTCCTCTCTGTCCGCCGCTCCTGATCCAAGGATGGAATTTCCAGGTACCAGGCACCATGGAAAGCGACTGAGTCATAACCTTTTGTCCCCGTCAGCGAGGCAATGGTGGCGGGCCGGCAGATTTTGTTCTCCCAGGCCACGAGGTATTTATATCTTCGATCGGTCTGCCTTTGTGTTCTTTTGTTCAACCACACTCTCTTCGACAACAAGTCAGTCACTCTTTACAGTCGTTTTTTCAATTCTTTCAGGACAGTCTTTCTTTTAGGGCTTCACCCATTCACTCTCTTCTACTACACACTCACTTCCGAGTCAATTCTTTTCCAAAATGCAATTCTCCAAGTCTCTCCTGCTGCTGACAGCCCTCACCACCGGTACCCTCGCTGCTCCCAAGGGCTTCGAGCGCCGCCAGGCCAGCTCTACTGCCTCTGCCGCGCCGTCTTCCTCATCTTCTGCTGCCGGTGGCTCGTGGTCCTCGACTCCCTCGAGCGGTCAGTACTCCACGTCGGGCTTCGGCAGCCAGACTAGCGATTCTGGCAGTGGCGTGAGCTACGCCGGTAACGTCGGCAATCCCTACGGCAGCAACATCATCCAGGTGTCCGAGTCGGACGCCAGCCAGTACCAGTACGTTGCTCAGTTCAACGGTCCTAGCTCTGGCTCCTGGACCGTCGCCATCTGGAACAAGATCGGCCCCGACGGCCAGATGGACGGCTGGTTCGGCCACGCGGTGCAGACCTTCACCATCTCCTCTGGCGAGACCACGTACGTTGCCTTCGATTCCGACTCCCAGGGTGGCTGGGCTGCCGCCTCCGGCTCCATCCCCACTGACTCCAATGGTGGCTACGCCTCCACCTGGGGTGAGTTCGACTTCGGCTCTTCTGGCAACAGTGGCTGGTCTGGCTTCGACGTCTCTGCCATCGCTGCCCAGAATGCCGGCCTCGAGGTCCAGGGCATGCAGATCTGCGACGTCCTCTCCAACACCTGCTCCTCCATGACCGAGAACGCTGGCTCCGTCGACAACGCCTACACCACTGCCCAGACTGATGTCGGTGGCATCGGTGGCAACATCTCTGGCGGTGCTGTCCGTCTCGCTGTCGCCCTCGACTACAGCGGTTAAGCGGTCTACTTTCTGTTTAACATGAAAAATTTTACACTGTGGATGCGTGATCCCAGCTGGTATGGATTTTGTTTCGGTTTGAATATATATCCTTGAGACTAGGCTGGTCCTTTCGCGGGTCGATTCTCATTTCTTGCATCTCGATTTTTACATATACCAATGTCGTTCGCTTTTCAGAGAAACTATAGTCTCTTTTTCCTTGGGAATCTTGTCTCGAAATAGATTCAGGCTACTTGAATAGACTTGCATTATCCAGACTTTCAAATGTGGCGCTCCATGACCGCATCACTTACGCAATTCTTACGATAGAGGCATTGCACTTCAGATAGTTCCAAAGTTACCTACATGGGCATGGATCTGAGGTGATAATGAGGTAAGCTAGAATGCTTCAATTCCAAGAGTTATCTCGGCATTTATCATAATGTTCAGTTGCCAAATTCGTTAAAGACGGGCTCCTATCAGCTGATAACAAATAGACACTTCCTTTGTGAAGGGGGCATATTACTTCTGCCGTGGGCTGACCAACCCATAAAAATCCAGAGGCTTGATGCTGAACGCACCGTTGGAGTGCAAATCGTACTTCGGATCCGCCAGCTCGAAGGAAACTTCCTTAAGAATACTGGCAAGGGTGAAGAACGACCACCGCCACGCCCAGAGTTTGCCGATACACTCGCGCTTGCCATTACCGAATCCCTTCTTCGCTCCCGCAGGAAGCTTCTCCCACTTCTCGCCGAGAACACGCTCAGGCTTGAACGCTTCGGGGTCTTCGAAAACGGCTGGGTCGCGGTTCACGGAGTTGAGGACGGCAATCATAGTCTGGTCATGAGGTATCTGGTACTCACCACCCGCTAGGAGTATGGGGCTCTTGTCCTTTGAGGGAATCGGCTCGACGTTGAAGCCGGGTGCTGTAGCGGATAGACGGATCGACTCACGCAGGATGGCTTCGACATAGTTGAGCTTCTCGAGGTGAGCCAGGTCGATCTTGTTGTTCGGTCCAACCACCGCATCGATTTCCTCGCAGGCCTTGGTGACGCAGGACGGGTTCTGCATGAGATAATACAGAGCGTATGATACGAGGTTCGGTGCCGTCGCGGCACCGATGAAAACGCTGATGATCTCATCGATCACCTGTGAGTCCTCGAGCTTCTTTCCGCTCTCGGGATCCGTGCCATTCAGTAGTGCATTCAGCATGTACTTGCGTGTAGTCTCCGGGTTTTCTTTCCCGATTTTCACAACCTCGGCCGCGAAACTGCGCATGGTCTTTGTGTCCTTCTCAAAGCGGCGCTGGTACACCAGCCAGTTTAGGAGCTTGGGCCGAGTAGGCCGCTTCATCGCCTCCATGGTGGCACCATCCATGGCCTTGAGCAGGGGAGGTTCTTGGCCTTCCATGACATGGATTCGCTGGCCGAAGAAACACTGCATGCAGGACGCCATGAGCATTCGGTCCAAGTCGTTTGTGAGCAAAACCTTCTTCTTGTTCCCCGAGGACCACTTCTTCGTCAAGTCCGAAATCACAACTGCCATGTCGTTGAACAGATCGTCAGTCGCGGACTGGGTGAGGTGCGGCATCATGATCCGATGTGCGATGCCCCAACTCTTTTCATCCTCGTAAGCGGTGAACAGACTGTCGTGTACGGCGTATCGGATTTCCACCACGGGTCCGGTCACGCACTTGCGGAACCGCTTCTGGTCGCAGATTTCTTCGAGAAGCGCCACGCTACCGACAAAGACGATTTGCGTGCCCAGGGCATTGATTTTGAAGATGGAGCCTGTCCCCGATCAATCGATTGAGCCAAAGATGGTATAATTTGCCACTTACCATATTGCTTGGCCAACTTGTTCAGCGAATTCCACGTCTCATTGGGGTTGACATCAAACACATTACCCAGAAGTGGGACACCGGGCGGTTGTGGGATTTCACTGGGCATAATGTGCAAATAGAAGACTGTTTTCGCTCTAGAATACAGACAGAGAGAGCAAAGACAAACCGGCCGAGGTAAACTGTAGGTAGCCAGGGAGGGGGGCAGGCGGGCCAGCTTAAAATGCCGGCAGCTTTTCACCGATCTTCAGCTGGCAGGTTGACCCGATCGGCCACAGATCGTGACAGCCCCGTTGATTGGGGGACGAGCGGATCTGGCGCTCGGCTGGGCTCCATCGTTCATCGACAGGTTCGGCCTAGCTGAAGAGATCGGCACGATTGTGGTGTAATAGCGCAGATTGGCGGGCGCTGATCTAGCCGGGATAGGCAGACCATCAGGCTATCCGGGGGCCCATCTGCAGCCATCTGGAGACACTACGGGCTGTAGTGCAACCACTGGGGGCAATGGGGTTCCTCACAATTGTCAGCCGTCAGATTCTGCAGAGTTAGGTCTCAAGTGGCACGCGGGATAGCTCTCCACGGCTCAAAAGAGTCCTGACCGTTTAATTTCCCACCACGAGGGCCAGATGTGGGTAATTCGATTTGTCTGCATCAACCCGTGAAGGCGTGTGTGGGCTGTCAACTATGAGCTCGGACTCGGTGGGTCCGATGGCTGCTAGGAAACTGACATCATGGTGATATGGGCCGGCAGAGGCGAATCGTGATGTCCATTCGTAGCTCATCTTGTGCCCCCTGCAGGGATTTCACCGTCATGGCGCATCCATACCCATACCCGCCCATCCCCGCCGATTGTGTAGATCGACAAGGGACGCTGCCAGTGGGTTCAAGCCCCTCGCCACGGGAATTGATTCTGGTGTCAAGTCAGTTTATAAGAGTAGCGTACGTACGTAGCAGAATAAATCAGTGCTCACTCTCCGTTCCGATCTGCAGAAGCGACCTCCGACGAGTGGGGCGCTAAACAAGAGGCGGCTGCCAGAGCTCTGCAAGAGGGCTCCGTGACACTGAACAACGAGCGCCTGCATCGCACGCACCACCGCTCGCTGGCGCCATGTCCCTTCGTGTACGAGACGACCGAGACGACCGGCAACCAAATCCGGGTGGTGGGTGTCAGTCCCAATGTGCCGGTGTACGACACCCATGCCGGCGGCCGCGAGATCCACATCCACCCGGAATTCCTGCTGCCGCAACTGTCGCAGCTGTATAGCGGCAGTCGAGAGGATCCTCTGCGTCGTCACATCAATCCACGCCGGTTTCTCACCGAGTCGGACTTGGAACTGCTGCGCCGGTTCTTTCCCGCCCTCAATGCCGTCAGCGAACAGCCCCAGGAGAAGAACCGACAAGGGCCATTAGGCACTTTGCAGAAGGCCATAGTTGAAGGGACCGAGTATCTATGGGATCGCAAAGCGCGTACCCAGTCCATCGCCCTTCTCTGGCGGGCCATGCACGACGACGCCGACGTGGAAGGCCGATGTGTCGTCTCCGGTTCCGCCAGAGGACCAACCCTCGGATATGGAGTATGTCTAATGGATACAATATATAGATTATCCGCCTAGCATCTGTGCACTATCAAGCGATATAAATATCAAAAACTGCACAGTGCTACTGCTTTCTGATTAGGCCGTATACACATCTTCGATAAACATGTCGCCCTGCTCTCCTTTATTAACAGATTGTACAGGAGCGGCATTTCGTACATCGTTAAATAAGAGAAATCCGTTCTTTATATAGGACAACAAATAATATTGGGTAGCAGGGACGTTCGTTAAACTCCATTTAAATCCAGGAATGCCGAACAATTTAGGGAGCGAAACTAACTAACATGTCAAACCATGAAAATTACCGTTAAGAGCTGGATTAGGGCCTTTGGCACCTTTTGGCTTAGCGGTATTTTGCACGCATTTTCGGTTGTCATAATAATCACTAATAATCGACTAATACCAAATAGGAAAAACGGTGAGGTCCAATCCTTGACAATTATTCCTACATAGTAATTCCTACGAGATCGTCAATGTCTCCACCGGTAGATAAGTAAGCTTTTGCTCTGGTTTCAGTTGGTAAATCCCCTGGTCCTTTTCTTTCGTTCTCCCCATCATCATTGCCCACCATGACTGGGCACAATGTGGTCGCTAAAATTCTGGGCGAGTTGGGCCTGGTCACCATGTGGCAGTCGTCGCGCGACATCAAGCTGCTGTGCGCCCAGCGCTTCGTGCGCATGTTTGCTTACTTCGGCTCCACGCTGATTCTGGTCTCGTATCTGTCGGCCATGGGCAATTCGGATGACCACATCGGTCTGTTCATGACGCTGACCCTGGCCGGTGATGTCGTGATCAGTTTCTTCCTCACCCTCTATGCCGATTCCATGGGTCGCCGCGCGGTTTTGTCGCTCGGTTCCATCCTCATGGCCGGCAGCGGGGTTGTTTTTGCGCGATTCAACAATTACTGGGTGCTGTTGGCGGCCGCGGTCCTTGGTGTGATCAGTCCCAGGTATGTAATGTCATTGACTTTTTTAATTTTATTTTTTATGATTGACCAGTGGCTGATATCTGGCAGTGGAGCTGAAATTGGCGCCTTCCGCGCCATCGAGGAGTCCACGCTGGCGCACCTCACGCCGGAGGAGCAGCTGGGCGATGTTTTCGCCTGGTACTCCCTTATCGGCACCGCAGGCTCAGCCTTGGGAAGTTTAATCTGTGGATGGATCCTGACCTCGCTTCAGTCGATCTACGGTTGGGAATTTATGCCTTCGTGTCGCGCCTTCTTTCTGGTCTACGCGGTCATCGGCGTGGTCAAGCTTCTTTTGACCTTGACCCTGAGTCGTAAAGTGGAAGCCGCGCCGAAAGCAAAGAACCAAGAGGCTCACGCCCAGACGCCAGACCCTAGACAGGAGAATTCGGAAACCCAACCGTTGCTGGCCGACCAGAGTCGGTCTGATCAAGCCCCGCCGCAAAAGAAGAATTTCTTCCAATCCATCGAGAAAGATCTCTGGTCGCTTGTGATCCGACTGTTTATCCTGTTTGGGCTGGATGCCTTCGCGTCCGGTTTGGCAACGCAGTAAGTGGAGGCACTACCCTACCTTTTTTCTGGTTGCTAATAAGGTCTAGGTCCTGGATGACAAGCTTCTTCAAGCGCAAGTTCTTGCTGCCCGAGGGCGAACTTGGAACCATCTTCTCCATCAGCAGCATCATCTCAGCGGCGTCCATGCTAGTCGCATCTTCTATTGCCAAGCGCATCGGCAATGTCAAGGTATGGTGGTTGAATGTCCTTGGAAATATCTGATTCTAATTCACTACAGACCATGGTCTTTACGCACCTGCCATCGGCAGTCTTTCTCTCTCTCATCTCCGTGATGCCCTCACTGCCGCTGGCACTGACCTTTCTGATTCTGCGAGCTTGCTCACAAAGCATGGATGTGGCCCCGCGGGCCGCATTCCTAGCCGCTGTGCTGCCCGCGGACAAGCGTACGGCGATCATGGGCGCCGTGAATGTGGTCAAAACCCTGAGTCAGACCATGGGGCCATTGATCACGGGCGTTCTGGCACGCAACCAGCTCTTTGGTGTCTCGTTTATTATCGCGGGTTGTTTGAAGGTGATCTATGACTTGGGGATACTGTTCAGTTTTGCGAGCGAAGAGGCTGCGAAGCGCAAGCCGACGGAGCAGGATGAGGAACAAGATGAACGGTAGGACCCTATTGATCTCTGGTCCCAAATAGAAAACAGAATTCGTCATCCCTTACATCCTCCCAAGGTCCGGACAGTCCGCTAGTTTCGGGTTGGACAAATAACACACAACAACACAATATGATCGAAAGCCACCCACGTAAACACGTCATGTTTGAGATAGGCAGACACTTTGTAGAGTTTAGGGTCCGGTTTGTAAGATCGCCAAACCAAAGCGTTGTGGACACGCTTGGAGATGTTTCCGTTCTCCAGGGCATGGGTTCCACTCATGTCTTTATCCCCCTAGAGCACATCTCGGAGGAGCCTGGGTCAATGGAGTTGAACCCGGTGCCGATCTGGACGAAGCAGCCGCGCTCCTCGTGGTGGAAGTGCTCCCATGCGCGCTGCAACTTCCGGCCCTAGTCGACCAGAGCGCTCTTCTGTCGAGCGGTGCTGCGACCGCTATGTGCTCTGGTGTTCTCTTTGTGATTTCTCCCGCACGAGACATCCATCTTTCCGCATTGGTCGACTCACGGCGTGATCTCTGTACTCTGTTATCACCACAATCATTACTGGCTCCGAAGTACCGCTACAATCCGCTCTCGCCACTGCTTGTATGTATCAGTGTCGAGGCCGATATTTGGCTGTCCAGCGATGAATTACTGGTCGGCCATACATGATACGCTGACGCCAGAGCAAATTTTGTGCAAGCCGTATCTCGGGCCACTAAAGCGGATGCTCTACAAACACAATACGATGGCTGAAAATGTTACCCTGAGTACGAGTAACGATGATATCGTGGGGGTGTTTGCCACGGACCCTGCCCAGACCCTCTTACTTCTGGTCGGTTTCAAAGACAACGGCGAGAAGACCTGATTCGGCGGCGTGTCACCGTTGTCGTGATGGCAATGCACCATTCAACCACGTTCTAGAGAACACTCCGAGAAATGCCTTCTATGGTGCTCCCCTCGATGAGTTGAACACCGCACTGGATTCTCCACCAGTTCAATCGAGTGCAGCTTCTCGGTCCAAAGCCGCCTCCGCGGTCCCCTACACGCCTCTCAACAGTTACTACGCCTCGACAGACTTCCACGAAACAATCAGTTCTGTCGCGCTAAATCGTCTCTCGCAAGCCCAGCTCGTTCGGCTCCGCAGGCAGGTGAAAGCAGCGCACGACCTCGGACTGAAGGTACGGTACTGGGGCACGCCTAACTGGCCTCGTGGCCTGCGAAATCATGTTTGGCAAGACCTTGTGCGGGAAGGCGTCGATGTGATTAGTACCGGTGATCTTAAAGATGCTACAAGTCAGGAGTGGGAGACGCATCGTGGATGGTGGGGTTCACCCCTTTCTTTTTCTTTTTTTGGTTTCCGCTTTTGGAATTTGAGATTGGGGGCGCCGGCGCTAGTTATACATGGTTCTATGTCAAATATACTCTTTTTGATACCTACTCTACACTTATGCCATATCAATAACTGATGGTAAATAAGAATAGATGTAGATGAACAAATTTTGCCGCGTTCGGCACCGTCCGACAATGTCAAGTCCCCACGCGGCGGGTGGTAAAAAATTCGGGCTCCACCCAGCTCTCCGGTAGGCCTTCTTCAGATTTTTTCTTGGCTTAGCCGGGGTCGCATTGCTGCATACATTTCTGCAAAAGCCTAATATCTGAAATATCGGTGCTTTTGGCTAATGCTGGCATAATTTCATCACTTTGCTAATTCGGGCTGCAATTCGTCAAATATCTGGACTCGAGAAGACCTGCAGAAAGTTTGCCCACCATGAGTGATGAAGAGTCATATGGAGCTGAGGAATTCCTCAAGAAGGATGCGGAGAGAAAGTACTTGGAGCCTTTTGGAAATGAGGAGACAGCAGAGGTCAAGTATCGGACTATGAAGTGGTGGTGAGTGACCAGCTCCTGTTTGACTGAGATATTGTCTGGGCTAATCATTGACAAACAGGCACTGTGGAATGCGTGAGCTCTAGATATAAGCCGCCATTGAACCCTTGAATCCTGACAAAAATCACAGTCATGATCGCAGAGAATGTCTCCGTGGGAATCCTTTCGCTCCCGTCTGCAGTGGCCACTCTTGGAATGGCTCCGTATGTGTCTTCTTTTTCTTCTAAATCGCATTGATTAACATTTCAATACAGCGCTGCAATCATGATTTTGTTCATCTCAGCGCTTTCATGGTACACTGGCTATGCGATAGGCCAATTCAAACTCCGCCATCCCGAGATTCACAGCATGGGAGATGCTGGCGAGCTCTTGATGGGCCGTTTCGGCCGCGAATTGCTGGGCCTCGGCCAGCTACTGTTGCTGATCTTTCTCTGCGCGAGCAACATTTTGATGTTTAACATTTTGATGAATGTACTGACAAATCACGGTACCTGCACGTTGGTCTTTGGTGTCGTTGGACTGGTCATTTGCTTCCTAGGCGCCTTGCCACGTACAATGGACAAGGTCTACTGGATGTCCGTTGTTTGTGAGTGCAGCCTTCAAAAGTGCTCATCTGATAAAACAATCTGACTGACCTGCATTCAGCATTCTTGAGTGTTTTCGTTGCGACAGTGGTAACCATGGTCGCCGCGGGTGTCGAGACCAAAGGTCATATCCCGATCCAAGCTACCACGACAGTCGGCTTCCGTGAGGGCTTTCTGTCGGTGACCAACATCATTTTCGCTTACCGTAAGCTGGAAACCCCCCGTACTATTGCCGAAGTGGGCCGAGTTAATCTGATCCTCTAGTCGCCCATGTTGCGTACTTTGGCTTCATGTCCGAGACGGAAGACCCCCGAACCTTCAACAAGTCGCTTGCAATGCTCCAAATTGTCGATACAGTCTTGTACTTGATTAGCGCACTGATAATCTATCGCTACGTGGGACCCGGTGTCCAGTCGCCTGCCATCTTATCTCTGAGTCCCTTAATGAGCAAGATCGCTTGGGGCCTGGCCATTCCGACGGTAAGTCCTTACCAACAATTTACGTCTCCCCCCCATTAACTGATTGAATACAGACCATCCTCTCCGGAGTCGTTTTGGGTCATGTCGCGTGTAAATACATCTACGTGCGTCTTTTCCGCGGCTCCGACAAAATGCACAGCCGAAGCTTTCTATCGATTGGGTCCTGGGTCGCGATTTGTCTAGCAGTCTGGGTCGTCTCTTGGGTCGTTGCGGAATCGATCCCTGTTTTTAATGACCTTCTGAGTCTCATTGTACGTCTCGTGATACATTGTACATTGATCGGAAACGCTGGCTAATATAGAGATTACCCGCAGAGTGCATTATTCGGAAGCTGGTTCAGCTGTATGACCGAGAATCCCTTCGATGTACAAACCAATGCTGACTTGTATTGAATAGTCGGACTTCCTGCCATCTTTTGGTTACACATGAACCAAGGCCAATACTTCCGGAACATCAAGAAGACTATTTTGACGATATTGAATATCCTGATCTTGGCCATTGCCTGCGCTATTGTGAGTGTTCCCTTGCTTGTCTAGATTTTACCCCAGTTCATGACTGACTGTTTTTAGTGCGGATTGGGTCTATACGTGTCGGGATCCGCGATTCACAACGACTCCGGCTCCAAGAGTTGGTCTTGTGCCAATGATGTGTCATAATTGGAAAGGACCACGCCTTGAGGGAAGAGGGCTTCTAATTTTATTTTATTTTATAGATCGTTACCGGGATAGAGTCAGCCCTCGATCCCTACACAGGTAACGTAAAGGATAGAACATAGAAGAGAGTTAACAACAGTACATTCAAATACAGCGTTTACCATTGCTTGTTACTAACTTCGTGCTATGTACTAAAATATGGTTCGTGGTCTCCTTTTCCTGGTTGTTATAGTCCATATTTCTCTCGGAACCTTATAGGACCATAATAAACTCCGGATTGCGGTCATCGTTATACCCTGCATACTGATCATACTTCCCTTTCTTCTTGTCACGGTTAACCTTGGAACAGTAGAGCACGTTGAATAGAATCCTGTTGACCTCAGTTGTCAGTAGACGATCGTCTATTGAGAAAGTTGCAGCGAAACATACATGAACCAAGCAAATACCAAGAGTCCCAGGATAATCGTGTGGCCCCGGTGGAATAGTGGGCCGTCTTTGGTTGGATAGTTGAATGCTGTGGTGGAAGACGAGTCAGAAGATCCGATCACGTTTGTGGAAAGGAATACACATACTCGCAACAAACCCGCCGCAATTCGCAATCGCCAGCTGCAGAGCCGACGTAGTAGCCCGCTTATAGTGACCCGCAGAGTTGTTCGCCATCCAGACCAGAATGCAGGGCACGCTGGCGTACATTCCCGTGGCCATGAGAAAAGTCATTCCATATTGGACGAGAGGCGAGTCAATATTGGCAATAGCGGCATACCCGATAATGGCGATTGGGAGCGTGACAAGCATGATGATCCCTCGGAGGCGAAGTCGATCTGAGACAATTGCGACGACAACTGTGAACGAGTGAGTGTGCCGCTGAATCTAAGTCGACTGAGAGATTCTTACCGGTGAGGACAGATGCCACGGCGTACGGAATCACAGACCACAATTGGACGTCATTGGCATTCCCAGCAAAGCCCAGGTTTTCGATGATGGTCGGTAGCTGTCAAATATTAGGCATGCTCAGAAATCTCAAGAGGGGGCACATACAAACAGGCCAAATGAGTACAGTCCGGATAAAATAGCGAAATACGCGGACGCAGAGAGCCACACCTGCGGCTCTAAGCAGCCACGACGCACTTCGGACCACTTGAAAGCTTCTTGCTCGGCGACCAGGAACCTGTTCTGGTTAGGACGGAATTACACTAGGTTTCTGGGCTTAGTTACCCATCCGGAGTTCGAGGACTATCCATCAATAATCTCTCCCGACCAAACTCGCGCTCTTCAGCCGTCAAGAAAGAGGATGACTCCAAGGAATTCGGCAGGAGGACGTAGCTCAAAACACCACAAACAACAGTCTGTCATTGATCAGCACAAAGATTCGCCCTGATAGCACAATAGCTCACTCACCAAGAGCCCTTCAATGATGAAGATCCTATCGACAAATTAGCAAACGATTTCATACAATCTGCTGAGTTATCGTACCATCTCCAACCCTCCGCCAAGCCTCTAGGAGCAATCGCAGCCAACCCGCGGGCAAGAAGTCCCCCAAAGGCACCGGACAGCGAGGCTGCCGTGTAGAACAGACCAATGCGCAGTGCGAGATCGCCCCGTCTGTAGAAGGCAGACAAATACAACACCTGTGCAAGCGGTTATTTTTCCATTTCGGAGATCCTTTTAGAAGACGCATACCATGCCGGGAAGCAGGCCACCCTCCGCAATACCCAAGACAGCCCGCACCGCCACGAACCCGCCATAATTCCGCACAAACCCCAGGCACATCGTAATAATACCCCACGCGACTGTCAGGAACGGAAGCCAGATCTTAGGCGAAGCCTTCTTGAGGACGAGGTTGCTCGGCACCTCACTAGTTTGTGTGTCAATTATTCGTGCAAGTCGGGCGGAAAAAAGAAAGAAAAAGGAGCAAAACTCACCTGCAAATATAGAACAGGTAGAACACCGTCAAACCAATATCATATTCATGGTCCGAGATATTGATATCATCCTCCAGCCCGATAATCTTCGCGTTTCCCACATTCGTGCGATCGAAAAACGAGCACAGAAAAAGGAGAGCCAGCGTCGGAAGGATTCTGAGGTCGAGCTTCATTAGAAGCCGTCGCGTCAGTTTTTCCTGGTGCGCGACATCCCCGAATCGTTCCAACGGCACTGGCGTCTGCTTGGCTTCGTCGAGCTCCTCCGCTCTGGATTTGGACTCCATTGTTCTGCACTGATGTTGAGACGGGGGTCCTCGGGAATATAATGTGCAAGGGAGGAATAATGCAGAGTGACCAGCAGCAGTGGAGGGGGTGAAGGAAGTGCCAATCCCCCCTAGTTATCGGCGGCCTCTTCTAGCGCCCGCGCAGCTTGCCTCTGTTCGTCACGATTGGTGCTTCCCCGCAAAACCCCGGGTTTCGTGTTGGGAATTGTCGGGGCCAGATCTGCTACCCGTCCCAAGAGGCCAAGAGGATAGTAAGAAAACTAGGACTAGAAATATGACTTCCAGGAAAATATTCGGTATAAATCTGATTCTATACGAGGTACCTTGACACGATGTACATTATTCCATGATCTCCAGGTTCTCAGCAATGCTAAACTTGGCCCCGGTTTTCTGCTGCACCTCCTCGACCTCCACACCCGGTGCCAGTTCGGTCAGAGTGAGTTCTCCAGTGCCCCGGTTGACCTGGAAGACACACTGCAACCATCATCAGTGAGTGCTCTGTCACTTCGGGAATTCTCACTTACCAAGTCAGTAATGATAGTGCTGACCACATTGGCACCCGTCAATGGCAGGCTACACTCCTGGACGATCTTGGGGGAGCCGTCCTTGGCCACATGACTGGTGGCCACGACAATCTTGGTCTGTTCCGGGTTTGATATCAGGTCCATGGCTCCGCCCATTCCCTTGAACACCTTGCCGGGGATCATGTAGTTGGCTAGGTCACCGTTGGCGCTGACTTGCAGAGCCTAGGAAGCGTCAGTCGGTTCATGAGCTTCACGTTTGGGGCAATTGACGTACACCGAGAATAGACACGTCCACATGGCCTCCGCGGATCATACCAAATGATTCGGTGCTGTCAAATGTTGCGGCACCGGGAACAAGTGTGACGGTTTCTTTTCCAGCGTTGATGATGTCCCTGCCTCTCATGTTAGAAGATTGAAGCCAACCGTCAGACTGGAATACTTACGGATCTAATTCTTCTTCCGTGGGATATGCACCCTTCATCGCGTTAGTGTCTGTACTCGAACCGATAATCATCGGCTTACCATTCCCAGGATACCATTCTCCGACTGAATCCAGACCTTGACATCCTTGGGCAAGTACGACGGTGCCAGAGTGGGAATGCCGACACCCAGGTTGACATAGTACCCCTGCTTGAGCTCCTTGGCCGCCCGTCGCGCGATCCGGTTTCTCTCAATCAAGGCTGCGTCCTGAGTGGATTTAGGTGCGCTGTTTTCGGTAGAGCGCAGCTTCTTAATCTCAACGTGCTTCTCGTCGGTCGCTGGCACAATACGGTCCACGAAGATACCAGGAAGATCCACGTCATTCGGGTCAATAGAACCAATGGGTACAATGTTTTCGGCTTCAACAATAGTCAAGGTCGCTGCCTTGGCCATGATGGGACCGAAGGCCTTCGTTGTATATCTAACCAAGCAGGTGAATCAGCGATTATCAGCCCATTTCCGCTCAGATACATACCGGAACACGCAGTTTCCAGCCTCATCCGCCTTCCACGCCCGAATAATGGCCACATCACCAGTCAGCGCGGTCTCCATCAAGTACGGTTTGCCATTGAACTCTCGTGTCTCGCGCGGCTTGCCGTTTTCCAGCACCTTGCCTGACTCATCCATGCGGACAGGGATTTTGCCTTCCTGGATAAATGTGCCTATATGTGAATCAGTATGAGTACTTTGTTCAGGAGGTGACACGACCACTGACGGACACCAGTCGGAGTGAAGAACGCCGGAATACCAGCGCCTCCAGCCCGCAAACGCTCAGCCAAGGTGCCCTGGGGACAGAGCTCAATCGCGATATTCCCCGATAGATACTTCTTCTCCAGTGCCTTGTTGTTCCCCAAATACGAAAGGATCAGCCGGTTCAGCTGGCCATTCTGTGACAGTGTCGACAGGCCGCCCTTGCCCGCGGCACCGGCATTATTTGAGACCGCAGTCAGCGAGTGCAATTGATCGGCACCTCGGCGATGCATCGCATTGATCAGTGTTTCTGGTTCCGGTCAGTCTTCTCTCGTGCATTTCTTTCCACAGACCATACCTGCCACCCCGCACAGCCCGAACCCAGAACTGAGGATCGTGGATCCGCTTTTGATGTCGGCGACGGCGGCGTCAGCATCTTTGAACAATTTGGAGCCTCCGCGTTCGACTCTTGGCGCTAGCGACGGAGCTGGTGTGGCTGTCGAGTATTTGCGATCGCCATGGCTCGCCTTTGCTATCGGGGCAAAGGAATGCCCGCTTCGGACCCGAACGCCGAGATACAGTCGAGGCCGGCAGGTGGTGATCGCTCTTTGCGACAGAGATGCAGTTGAGATACGCAGGGTTGCCATATTTACAACTGGAGCCAAAAGATTATTGAAGCAGAAGGAGACATTCCGCGATTTAATATGATGCCATGCGCGGACAACGGAGCCAGATCTGGATGCCGAATGTGGGACCGGCACATTCGGCATCAAGATTTACTTGACATCATGTCACCAAGGCATAATAAATCTCCTAGCCGTATAATACACAGTATATTCGAGGTAGGCTAGCTCGCACACCCTCAAAGACCAAAATCGGTGCTGGCAAAGTCAAGCCAATCCCAGCTCAGCATATTATCCATAGACACATCGGGAATAGATGCTCCAAACGCAGTACCAGCTCGATTGACCGCATCAATGATCTGACCATCAGACATAGCAGAAAACTGCAATGGCTCCGACCAAAGATCTTCAGGGGGTAATGATGTGGACTGGGTGATGGGCAATGTAAGATCACGGTTATTATCGAAGCAAGCGGGCTGGAGAACAGTTTCTGGTTGATCGAGTCGAGGTTGAGAACTGGGGTTGATTGCGGGTGCGCGTCGAATCAATTCCCTCAGGAACCTTCCATAAAGCACCGAAGCCCCGTTTCGATGGTTTGGCGTGGCTCCAATCCGTTCTAGGACACCGGCTGTTTCTTCAATGAGAGTTCGAACGCTGGGTGCTAAGCTGGATCTGCTATCGCTAGGGGTGACGCTTAGACTGAGTGCAGAGCATGCAGCGAAGGAGATCATGATGACAGTATTGTTGGGCATAGACTTGAGTCGAGACTCGCCCTGTATAGCGGCTCGGAGAACATTCAATGCGGCAGAAAGCCCGGCAGCCCGGAAAAAGCGCTTCACTTCAACGGGAGCCGTGGGGTGGTTAATGACACCGCCGTATGTGGAGAGCTGAGTATGGGTAACCAAGATCTCAACGTATGGCGGTAGCGACCAAGCTATTCGTTGATGAGCACCATGTCTTTTGAGAGGAGCGTCATACTCACATTCCCCTTCACCGATGGCTAATGCCCATGTCGTATACCACCGCTCATAGAAGCTCTCAATAGTTTTCTTGATTCTGTACCATAATCAGCAACCATCTGAATATCAGAATGTAGGGCATACGTTAGAGCCGCCTCAGCCCCGGTGTCCACAACACGATAACTATCACAGCTGGATTTGACTTTTCTGAAAAGATCATCTAGGTCTCTTCTTAGAACAGCCATGGAATTCATGGGTCCATCGCGCAAATCTGCAACGTCGGAATCATGCCAATGATCGCAATGCTCAATGAGTGCCGTTGGAGGCACAGTATAGCTTCTGCCACGAGCGAGACAAACACTAAATCTGTGTTAGAGAAAAGTTATCTAGCTGATCGGAAAAAAGACTGACCCCCTTTCCACGACAAATAAAGCAATCCAAGTCCGTTCTCGTCGTCGAAGCAGCCGCCTTCCCCATTTCGAGGCCGGGTCGATATCATCGAAACCATCCATATGCAATGCCCGTTTAGCATCGATACAGTCCGCTTTTGCGAGCGGGCTCAGCAATCCCTGGTCAAAACTCGAGGACGGCACGATAATTTTGTCCAAGGACAGATCCAAAGCCACAGTGAGTGCCATGGCAAGGTAGGAACAAGTATCATCGTCCCCCAGGCTATCGCCGGGAGCCATCCATGGAATATGCACCATGAAAGCCAAGACAATCTCGACTGATCGATGCCGATACGTGATCACCCGCTCTGCGAGCCATTTGCAATGTCTGGACAACCTCGTGGACAACGCAGCTGCGGATGGCAAAAACAGGGCTGATGCGGCTAAAATGGAAGAAAAGAGGAATGCAGACTGAGAGCGCACAAAAGAAGCACTGTGTATCAAAGGATCCAGGCCCCATCGTGTATGTGCCAGACTTTGATAGAAACTATTCGAGAATCAGTGTCATCGTCCCAACCACCGGGGGAGATACTTACAACGAGAACAAGGACTCTGCTTCATCAAATGTGACGAGTCCCAAATCCACAGGGTCCAGCTCCGGACCTGTATCCAGACTCGCTCTCGCTTGAACAAAAAAAGACCGTGCGCTCGATTCCGCAAGCACGCCGGTGGTCTCCGGCGGCAGCGTCGGCAGCGCCACAGAGGGCAATGGTGATTTGGTGGGTACAGGACGCGTCTCTGATGGAGATAGCTGGAGGTCAGAGGCCCGCGCAAGAAGCTGCAGGGGGTTTTCTGCATCATCGAGAGCAAGACTCTCATCTGCTTGCCCGTCTCGCCGGGAAGAGGGCTGATTGCGCAGATGATGAGGACTGTCGGCAAATTCATTGGTTGTGTTCTGCACCAAATGACCCTGGACTTTGTCTAGTAGCTCTTGCAAACCCGAAATCGCCCTTTGGGCATCATCGGTCCCAGGACCATCCTCAGAATCAACCCGCGGCCGCTTGATAGCCTGCTCGATTTGGTGGATGGCCTTCTCCAGCCCCTTTCGTTTACTGTAAAACCATCAACATTCATTCCTTTCCCAAATGGCGAGAAGCATACTTCTTGACTCCCTTCTGTCGCCCCAGGTGGTGACTGGGGACAATGCAGTCGACATTAGCGTGTCTGCATTTCTCGCAGCGCGCCTCGCCGGGCCGGCGATTGCAGCGGATTTTGCTCCGGCGGCAGTTCAGACATGCCGCTTGCTTGCCCTGCTGCGACTGTGGTAGCCGTGCTGTGTCGGCCTCCATTATAGGATGGGCTGTGTCTCCGCGATCTCCATCCGGCCGAGGCGGACGAAACGGGGGCTGCACTACCGAGCGAGGACGGAACTATAATCACTAGTCAGGCCCGACAAAAGACTATGTTTGTGTACTCTCGGTTGTTTCCTGCTCAGCCCGCTTAGTGGACAAGGAGCATGGTCCGGATATCCACCCACACCCCATCATCCCCGGTCATTCCAACCCCCCCCCCGATCACTTGCGGTGCTCACATTATTGTGGGGACCTCGATTTTCAGCTAAGCCTTGCCGGGCTAGCTCAATCGGTAGAGCGTGAGACTCTTAATCTCAAGGCTGCGGGTTCGACCCCCGCGTTCGGCTATTCCTATTCAACTTGAGATCTTTTTTTGGTGATTTTTTTCTAATCGGGGCAATTTTCCTCCATGCTAAACAATCATAGCTCTAGTCAGTTTCTGTTCTTTGGTTGCAAGACAGGGCATTGAGCGGTAATGAGAAATCAATGATGGGATAAACTACAATATGTAATGTAATAAATATCAAAGCCATGCAGTAAATACGCGAGATTTCTTCTATGGGATCTAGAGGTTGGCTCGAATTTAGTGATATTTGCTTCTATTATTGATTAAGATTAAATACATTTCTTAGTCTACGTCGTTGGGAAACGTCGTTTACCTCGGATCTCCAGAACCATGCCTCCCATCAACAAGCACGGAACCGATCACTGGGCACGCCCAATTTTCTCGTCTGGCCGAGCCCCGGATGTTTCGGGCCTCGCGGATTGGGCATGCGGCACCTCACCCATCTCAGGGTGTGTACTCTCAGACGGACCATCAGCCGAGCCCGTCCGCGATGCCGCCCGTGTCTCTTGCAACAACGGCGGGCCAGATGTTTTGACGGCCTTTTTGCTGACACGAGCAGGAGGACCGCCCAGCATCGGCGGATACTTGTATCGGAATCCCCAGACGAAGAACAGACGCAACTTCGTCCATCCGCTCATAGCGTCCCATTTTCCCTTGAGTTCCGCCGACTCTGATTGTGTGCGAGCCCGGAAGCCCCTCCGTCGGAAAATGAGCAGTAGGAGTGTGATTGGGAAGATGAGAAAGGCCCACATCACGGGTAGACCCCGACGGGTCTGCCAGCCCGTCATCATGCGTCGGAAGCGGACCCAGGCCTCGATAAACCCAATGATGAGGATCAGTCCGACCCAGCCAAGGACGCAGATCATCACGATCGCGAACCAGGAGACGCCCATCGGCCAGGTGTCGAAGAACCAATCTTCTTCGTCGTAGCCTCCATCATAGCCGGAATAGTAGTATGGAGAGTCGTCCGGCGAGATGTATTGGCAGCCCGAGCCGTAGTAGAGGCTGGTGGGCGCATACTCGGCACTCAATGAAGCCAGGGTGCGGGTGGGAACCTGCGTGGGAGCCACCCACACTTCGTCGATGGTCCATGTCGTTGGTTGGAATGGCTGGGCATTGTCCACCGAGGTCGAGGTCGACACGGAGGTTCGGGGCAGCGCACTGCCCACCAGAGCTGGAGGAGTCACCACGGCAGAGGTGGTCGTGGTAAACTGAGTCGAACAGCCCGTAGGGGCAGAGTAGACCAGGTTGACATAGTAAACGGTGGTATGGTAGAAACTGTCCGCGGTGCGCTGAATGCCATCCACTGGCACACCGGCGCCGGTGGGATACAACTCCTCGACCACGGTGATGTCCGAGGCATAGTACCCGCTCCCCGTCGAAGTGATAGTCGAGAGAACATCCGGCATGACTGTCGCCGTCGGGCTGATCGATTCGATGGAAGTGATCACCTCAGCGTCGGTGGACATCCAGTAGTAAGGGTGATTGGTGATGACCACCTTTTCAAAGTCGTCCGTCACAATCCATGGCGCAGCAAGAACGAGCGGAGACCAAACGAGTGACAAGAAACAAAACAAAAACGAGCGTGAGGGCGCCATGGTGCAACCCTAGGATTTCCTCCGGGAGGAAATAGAGAAAGTGGCGGCAGCTAGAACTAGCCCTAACTGCCTGTCTTATAAATAACTACTAGGATCCGCCAAGAGCGCGGCCAGCCGGTGAAATGAAAGATTTGAGCGCAGGGCCCAGCGTGATTGGAAGCGATTCATCGCCAAGGGTCCAGCCAAGCCCGCTAGCTGGCACTGGCCCGGGGAGCGTGTTTAGGGACAAAAGTGCCGACGGACGGGCACATCATCGCTTCACTAGTTAACAAAACATGTTACTCCTGCGCTCAGCCAACATAATACAGATAATGATAGTAGTGCGCCCTCACACAGAAGAAGTACAGCAGAGACCTTTGCGAACGACAAAAAAAAAAAGATAAAAGCGTAATGTCGTAAATGCGGGAGACGTAGATTCAGTCGCCGGCCCGTAATGCACGCAGTCTCACATCCAGTCCATCTTCGACGTCGGCGTTCTTCGCCTCCGGTTCCTTGGCTGGCTGCTCTTTGGGTACATTATCCTCCTCCAGAACCATGCGCATATCCAAACCTGCGTCATCCGCCAACTGCTCCATGAGCCGGTCCACATCGGTCTCGCCCTCTGCCCCGTACTCCTGCATCGACACACCCTGAGCCACGTCCTCGATCGCGCTGCTGGCGATCTTGAAGTCTTCCGATCGTGCCAGGAAATTGTTGGCGTGCGCCACCAGGTGTTCCAAGTTAACACTCTTGGAGGCCGCGTCGAGGCCCCGCGAGGCCAGAGCGAGGGTCCGCGATGTGTCCCGCGTGCTCTGGGCGGCTTTGAGTTCGTTGATGATCACGTCGGCACGGGCGGCTTCGGATTTGAGGGTGACCTGGCGTCGCTTTTCCCGCACGGCGGAGGCGGCATGGATGCGAGCGATCTGGAACTCCCGGTTCTTCATGGCCTTGTCGGCCTTGGCCTTTTCAGCTTTGAAGGTCGACTCCGCGCGGACAGCCTCCTTCTTCAGCCGATTGGAGTGTAACTGGAGGAGACTCACGTCAGCCAGGCCGCCGAACCGGAACGGACAGGATGGTGGCGGGGGAAGAGGAAGAGGGGCAGATAGGCAACAATACACACCTTGACATTTGTGCGGGCTTCGAAGATGGGATCTTTGCGGACCATGATAATACAGGTGGGGGGGAGAGGTAACAAACAATCCAGATACTGCAGTCGTGGTGGATTGTTGATGTTGATGTTGGTGTTGCACAGTCGGGGGAGGTGGAGAAAGAAGAAACATGAGTGGTGGCAACGTCTCAGACCGCATTCGGCCTGGACTCCAGACCGGGTTGCCTCGCTCTTCGTGTCCCAACTACAAGAATAATACTTAGAGGGAGATAGTGGGGGAACAAATAAATAATAAAACAAGCCAATCAATCTTGGATGCTAATCTAGACACTAATAATACAGCCAAATAAAAGCCTCACAAAGGCTTACCCGTGAGCCAAGACGTCGACGTCTCGCTCGAACGGGAACGCCAGGAACTCCGTGTACTCCGGGTCATCTTTCCGTAACTGCGTCGCCGGCCCGATGTTCTTCTTCTTGTTATTGTTGTTGTCTGCCCCTGTCGCGACCGGTCGAGACTATCGATCGCCCACATCATGGTCAACAACGACACCCAGGTTGGTCGACCCTCGGGGGCGTCGGTCGACCAGCCCTGCAGAGAAAACGACTCACTAACCGCTCGCTGCAATGCTCTGCCCGTCGCATCGCGAAGTGGACGCGCCAAGGCTGGGCTGCATGCGAGCAGTCTGGTGAGGAGTTTCATCCGAAAGACCGGCCGGTTCGACGCCTTCGAGGGCGACAGACTCGGGGTCGAAATCAACCATAGAATCAAAGGGAAATGCTGATAGATCTCCTCCGTCGAGAACATCAAAGGCGAGCCCGTCTTCAGGGAATGAAGAATGTGGCTCAGCGGGTGAATCACCGCTGAACAGGCGGCGGAAGTCATCGTCAGAAAGAGGAGCTGCAACGTCATTTGCAGCGGGACCCTCGAGGTCAAAGAGGGGAAGCGCGCTTCCAGCTCCTTCGAGGCCAGCGACGGACACGGCAGGTCGCACAACACCGCAGCAGGATGTTGTGTCACGTCGGAGGCCTCAGCCAGAGTGGAGGGCTTGAGGGTCGGGGAGTAGTCGGTGGTGGAGGGAGTGGGGAACGGGATCCGCTCCATGGGGAGGTCGTCGCCTTCCTGCTTGAACAGGGTCGGCGTGAGGGTGGGCGAGTCGGCCACGGGGGAGCCGACCTTGGTGGGTGTGGCGCTGCGAGACCCGCGGACCTCGGCGGAGAGCTGAGCCACCTGTTGGCTCAGACGGTTGTTCTCAGCCTCCATCTGCGAGAGCCGCTGGAGCAGGAACTGGTTCTGTTGCTCCATCTGGATCTTCTCGGTCTCGAGCTTCTCCATCTCGAGCCTCTTGCGCTCGCGGGAGGTCTGCGCGGCGGCGCGGTTCCGCAGAACCCGCTCGATCCGGCGCTGCTCCTTTTCATCTTCCGTCTTGGCCCGTTTTCTGGTCTCGTTAGTGCCTGCAGTCGTCCATCTCGGGAGGATCTCGTACCTTGGGGGCAAGTTGGTTTTGGGGACTGGGAGCTCCTGGCCCCAGGACTTTCTCTTCTTCGTCGGCTTCTTCTCCTCCTCGTCGTCGTCGTCCTCGTCATCCAGCGGCTCCACCTTGGGCTCAGGCGAGCTGAGCGAGGTATCTGCTGGGGACACCGTCAAGGGCATTTCGGGAGCCGGGGTGGATGGCAGGGAGTCGAGATCGGGTGTGAGAGATTCCATCATGACTGGTGGGAGTGGATGGATGGAGAGTGTGTGGTGGTGGGAGGACCGAGGAAGTCAATCAAAGCAGGTCTCCTAGAGTCACGCCGACAAAGGCCACGTTGGCATCACGGGGATGCTACACCATACAGAAGAAGAAGAAGAATGAGTCAGCCTGGGGATGAATCATGAGAAAGGACAACTGTCTGGATGGGCGACCGACCCGGTTTAAGTAGAAAGGCCAGCGTGGTCGCAAGGGGGCGTTTCACTGGTACCGGTGTGACCCACCGTACCCATAGTCTAGGCCGCCCGTGACGCGCCTCGGACGTAAATTACAGCATTCCCGCTTACGGTCGTACATGCCTGGGTCGGGGGCTGAAACACAGCCGCTGGGGGGGTTGCTTCGCCCCCATCTGTTTGGGGGTCTTGGGGGCCATCAGGTTTATTCTGGGAGTGATACTTTTCAGCCCGGCATCGAGGTCTTCGTCACTCGCATTGACCCCCCGTTCTGGTCGTCTCTTTTTGGTCAGGAGAATTGACAGGGGAATTGTTGCGAGCCTGAAAGGGGGGGGAGGGTCTCACTCTGTCTGGAACCCCGTGGTGGATTCGTTTAATCTCTACGCCGCAACGGGCTCTCCAAAGGCGCCCCGCCAAATGTTTCCCCTGAGTCCAGATTGGCGGAATTTCTTTTGTAACAACAAATAATCATAATACGACCGAAGCCACCAGAAGGCGAGGGAACGTGCGGATCCACCGAGGGGCAATCCTATCCTACACTACGATGGACGATTACTCACGGACAGGGGTCACTCCTGAATAGGAATACGAAGGAGGGCCAGACGGGGCAGAGAAAGGGGGGCCCAGGGGCTGCATCGTCGTCGTCATGCTTTTAGGAGTGGTTTCGAGAAAGGGGCAATGGAATAAGGAGTATATACAACCAATAATGCAGACAGAAACGCCATCCCCAAAACAAAAAGAAAAAAAAAGAATCATGAATCGGATCGGAGGCAATTCCACCGTTTACATGGTCACATCCATCGTATCATCCCCGGCATCCAGTGCATGCTGCTTCTCCGGGTCCGGCACCACCACGCCTCGCCCCCGACCAGCCAACAGCTCCCGCCGCACCTCCGGCCCGATGTCCTTGTGCCCGCGCACCAGAAGCAGATCCAAGAGGGCCTCGCGCTGATCCTCCGTGATGTCATTGCGATAGCGTTGGGCGAAGACCAACAGCGACTGGTGCCACAGCACCGGCAGCTTATATGCCTTGGAGTTCAGCCCCGTCGGGCCGTCCGTCATCGTATCCTCGTCCGCCACGCGGAAGCGCAAGAAGTGAAACACCAGGGCGTCGATCACCTTGTACGGCAGCGCATACTTCTTCTCCAGGAAGACACGGATGAAGATGTTGACGGCTCCGGTGCTTTCCAGGGATCTCAGCGACTGCTCGGCGGCCAGATCACACATGCGCAGCAGCGCCGCAGCGGAGTGCAGCACGGGGATGGAGACACGAGCAATCACCGAAGAGACAATGTGGGCGTCGCGCAGGGTGCAGGTACCGCTGGACACCAGTGGGAAGAGCAGTCCCTTGAAGAAGCAGGCCGGTTTGTAGAGAGCCTTGCGCAGCGAGTTGTAGGTATGTACGTTCAGCTTCTTGGTCTCGTGGATCTCATCCCGAACGCGGTCCAACAGCACCGTCGAGATAAACTCTTGGGCCACCGCGGGCTTGGACGAAATGAAGATCCGGGTTCCGGCATAGACGGCATTGGCGGTCCAAGACTCGGGCCGAGTGATGTCCAGGAGGGTCGGCCAGTTCGGGACGGTGGGGAGGATCTTGAACGGTTTGGGGAGCGGGCCGGATTTGTAGCGAGAGAGAATCATGCCGACCCTTAGCAGAGACGATCGTTAGCTTCGTAGGTGGCTAGACCACAAGAATGGCTCACTTCTCGTATACTTCCACAGCCTTGGCAGGAATTTGCACCGCATCTTCGGGCAGTCCACCACCTTGAATAAACGGCCCGCCTTGGCCGGACTGCTTTGCTTCATGTTCGGCGATCTTCTCCAGAATTAAATCGGCCAGATTTGTGGTCTGGCCACCGGCGCCAGGCTCTTGCGGGTGGAAAATGGGGTCCTCCTCATGGCCAGGCATAAATTTGTTAAACATGTCGAGATCGTTGGGATCAACTTCCTGTGTGTCCGATTAGAACTGCAACCAACAGCGGTGGCCGTCAAGGAACCCTTACCACTTCCTCAACCTCCTCATCAATCCATTCTTCATCGCCAAACTTGTCTTCGTCGTCGGACATGGGTTCCTCATCGTCAAACCGGGAGTCAAAGTCGAATGCGGTGTTGACCTTCGGTTCTGTCGAGCCCACGGCTTTTTGCTCGGCAGCGTCCTCGTCCGCCAAATCCTGACCAATCTGCAAGATCTTCCGTGACATCTTCGCATCGATGTATCGTTCGCCATTTTCGCCATCCTCCTCGTCGTTTTCTCTGCGTTTGCCTTTCTTGCTGCTCTGCGTCCGCAGATGCCCCGCGGACACAATATCTTCAGCTAGAGGGTTGTGTCTGCGTGCCGCCGCAGCAGCACGAGAGTTTGGGGTCTTGGGCATATTGAATCTGATCTCTGGCTAGTGCAGGAAATGCCAGACCGACCGAGGGAGCTCTGTGGCTGTTTGACCGCAAGAAAAAGTGCGGATAATTTTCGGGTCAGGTGATCAGTATTCTTTTCTTTTCTTTTTTTTTTTTTGCCGGGCGGTGATATCTAATCAATCCACCGCCTTCTGATTTGCTGGTTTTATCATTTGACCGCCTATGTTTCTCTGTTTCCCGACCAGAGCTGGGAACGCTCACTACACCACATACTCCGTCCCCAGCCAAGTTCATGCCATGGCTTCCGGCACAGCCCCTGGGTCTTCTGCACCCTCGTCAAATATCAATTCTCCGACCTTAGCACCTGGAAATGCGCCGGTACTGCCTGGTCCTCTCTCCGATCTCAACGCCAGATCTTCGCCAGCCCCAGCCAGCACTGGATCGGTCCAAGGCGACACGGCTCGCGCCAAGCGCAACAAGCGGGACAGTCGCAAGAAGCGTGAGGCGAAAGGCTTAGACCCGGACGCGCCACCGCCCAAAAAGCGGGCGACCGCCGCTCCCAGCACTGCTCTCCCCAGCTCCGCTCTCAGCATTCTCCGCCCACTCCTACTCGCCGAACCTCGCCAGTCTGATCGCTTTCCTCCTCCACCTCGCCAATTCAACCTTGTCAACAGCAAGAGATCAGAGGTGCTGGACCAGAATTGGGATTTCTATGAAGTGGTGGATAAACTCACAAACAAGAATGGATTCCGATATACCTACGCCATCGCAGATCCTGGATTCCCGCATATCAAGTACCGCCAGACAGATGTCCGGCCATACCATGCGCGATTCAGCTTCGAAGATTCCCCGGCTGCCATCTCATTCTCGCAAGACGCCACGGCGGTGGCGACAAACGATTCATGGCACACAGCTCGAGCCAATGTCTGCGCACGAGAGGGGACTTTCTACTACGAGGCGCGAATCATTAGTGGCATGGTCAAAGACTCTGGAACAACACCCCACAACGGCGGTCCTGGTACTGCGCCGCGAGGCCACGTTCGGTTTGGATTCGCCCGCCGCGAAGCCGATCTCGACGTCAACGTCGGAGTGGATTGCTACGGATATGGGATTCGGGATGTGAACGGGGAAGTGGTGAATCGGATGCGGTGCGAGTATTTCTTTCCCAAGGGTGAAGCCATTAACGAAGGCGATGTCATTGGCATGCTTATCACTCTCCCGCCGCTGTCTATACACAAGAAAATCGTCGAAGGCACCTTCGATCCTGCCGTGGATGGAGACGGCAGCTTCAGCTCTTCAACAAAGTCTCCCGGTGCGTTTAATCTCATTCGAGATCGTATCCCCTTCCACTGGAAAACCGACTTTTGTTGGCAACAGTCCAATGTCTTTGCAACCAAACACCTGCGCGACTATGCGTTCAATCTCAAGGAGACTCCAACTTTCGGGCCGCCCTCCCCGCTGAACAGTGAAGATGCCTCCCTCCGGACTCTTCCCGGCTCCAGCATCACCATCTTCAAAAATGGCGTCCAGATGGGCACGCCGTTTAAGGAACTCTATGCGTTCCTGCCTCCAGCGAGTCGTCTCGCCAATGGCACGAATAACCTTGGGATTGGCGAACGGGAGAATGCTGATGACGGTATGATTGGCTACTATCCCGCTGTGAGCTGTTACGGCGGCGGGGCGGCGGAATGCCGCTTTGAAGGCCCGTGGTGGGTTGGTCCCCCTGAGCACAGCGAGACTGGAGAGCCTATCCGAGCCGTGGGTGAGCGATACAATGAGCAGATTGTTGAGGATGTGATGGCCGATATTGTTGATGAAGTGGAGGCCATGTTCACCTGGGGTGGTGTCGACGGCGACGTGATTCGGAATAACAGCACTGAGGGCCCGGACGGTCCTGGCTCTGGTGTGGTCGGTGGATCCGAGGTTTTGCAGGGTGGTGTCGGCGCTGCGCTCGACTCGGCTGTGTCTGCTGCCACGCCTGCTGGAGTGTCTGACTCGGCAGCCAACAGCAATCATCAGACGCCGACGGCCACCGGCGACGCTGCCGGGAATCTGCCGCCGGAGGATGCGATGAGCGTGGGCACTCCCAACCACGCCGTGGATTCTTCTGTCGGTGCGGAGGGTCCTGCAGCAACGGAGGCGGACGGGGACGTGGAAATGTCTTAGTGTAGGGATCAGGATCAAGAAGGCGTTCGGCAGGAATATACCATTTGCAAGGCTTCGAAGTTCATAAATTTGATCTCGCTTATCGTAGTCATACATACAGATATCGGAAGACGGTGGGTGGGTTCTATACAAGTTTCCCAATCATTCCAGTCTCCGGCCCTCCAGCAGTTCGCCCACGCTCATCACCAGGTCATCGTCTCCGTACTGGCCTACTACCTGGATTCCCGCCACATCCGGATCCTGACTAGAGCCATCCACCGTGACCGGCACAGAAATGGCTGGCAGTCCAGCCAAGCTGGCTGGGACAGTGAACACGTCGTTGACATACGCGTCCAGGGGTGACGACTCGGCAGCTGGTCTCGTGAAATCCGATAACCGTGGCGGCGCAGAGGGGGCCGTCGGACACACGAGCACGTCCACATCTGCCTGTTGAGCACGGCGCCCTGTGTCCTGTGCATCGGCCGCGGCCAATGGGTGCTTGGCTATAAACACGGCATTAAAGTCCTGCTGGACCAGTCGACGCACCCGTTGCGCTTGGATGAAGTAGTTATCGATTGCATCTGCGCTCAAGCTGAAAGTGCCCAGGAGGATGCGTCTCTTCACCTCTGATCCGAACCCGCTGCCTCTCGTGTTGGCGTAAAGGTAGCCCTCTGGCTGGCTGTCGCTGTCTGGGCCGTCGGCGCGAGTCCCGTAGCGCACACCGTCATACTTTGACAAGTTCGAAGATGCCTCGGCGGGTGCGAGGACATAATATGCCGATAGAGCATGTTTCGTTGCTGGCAATGAGACCGGATGAATTGTGTGACCTTGGTCTTGCAGGTGTGCCAGCGAGAGAAGCCAGGCACGGCGAACCGAAGGGGTCAACTCGGAAATGTTATATTCCACCGGCACCCCGATTCGAAGAGGAGTGGATGACAATCGGGAGGCTAATCGGGGTGTCTGGAGGTGCGACATGATTCGTGACCGAGAGAAGGGTGAGAGGCTTGTGGGATCGCGCGCATCATGTTGGTTCACGAGGCCTAGAATTTGATTAATTTGGGAGGGTCCTCCACATCGAAAGGACCAGGAACATACCGAAGACATGCCGAGCGGTAGATACCTTTCTCCCCAAGACTCCAACCGTGTCCAAAGAATTGGCATATGTGACCACTCCCCATCGTGATATTAATCCGTAAGATGGCTTGAACCCAACTGTGCCCGTGTATGCGGCGGGCAAGCGGACGGAGCCTCCGGTATCTGTTCCCAGCGCGCTGTAGACCATTCACCCAATTAGTCAATGTGATGAAGGAAGATTGCGCGTCACTCACGCATAGCATTGGTCGGCAGCGACAGCAACCGCACTTCCCCCGGAACTACCACCAGCGGAGACATCCTGCCCATCCCCGTTTTGTCGCACGTTCTTCACTGGGCCAAACCGCGAATGGACCGAATGCGATCCCATGCCAAACTCATCTAGATTCGTTTTCCCCGCGATGACGGCCCCGGCGGCCTCGAGCTGCTCGACGACAGTGGCATTGAACGGGCTGGAGAACTTGTCCAGGATCTCCGACGCGCACGTGGTGGGAAGGTCGCGCGTGCAGATATTGTCTTTGATGGAGATGAGACGGCCATCGATGAAAGACCTGGGGTTTCCTGGTTCACCGTGTCTTCGTTAGCGATGGCTGCGCTGGGGAGAGTGGTGGTCTCGCCGGTACCTTGCTCCCTGCGCCGATCAGCCTCCTTCACGCGGTCCAACCACTGGCCTGCGCGCGGCAATGGAGTGACAAAGGCATTGAGGCGGAGGGAATGTTGATTAGCGACACATCTCTCTGCTTCGCGGCGAAGGGACATTTAGAGTCGGTGAAGGAGTTGGTTCAAGTGAGTCGGAGAACAAGAACGAGGTGAATTTCCGCGGTGGCCCGTGCTTCCAGGTACTCGCTGAGAGGGATTAGTACGTAAATCCAATAGTTACACTAACTATACTATAGCATTTATATAGTTGAGAGATAGAACTAGCAATATGGTTGGGAGGGGAAAGTCTCCTGTAGCTCTATTTCGAGCCGATGGACCTTGGTATATACCCGGGTACAGATCTACAGACACCGTGCCGAAGAGTGCCAGGAGGTTGCTCCTCG
This sequence comes from Penicillium psychrofluorescens, assembly GCF_964197705.1. NCBI lineage: Eukaryota > Fungi > Ascomycota > Eurotiomycetes > Eurotiales > Aspergillaceae > Penicillium > Penicillium psychrofluorescens. Next base: position 2,343,508 of record NC_133439.1, on the reverse strand, counting down.
GATAATTTGGAAATCAGGAGATCCTGTTGGTCCAGTGAGCAGCACTGGAGAAGACTGCACGACACCCAGCAATATTTTTGGGGTGCCGATTTCAAAATCCCTGTCGTGATGGCCTGCTCCAAGCTGATCGGTTGCCGCAACCGCCACAGCTGGAGAATCTCGTAGCCGTATTTGGATTGCTTCCGGCCCGCGTTGAAGTCTGCATTGCCGATTCCGCCATCCTCTGGCACTTGCCCAGGAATTTTCCCCGGGGAGATGTGGGCGATGTATTCAAGGCGCTTGACGGGAGTCGTGGTATAGAACCAGATGCGGCGCACGCTCGATGGGAGAAGGTAGCCCCGATATTCATGGTTTTTGGCACCCGCGGCGATGTTGTTCATGTGCTCTGGTTTGATGCTCATGAAGATGTCGGAGCTCGATTTGGCCATGGTACCGGGGTGGAAGAGGGAAGGACATGGACAAGGGATGGTGGGAGAGAGGAAGGGAAGGAAGGGCTGCGAGGGGGGCTGACCGACGACATCGGATTACTACAGTACCTATCGACATACCTAGACGGTGTTATAATGGTTCTATGTTCACTATTGACCCATTGCCCATCCAGTAGTATCTATACACGGCAAGCTACATCATCCGGTAGATCTCGGACCGAGTGCAGCAACGTCATCTCGGCTGTTCCCCTTCTTCTCTCTCCATTCCTCCTCACACTCCCCCCTGTCTCCATAGTTAATTATGCTCTCGCGCGGTGTTCTTCGAGCGGTTACCCAGGGCGCTTGCAGCCCGGCCATCGCTCGAGCTGCAACCTGCTCGCCGCTCATTGCATCCCGATCCTTCCTGGCCGAGAGCCGGAGAGCGATCTCGACCTACGGCTACACACAGTCGAAGGCGCTCATCTACTCGAAATACGGCGAGCCCAAGGATGTTCTCTCGTAAGTCTTACCCGACCGGATAAAATACCAAACGACTGACCGTCTACGATCAGTCTACACAAGCACTCGATCTCTGCTCCACATGGCACGCAAGTCAATCTCCGCCTCCTCACGGCGCCCATGAACCCGGCCGATGTCAACCAGATCCAAGGTGTTTACCCCAGCAAACCGCCATTTCAGTCCACGCTCGGCACATCCGAGCCCGCCGCCGTGGGCGGCAACGAGGGCGCGTTCGAGGTTATCTCCGCGGGCGCGGGCGTCAAGAACCTGAGCAAAGGCGACTGGGTCATCATGAAGCGGACGGGACAAGGCACCTGGCGGACGCACGCGCAGCTAGAGGAGTCGCAGCTGATCAAGATCGATAACAAGGAGGGATTGACACCGCTGCAGATCGGCACCGTCAGCGTAAACCCCGTCACGGCGTACCGCATGATTCGTGACTTTTGTGAATGGGACTGGATGCGCGCCGGGGAGGAGTGGCTCATCCAGAACGGAGCCAACAGCGGTGTCGGTCGTGCCGCTATCCAACTGGGTCGGGAATGGGGTATCAAGACCCTGAATGTGGTTCGCGAGAGAAAGACGCCCGAAGAGACACAGGCGCTCAAGCAAGAGCTGAAGGACCTGGGTGCGACTGCTGTCGTAACGGAAGAGGAGATGCTCACGGGCAATTTCCGGGCGATGGTCCACGAGTTTACTCGCCAGGGCCGGGAACCTATTCGTCTGGCGCTGAACTGCGTGGGCGGGAAGAGCGCTACGGCACTGGCGAAGACCCTGGCCCCCGACTCCCACATGGTCACATACGGGGCCATGTCCAAGCAGCCGGTGGCCCTGCCGTCGGGCTTGCTGATCTTCAAGAATCTGGCCTTTGACGGCTTCTGGGTCAGCAAGTGGGGGGACAAGCATCCCGAGCTCAAGGAGAACACGATCAAGGATGTGCTGCAACTAACCCGGGCGGGCCGGTTCCAGGACATCCCCGTCGACGATGTCAAGTGGTCGTGGGATACCGAGGGACCGGAGCTGGCAGAGAGTGTCCAGAGTACCCTGGGTGGCTATCGCAGTGGGAAGGGCGTCCTCACCTTCACTGGCGGTGACTGAAGGGAGATGGCGCGGCTGTATTATATCTGGATAACCTTGTCTATGCGACATTTATGTGATTCCCACTGCATGGCAGCCTTCTACTCGGTCAGAAAAGGAAGTATATATCGTGTTCAGATGTATTGTACCATTCAAGAGGGCCCGATGTGGATGGACTATGTTCTATATAGGTTACGCTCACTCACATTTCCAATGCGTCTTCACCCAGTCCAAGAGCAGGTCCGTCAGGGTCATGGACGGCATGTACACCTCGCTCTCCTGCGCGAAATTTACGTCCAGGCCAGCGAACTTGGCGGCCAGCGCCACATGTCGCTCAATGAAATCAATGTAGACCAAATCAACCGTCTCTGGCACCGCCGACGCATTGGCAGCCACCAGGGCCTGGATGCAGTTCGGTACCCGGTAAAAGGAGATGGGCGAGTGAACAGTATCATCGCCATCAGTGCCTGCATCATCTTTGGTTGTGTACCCGGGGATGAGCTCCGGTTCCTGGCCCGACAGCGGGGCCTGCTGGGGCTTGGAAGCACCGACAGTCAGGTCGGCCACGATATCGTTCGAGTATGCCAGTTGCTCGGGAGGTGCCAAGGGGGTGAATGGTGAATAGCGAGGAGTGCGCAAAATTTGGGGTTGTTTGTTCAAGATCCCCACAATCAGCTGCGCCTGGTCATATGGGACATCCTTCACATAACGGAATCCGCTCGTAAAGGGAGAGACAATAAAGGTTGTATCCTGCGTAAATGGGCCTTGAAAAATGTCGAACCGGATGGCTCCCGTGTTGAGAATGGCCAGCGCGGGTGTGTCACCGCGAGATTCGTCCTTGAGCGAATCCACCAACACCTGCGATTCCAACCAGGTGTAAATACTGTCATTGCTCGGGTACTTGACCCGTGACATCCAGAGGTCTCGCGGAGCGCAGCCGTGCACCTCGTCCAGATGGAGGGCGCTGCGCGATTCGGCTATGAGACGCGAAACGTTTCGGCCTTGCTCTGTAGGAAACCCATCTTCATCAAGCCCGCTATGATGACGGAGGGAGAAGAGGTTGTTATCAATATACCGGCGCTTGAACACTGGCGTGGAGGTGGAAAGCCCGTCGATGGACAGGAAACCGATGGTCTCCATGAACCGACCGCTTGCCAGACCAACCGCTTTGGCATCGTACCGAGCGTAATCGCGGATATGGAGATGGCCACCAAAAAACTGGATTGGGACACCCCAGCGAAGGCTCCGAATTGCCCTGAAGATCGCCTGATACTCCTGTGATTTGACCGGCACATGGCCGATGACCAGGAACAAGTCCACGTCTTTGTCCCGGATGGCCTCCTGGAACCAATCCTCTTTGATGGTCTCCTCGACTGGCTGTACCACGGTCCGGTTGTTGTTCCCGGTAAAATCAAAGAGGAAGCCGAACGCTGTGATGCGGATACCCTGTAGTTTGGTGGTGAACTTCTTGTACCGCGGGGCCAGTGGAACCAGCTCCTTCGTCCCCGGGTGGAAGATATCAATATTAGACGCGATGTAGTTGCCCCGGAAGTTGGGGATGGTGGTGAAAAACTCGGCCTCGGACGTGTTCTGTTTGTACAATTCATGGTTTCCGGATGTCAACAGGTCGATGGGCTGGTGACGGAGTATCTCCGAGATGTAGACGCCTTTGGGTTCGGACGAATCGTACAGGCCATTTCCTTCTACGCGATCGCCGGTGTCGATGACCAGCAGGTCTTGGCCCCGGGCCTCCACCTTTTCCCGGATGCGCGTTGCGAACGATACATAGTCTCCCCAGTCTGCCGCGTACGATGGTCTGCAATGGGGATCAGCAGGGCCTCAGGGATCAACCCTCGGGAGCATACTCCTGCAAGTGGCCGGCCAGCCAGCCATGGGTATCGGTGGTGTGGAGGAAGTTAAGTTGGCCGAACTCGAGCCCGCGCAGGGGAGCGGGAATGGGGTCGGGCGCCGAAGGCTGGGCGGCGAGCGCCGACGGGAAGAGCGGCAGCCACAGCAGCAGCAACATCAGGGCGGCAGGCTATGGGGATGACATCCAGAGCAGTCGTGATCGTACCGGCTGCCTCGTATCGGAGGAGGAATAGGTAAACGAGCAAGAAAGACAGCAGAAGAAGCACAAGGCAAAGGGCAAGTGACATGCCCGTCCCGAAACGGAAGCAGCGGCCGGTGAGCTGCGGCTGAGTCAGCGGGCCCAACGGATTGTCGCCAGAGGAAGGAAAGAAAGATTTCCTCTAACGATTATTATTCTATCTACTATCGACTTCCCCCTGCCACTTCTCTCTTTCTTTCTTTCTTTCTCCTTGGTCGACGCCTCTGCTCTCGTCTTCCACCAATTCATTGCCATGGCTGCTCCCCGGCTTTTCCGCCCAGCAGCTCGCCTGCTTTCGTCGCGCCTTGCTTCCTCCTCTCTCCGCCCGGCCCTGCCTCACTCCGCCTGCGCCCATTCGATTCTGCGCTCCCGGGGATATGCGACCGAGAGCGGTGTCAAGGAGGTCACCGTCCGTGATGCGCTGAACGAGGCCCTGGCGGAGGAGTTGGAGAGCAACCAGAAGACCTTCATTCTGGGTGAGGAGGTCGCACAGTACAACGGAGCGTATGTTTGATGATCTCCTGGCCGAGTTGGCGGCAATCTCAATGGTAGATGAACCGGATCGCTGACGTTATGCTTTTGCTACAGGTACAAGGTGACGCGAGGACTTCTGGACCGCTTCGGACCCAAGCGGGTGATTGATACCCCCATCACGGAGGCTGGTTTCTGTGGTCTGGCTGTCGGAGCTGCCCTGGCTGGTCTACACCCGATTGTGAGTGCTCTCGTTTGGGATTGAACCCCAGGATATTTCGGAAGAGCCTGTGCTAACTGCGGACCACACCTAGTGCGAGTTCATGACCTTCAACTTTGCCATGCAGGCCATTGACCAGATTATTAACTCGGCCGCGAAGACCCACTACATGTCCGGTGGCATCCAGCCCTGCAACATCACTTTCCGCGGCCCCAATGGGTTTGCCGCCGGTGTGGCCGCCCAGCACTCGCAGGATTACTCGGCCTGGTACGGCAGCATCCCGGGATTGAAGGTGGTGTCCCCATGGAGCTCGGAGGATGCTAAGGGTCTGCTGAAGGCTGCCATTCGGGACCCCAACCCGGTCGTGGTGCTGGAGAACGAGTAAGTGACGGGCCTTTTCCGAGATCTGCTGGACCGGGGAACTAATTTCCGCCCGCTAGGCTTATGTACGGCCTGTCTTTCCCGATGAGCGAGGCCGCCCAGAAGAGCGACTTTGTCCTGCCCATCGGCAAGGCCAAGGTTGAGCGCCCCGGCAAGGACCTGACCATTGTTTCCATCTCCCGCTGTGTCGGCCAGTCTCTGGCTGCCGCCACTCAGCTCAAGCAAAAGTACGGTGTCGAGGCGGAGGTGATCAATCTGCGCTCCGTCAAGCCTCTGGATGTCGAGACCATCATCGCCTCGCTCAAGAAGACCGGCCGCCTAATGGTTGTCGAGTCGAGCTACCCCATGTTCGGCCTTTCGTCCGAGATTTTGGCGCTGTCAATGGAGTACGGCTTCGACTACCTGACCGCCCCGGCCGTCCGGGTCACTGGTGCTGAGGTGCCCACCCCGTACGCCGCCGGTCTGGAGAACTTGGCCTTCCCCCAGGAGGACACTGTTGTCGGTCAGGCCGCGAAGCTGCTGCGGTTGTAAGTGAAAATGGCGGAAGGGCGAGTGAGCAGCTCGCCTTAATCAAACCCTGTGCCTAGTACCCTTTCCTCTGTCCTTATTTTTTTTCTTATATCGGTTGTGTCATTGTGTGCGCGTCATTTATTCTCTCCTAGACAGATTCTTGGAAAGCCGTGTATGATTACATCCCTAGGATCTGTTTCTTTCCGCGCAGCGTAACGGCTCTGTTGGTTTTTTGGTTTTTGCAAATATAGACTTGCGGACTTTGATTGCAAAGAGGTATCCCATCCATAACGCCATGCTCCCATCTAATGCCAGTGCGTAACTCTCTACAGTATATATGTACATCAGTTTCACCGCGCCGCTTCGGCTGTCCGCATGCTTGCACATCCAGCGAAACAGTCCGTTGGCCATCGAGGATCGTAGTAATCTTCGTCGGTATCACTCTCCGCATCACCAGTGAGATTGGAATCCGCCGCAGGTTTAGATGAGGTCAATTGGTCCTTTGCTAGTTCCGTTGAGTCATCCTCATCTCCGTCGTCACCGAGTACGTTCTTCCTCGTGACAGACGCAGGGGCCGCGGTGCCCTTGACAGTTGCGAACGAGCTCTTGAAGCCCCCCTTCTTGAAGCCACCAGCTCCTCTACCACCACCAGCGGGTTTCCCATCGGTTGACGCCGCAGTATCCCCGGGTTTATCAATGACTCGCAGCCCGGCGTCGGCGTCGGCCTTGCGCTCCGCTCGACGGGCCTTCTCGGCGGCGTTGGGGTCGCGCGAGAGCTGCTTCAGGTCCTGCAGGCGCTTGCGGTGCTGGTGGTCGTAGGAGGAAATATGCGCTTCATATTCTGGGTGGCGCGAGTAGGATTTGTTACAGAGGGTGCAGGTGAAGGAGCTGAGCGCCGAGCGCGCGGACTCGGTCTGTTTGCGGCGGTTAGTCAATCTGGACTCGATCGGGATGGAGAGCGTTTACCTTAGGGGCAGGGTTCGTGAAGCCTCTCTGTATGCGCAGTAATTAGCAGCGAACAGCTAATCATACTAATGATCACATACTGGGGGCATTTTGGGGTGGTTGGTTGTTCTCGTTGGCGGTGGAGCAAGAGAGAGAGAGAGAGAGAGAGAGAAAGAGAGAGAACGACTTCTTCCGTTGCCTTTTTTCTCTCCGCAACCAACAAACAACCACAATAATAATGCACGACTGACGAATTCCTCTCATTTACCTTCTTCTTCTATTTGGTTGAATACACAATGGATGTCAAGAAGCTCTCCACCGACGACGGCGATGCGCGGTCCCTCTTCTCCATGCAGGAACTGGATCCTTCGCCCGTCGACGACCTGAGCCCGAACCTGGAGAGCGGCGGGTATTTCCCAGAAACCTCCCCCGGGCCAGGATTTGCTGTCTCCAAGCTCGGCCTGCGAGGAAATCGGTGGGATACCTGGTGTATGTGCAGTTCCCATTCCCCCAAATCGATTTGAAATCGCTGACCATTGAATCAACCTACAATAGTATCGGCCCTCCAGAGATACTCTACATACCCTCCCACCGCATTCTCCGTGTTGCATTTTGTCAATACCTCGCTCATCCCACTGGCAACTCGCTCGGTTCCCGCCAGCGAATCATACCTCCTGCTCACACGACCCGTCTATCAAGCCCCCGGCCTCGAGCATCTCATGCTCACCATCCCCATCCTGACGCACATTGCCTCTGGAATTGCTCTGCGCAATATCCGCGCCTCACGGCGAGCCCGGCTCTACGGTGCTGAGACTCGCGCGCAGCGGCACCTACTGTCGTTCTGGCCGAGGGTCTCTGTCCAGGCCCGTACCGGATACTTTTTGGCGCCGCTCATCGGGCTTCATGTTCTCGTCAATCGGGCCACCCCATTGATGGTCGAAGGCGGCAGCTCCGGTATTGGACTGGGATATGTCGCCCATGGATTTGCGCGCAGCCCCGTGTTCTGGAATCTGTTTTACCTGTTCTTCGTCACGGCGGGCGTGTGGCATTTTGTCGGTGGTTGGGCGACCTGGATGGGCTGGAAGGTGACTACGGCGCGGAGGGAGCGCGGCAGCAACGAGGGTTCGCTGGAAGGCTATCTCGGCCACTCGGACAACCCGGAGCGTGCCAAGCGGCGGCGCAAGATGTGGTGGATGGTCAATGGCATCGCGGCCCTCGGTGCCTCCCTCTGGCTAGCCGGCGCGCTGGGGATTGTTGGCCGGGCGGGCGATGGCGCGGGCTGGGAGGCCAAGGGTTGGAACGAGATGTACAGCCAGGTGCCGGTCATTGGCGACTGGCTATGAAGGATGTGATCTCTGTACATATCTCATTGTTAGCATTGTCTGCGATAGAATAGTTAATTAATCGTAATACGTTATACTACTAAATACTATACTTGTACTCCCGATCCACTTGGTTTGTCCGTTCTGCCGCCTCTTTTTTTTTTCCTCTTCCCGCAACCAACCCCGGCTCTCATGCTCACCCAACCTCCGAGTCCATGAGCCTTGTTGGGTCCTTGTCCACTGTCTGTTATTTTGCCGCACGATGCGTTTCTAATTCCCGCAGCCTCGTCGGCCTTGCGCATCCTCGTCCCCTCTGTGCACCCCAATCGCCCATTACCGCATCCTTCACGACGAGATCCTTCTTTTCAATTACCACTCCCACCATGGAGAATCCTACGGTGGAAACACCCAGCAAGATGGTGCAGCACAAAGGCACAGAATACCGTGCCATCAAAGAGGGTCTAGCCTATATCCTGAACCCGCCCTCCCAAGAAGCCGCCTCTAAGGGAACAAAGAAAGACCTTAAGGACGATGACGAGGTACAGTCGGTTTTCTACAACCCGATCCAGCAATTCAATCGCGATTTGAGTGTTCTGGCCATCCGCGCCTATGGAGAGCACCTGGTGGACCTCAAAAGGCAGAAAGCAGAGCAGAGGCAGAAGACGCGGCAGGCTGGGAATCAGACACTCGGGAAGAAAAGGAAGCGAAGTGAACAAGAGGAAGAAAATCAGACACCGAAACCGGTGAGCGAGGAAGAGAATAAAGCTGGCGAGCAGCCAGCTCCGGCTCAGAATGACCCCGAGGCCCAGTCCGATCCCGATCGGACCGGGTCGTTTACCATCCTCGATGCCCTGTCTGCAACTGGTCTGCGTGCGCTCCGCTATGCCTCTGAACTGCCATTTGTGACGACAGTCGTGGCCAACGACCTGTCGGCATCTGCGATCCGGTCCATGAAGACAAATGTCGAGTACAATGGGCTTGAAAACCGCATTCAGCCGAATCTCGGTGATGCACGCGCCTACATGTATAGTCGCAACAACACGAACAGATTCGATGTGATCGATCTGGACCCTTATGGTACCGCCGCCCCATTCATGGATGCTGCAGTGCTGGGAGTCAAGGATGGAGGCCTGCTTTGTGTTACCTGCACCGACGCGGGTGTCTGGGCCTCCACGGGGTATTCGGAGAAGGCATTTTCTCTCTATGGTGGCATTCCACTCAAAGGCGCACAGTGTCACGAAGGCGGCCTGCGACTGATCTTGAATAGCCTCGCCATGTCCGCCGCCAAATACGGACTAGCCATTGAGCCTCTGCTCTCGCTATCCATCGACTTCTACGCTCGGGTCTTTGTGCGCGTGTATCGATCTCCAGCGCAGGTCAAATTTCTGGCCGGAAATACCATGGTCGTTTACAACTGTGACGCCGGATGTGGTGCCTGGTCGACGCAGTCCCTGGGTGCAACAAAGAGCAAGCTCGACCGCAAAGGAAATCCGATCTACCACTTTGGGGTGTCCCAAGGACCAGTGGCTGGCCCCAACTGCGAGCATTGCGGCTTCAAGACGCATCTGGGGGGCCCCATGTGGGCAGGTCCGCTGCACAACCCTCACTTCATCCAGAAAATGCTGGACATGCTCCCCAGCGCTGACCGCGACCTCTACCACACCATTCCTCGGATTGAGGGTATGCTGACCACAGCCCTCGAGGAAGATCTAGACTTGAGTTCCTCCACTTCTAAGCCGTCTCCGGAGCAGACGCCGGCTCCTAGCGCCACAAATGCGGAATACCCAGCCATTATTCCCCGTATGGATCCCGCTACCCCGGAGCCGTATCCGTTCTATTTCTCTCTCAGCTCCCTCTCCAAGGTCCTGCACGTATTCACTATCCCAATTAATGAGTTCAAAGGCGCCCTCCGCGGCCTCGGCTACCGCTCCACGCGCAGCCACGCAAAACCAAACTCGATCCGCACCGACGCGCCCTGGGACGTGATTTGGGAGATCATGCGTGAGTGGGCTCGCCAGCGATCGCCCATCAAGGAAACTTCCCTGAGACCCGGAACCCCCGGCGCTGCCATCATGGGCAAGAGTCGTGACAACCTGCGCAAGCTGCATGATGAAGACCAGTGGCTTTCTCTGCTGAAGAAGGACCTTCTTTCTGCCATTGAGGCAGGAAAAGATGTCAAAGACCTGATCACTCACGTGGAAGCTACTCTGTATCGTTCTGGGTCGCGACAGGCTTGGGCGAGCGCCGTCTCTAAGGAGACAGGTCCCGATCCAAAAGTACAACCGACCACTGAAGCCGAGGTGCCGGTTGCAACCCGCGGAACGAAGCGGCCGCATCCAAGCGAGCTGGACGTCGTCTTCGATGAGGCTCTGGGCCGGGAGGTGTCAGAGAGGCATACCAAGAGACGGCTGGTGCGGTATCAGATTAATCCTCGAGAAAACTGGGGACCGCTGAACCGTGCATCGGTCACGGCGAGTAAATCTGAGTGATGTATGTACATGTAGCCCATCTCAAATGCAAAAATATGAATTGAAACGAATTTCGATAGTAGTGGACCGCAGGCTGGAGTCGACATCATACTGGTGTACATGTAAAAAGTATGTGGCTCCCAGGGTTATTGCCTCTTGATCTACGCCCGGATGAATATAAATAGAACACGAAGAAGAAAATGTCATTACTCCCATTATAAACAAGCAGGCCAGGAGACGGAACTGGCCCGCAATCTAACATAAATCACAATCATCACGTCTCAAAAAAAAAGTCACAAAACATCTTTATGGAACACGAATGTACGCGCATCTCAAAGCTGCGAGACCGCCACGGCAACAGCCTGCGTATCGCTGTGGCTGATGCTGACGCTGACCCGCTTCACGCCCGCCTGTTTGGCGGCAGCGGCAGCAGCACCATGGAGCTAGAAAGAATCTGTCAGTCACTAGTTCATTAGGACACACAAGAGAGTCATCACTTACATTGACCACGGGGGCGCCATTGGCGTCGCTTCCAATCTCAATCTCCTGGAGTGCAGCTCCAGCACCCTTGCTGCTCACGCCCAGCGACTTGAAGACTGCCTCCTTGGCACTCCATCGGCCCGCGAACGAAGCCTGGGGGGAAGGCGCCTTACGACAGTATTCCTGCTCGCTCGGTGTGAAATTCCGCTCCACGAAGGTCTCGTTCTCGATGTTGATGGACTGGATGCTCTCCACGTCCACACCAATCTTCGAGTTCGGCGAGGCGTTGGCCTTGGTCAGGGATTCGACCATCTGCCGGGTGCTCTCTTCGCTCGGGTTCTCCATCTTGGGGGGCGTGGCCGAGTACTTGAGCTCGGCGGTTTTCTTATCCACCGACACGCGGTAGTCTGGGTTCAAGAAGACCTTGCTCTGGATGTTGTCCTCGTAGGGCGCCTTGCTCTTGGGAACGAAGATGCTGTTGTTGATCAGGCCGTTGTGGAAGAAGCGGTATGCCTTCTTCTGGCGAGCTTCCACCTTGGTCTTGTAGGCCTCGTACTGAGCCTGGTCAAGAGTGGCGTACAGATACCTGGGGTGGATACCAATGACCTGAGCACCCTTCTGTCCGAAACCGAAGGAGGTAACGGAGAAGGCCTTGATGCCGTCGGTCTGGATGCTGCGGCTGGGATATACGATGTAATCGAATTTCTCCATGACCTTATCCACATTATCAGCGTTGCGGTTGCCAGGAACCAGACCACTTTCCAGAACCTGCAAGCAACCGTTGAACATCCAGGCACCGGCAGCACCCTTAGGGTGTCCGGTGAGGTACTTCTGGAAGATACCCAGCACGGCATTGCCCTTCTTGCGGCCAAGGTGCTTCATCTGCTGGCAAATCACGTCGGATTCGTTCTTGTCGTTGGCAACAGTCGAAGTACCGTGGAAGGAGGCGACACCGATATCATCAACCGTGAGGCCCCAGGTGGCCATAGCTCCGCGCAGAGGAGCAATGCGTGAGTCCTGCTTCCAGAAGTTATTGCCGAGGCTGAACTGGGCATCCTTCTCCTGGCGAACAGCCTCACGCTCGATGTGCTGAGCGCGCTCATGCATGTACTCCGACTCGTTGAAGGACTCGCCGGCCTGAGATTTCGCGGCTTCCACCTCTTCCTGCAGGTACAGGAGCTCGGATTCTTGCCATTCCTTTATCTGCTTCTTGCGCAGATCCAACTGGCGGCGACGGTACTTGAGATCTAGCAGGGGCGATGGGAACTTGCCCGGGTTCTCACGAGCGGTGGTGAGGACACCTTGACCCGGAGCAGGAACGGATCGGCCAATCTTGTCAGTGGCGGTCGTCGTCAAGGCGATGATACCATGGATGGGTACACCCATGTCGAGGGCGAGCTGAGCGCTCATGATAAGCTGCATGCCGCAGCCTTGCGACTCCATGAAGCCAGCACGTGTTGTGGTAGTCGGCCGCGACATCTCCTGGGGAGTGCGGCCGTGGGCGAACTCATCTTCAGCGTTGCTGGTGGCCTTCATGTTGGCGAACTCATACGAGCCCTCCTCCTGGAAGTCATCAAAGCCACCAACAAAGCACACACGGGCTTTACCTTCAACAATGGTTTCATAACCGATGTCGACGGACTCCACAGCCGTGGCACACGCACCAACTGGGGTCTTGATTGGACCGGTGGAGGACAGGAGCAGCATGTTGACCCAGGCACTCATGGTGTTAATGAAGGACTCCTGCAGAATATCCTTCTGCAGAGGCTTGTCCAAGTAGCGGTCCTTGTACATGCCACGCAAAGCGTGCGTACCTCCAATACCCGAACCAATGCAGTTGCCGACCTCGGAGAGATGGACGTACTTGTAGAACTCGTACGGATCAGTAATACCGGCAGAAAGCATGGCCTCGGCAGTGCAGACCAGGACGAACAAGGTGACAGGATCCACCTGCTCAATGATATCTTCGGGGATACCGTACCGTTTGGCATCCCAGCCTGTGGGCACCTGACCGGCAACGAGGCGATCGAATTGAAGTGCCTTGGGGATCAGAAGTGTGGCGCCCTTGCGAAGACGGACAGTGAATTCGCCAGAGTCGGGGATCTCGAAGATCTCGACCTTCTCCCCATGTTCGCGCTTGAACTCCTCTGCCGTTTCCTTGGAGGCCTCGAAGGGATCCAGGTCCTCTTGAATGACAATCTCCTGGAGCAGCTGCTTCTGCTTCGGATCGTAGCCCTTGAACAGCTCCGGCTCAATCAAACGAATTCCAGTGTGCTCCAGAATGTATTTCTCGTACTTCGGCTTGACGTCCTTGTCATCAACGGGATCACCAGTCTTGGCATCGACCCACCCAGAGTAGGCCTTGCCCTTGAGTGGACCGTTGTGGTGCTTGATCAAGCCCATGATCCACGCCATCTCAACGCAGCCTTCAAGCGAGAATTTGCCGTGGGCCTCCATCTCCCATCGAGTCCGGGAGTTACCCCAGGGGCCGACCTCGGAGAAACCGGTGACGACGACCACCTTGTCCAAATTGACCATGCCTTTGAGCGATTCGCTGAGGGGCTTCACTTCCTTCTCCCAATCAGGAAGTTGAGGGAATTCGAACTTGATGTTGGCGCGAGGCTCTGCAACGACCTTCTTATACAGAGCTTCACTGTCCTCGCCGTTGATGACCTTGTGCTCGATGGCGGTCTCCTTGATGACGGCCTGGCGGACATCACTGGTTTCCATGATGTCGGTCCGGAGCTTGGTCATTAAGCCTTTGAGGTCCGGAATGAACTGAAGGCCGCCATTGAGATCGGCCCAAACTGGGTCAAGCTGGCAGAGGTTAACGATGGCGGGTGACATCAGACCAAGAAGGTTAAAAGCCATCTCCTGCTGAGAGAACGTGCGAACACCCAGCTTCTCGACACCTTCCGCGACCATGTTGTTACCGCTCATCAGACCAGTTCCACGAGTCCAGCCGATAACGGCACCACAGATGGTGAGGTAGTTGCTCCAATTCTCAGAGTACCAGCGGTTGAAGAGAGTCTCCAGGGCAAGCTTGGACTCGGAGTAAAGGCCGTCGTTACCAAAGGTACCGTGGTTAGGAGACAAGGGCAGGATGACCTGGGCAGGACGAGTCTCGAAGCCGTGAGTCTGCTTCTGACTCTTGATCGAGCCCAATAGACGGAGCAGGTTGGTCAACATGATCCGGTGGGCCAGCTCGGATTTGGAATCGATCGAGTCAATCTCACGGCCGTTCTCGGGAATGGCGGCGAAGGGAACGACAAAGTCCAAGTCCCAACCAAGACCCTTCTTGGTGTCGTAGATGTAGTCGACCAAAGCCACTACATCCTGCTGACTGCCCTGATTGAAGGGCACGACGACCAGCTGGGAACCGCGGGCACCGTAGCGAGCGTACATGGCCTGGTAGTATTCGGTCACTTCACGCGAATATCGGCTTGTAGTGACGACGACCTTGGCACCACCACTGATCAGACCCTGCAGAACCTCGGCGCCAATAGAGCCTGCACCGGCACCGGTCATCAGAACGTTCTTGCCTTGAAAACTGAGGCCAGCGCGAGCGGCCGTCTCCATCACATCTAGATAGATGCCGGTAAGCTTCTTGTTGTAATCCCAGCCGTGCTCACTCTTCTTCTTCAAGTGCAAGAAGGGAATCGTCTCCACCTTGCCTGTGCGTGCCGCATTACGCTTGATGCCGTTGCGGCCAGGCTTCTTGGCATGTCCATTCTCCTGGGGCATGATCTGGTTCTCATTCATGCTGAGCGCGCGCAGAACATCCTTATACAAGGCATTGAACTCAAGCTGTGAGGCCGTGGAGAGGCGGTGTTGCTTGCGGATCAGCTTGTAAACGTTCTTCAGATCGTTCTGGACCTTGGTGCGGTTGCTGTATTCGGATATCGGACCTCCCTCCGCCATTTGCTTGACATAGTGCTCCAGCTTACGCGCACTAGCGCGAGGAGCCTCTTTATAGCCAATATTTCCTCGAGCATCGATGGTAGTCTGAGGACCAGTGGGAATGGCGACATCCTTGTACACGGGAGCCACTTCCATCACCTCTCGACAATTCTCGATGAGCTGCTGGCCCAATTCCTTGGCCAGCTGGTAGGTCTCGCCCCGGTTGGTCGGACAGTTATCAATGTGATATTGCATGAAGTCAAGGAGAAGAGGGTTGGAGCGGTTCATGATGCGAATACATTGGCTGACAATCTCGCGGTCCACTACCTGCAGCCGGCCAAAGATGATATCGTAGTACATGCTCAAGGCATCCTGGCGAGCCCAGTTCCACGAGGAATCGTAAACACGGGCCTTGAGTGGGTCAAACGAGGGCTCAATGCCGGAGGCATAGAAATCGCCGTGCTCCGCCTGCCACAGGTCCAGCTGGGCCTGCAGTGCCTTTTGAGTTTCTTGGGAGGTGATGAAGGCCTTGTCTCCTGCGCGGAGATCCATCTTTAGATAACGGGCAATGACTTCGAGCTGCTGTTTGAACAGAGCCCGCTGGTCCTTGGTCAAGGCGTCAATGGCTGCGGGGTCCATGAGCATACCACCACCCCCGGCACCACCATCACTGCCAGCGGTTGGGGCGGAGAGATTAATCCCAGCACTGGCGGCATACTTGTTGGTGACATCGTCGAGGTAGGCCTTGGCATCGGCCTCCGATCCGAGACGGGAGGCGGGCTCCATCGTGATGGCGAGCAGCAACACTCCATCTTGACGGCCGGATTGCAGGCCCCATCGGGTTTCTAGGTATTTCCGAACGGCGGTGATGTTGAACCCACCGGGCATCTTCGACGAGACCATGCGCGCAATGAGGGAAGACGACTGTTTGCCCAATTGGCCATTGAAAGTGGCCTGCATCGCGGCACCCAGCTCATCCAGCGGTGTGTCTTCGGGCTTCTCTGGTGTGGAGCCAAACTCTTTACCCAGGTCTCCCAGAATTTCGTTTTGTAATGTGGATTTACCTGTTCGAAGCGCGTCGGGTTAATCCAGTCGATCTCTTCATTCCTGGCAGGAGCCTGACTTACCTCCAACTAGATCTTTGATGGCCTTTGACAGCGGTACATCCGCGAGGCTCTTCTTTAGCTTCTGTGCTACTAGTGTGCGCAGCACATCGACTGCCGTCACCGGCACATCTTCCACAGCCGCCGCGGGCCCGGCACTGGGAGGTGGGGCAGCTGCAGGAGCGCCTGCTGCGGGCGCTCCTGCAGCTGAGGCCGGGGTACCGGCCGGCTGTGCCGCAGGGGCTTCGGGCTCTTCTTCAATCGGGTCGACATCGTAGTAGATCTCCTTGGCGTCTTTGTTGTAGCAGAGAATTTGGCGTTGCACCGAAGTGGCTGCATCGTAGGCCTCATACTTGGACGCTAGGGTTCTCCGTGCCATTCCACCCAGGGTATCTGCGGGACCGATTTCGACGATGCGCTCGGTGCGCTGCTCGGCGAGGATCACATCTTGTGTCTCGATCCATCTGACGGGCGAGGCAAATTGGTAGGCGAGCAGCTCCACCAGCAAGGTGTGAGCCAGCTCTTGCTCGACTTCAGGACGCATGGTAGCCGCCGGGGGGGTATCAATTGATCAGAACAGGTGCAGGCGGCCGCAAGGCACGTCCTGGAGCGATTGCGGACGCGACGGAAGGGCGGGAGGAAAGAAAAGAAGAACCGACAGTCAAGAGTTCCGCCAGTGCCAGAATGGAGGGGATGGGATGAGGACAGAGAGAGAGATAATAATGGCCAGCGGGATTCAATCACTCCGACTGGAATTGGAAGGTGTCTGAGGGACCGAAAAGAAAAAAAAAAGTGGGATCCTTGATCGGGTGGGCCGTGCGATACGGTACTGTGACGAATGTCTGGAACCGGAACCGCCGTTGACTTGGGGACGGATGGGAGTGTGGGAGTAGGGAGGAGAGAGGAGGAGAGGGAGAGGGAGAGAGACAGAGAGAGGGAGAGGGAACGAAAGAGAAAGAGAAAGAAGAGCTGCCTACATAGTGACCACAGTCTGTAATACTCATCGTAGAAGTGGTGAGGCCGTTGGGGGTGGGCCACCATCTATTGGGGCCAGGCAACTGATTCGCCCAAGCTGGTGCAGGCGGGAGAGCTACAGATGATCCGGGAGCAGCAACCACCACAGGTACACATCCTCCGAGCGATAGCTATTCTCACTATGATGGTCATCCAATTGATCCAAGGCGAAGAAGAAGACTGGGCCCAACATGGTCTTCCACAAGTCTGGGAAGTATTTCTTCGGGGTAATACCGATACCCTTCAGCCCAACCGTTTTGGCCATTGGGGCGGGTCTCGTGCCACGCTAGACCGCATTGGGTCCCATGCGGTTCAACAGCGGATCGTCTTTTTTTTTCTGTCCGCGTCGACTCTCCGGATTCCAGTATTATTCCCACCACCCATGTCCCAATAATCCTATTCCTCCCTCCCTTCAATTCTCTTTCTTTCCCTCTGTGATCTTTCTTGCGCGGTGGACTTGTGTGTGTCCGGGCTGCGTTGAGTTGAGTTGAGGATTCCTACAGTACGACTGGTACTCGGCCCGCTTGTTCTTCCCCAAGACTGACTTCCAGTGATCAATCAGCCCGCCCATCATGTACGGCACCTCGACCGGTCCCCAGACCGGCATCAACACCCCTCGCTCCTCTCAATCCCTCCGCCCTCTCATCCTCTCGCATGGCTCCCTCGAGTTCTCCTTCCTGGTCCCCACCTCGCTTCACTTCCACGCCTCGCAATTGAAAGACAGCTTCACCAGCTCATTACCCGAGCCCACAGATGAATTGGCCCAGGACGATGAGCCATCGTCCGTGGCGGAGTTGGTCGCCCGCTACATCGGTCATGTCGCCCGCGAGCTGGAAGAGGGCGAGGATGACGCCCAGGGTACCTGCCTGGAGGTCTTGAAGCTCGTCCTGAACGAATTCGAGCGCGCGTTCATGCGCGGCAATGATGTACATGCGGTCGCCGCCGTCCTTCCGGGCATTGTTGCCAAGAAGCTTCAAGTGGTCGAGGCCTACTACGCTGGTCGAGCCGCCGCTGGTCGGCCCACCAAGCCATACGATTCGGCCTTGTTCCGGGCTGCCTCCGACAACGCGGCGGGCATCTACACCGTGTTCGGCGGTCAGGGCAACATTGAGGAATACTTTGATGAACTGCGTGCCATCTATACCACATACCCGTCCTTTGTCGAAGATCTCATCACGTCCTCGGCGGAGCTCCTGCAATCGCTTTCGCGCGAACCCGAGGCCAGCAAGCTGTACCCCAAGGGCTTGGATATCATTCAATGGCTGCAGGATCGGGACAATCAGCCAGATACGGACTACCTGGTCTCTGCTCCCGTGAGTCTGCCATTGATCGGTTTGGTCCAGCTGGCCCACTACATGGTCACCTGCAAGGTCCTGGGCCGCCAGCCTGGCGAGATCCTCGAGCGCTTCCGCGGCACCACGGGTCACTCGCAGGGCGTAGTGACTGCGGCCGCCATCGCAACTGCCACCAGCTGGGAGTCCTTCAGCACTGCCGCCCGGAATGCTCTGACCATGCTGTTCTGGATCGGTCTGCGCAGCCAACAGGCCTACCCGCGCACCTCCATAGCCCCGTCCGTTCTGCAGGACTCAATGGAGAATGGTGAGGGTGCTCCCACCCCGATGCTGTCCATCCGCGATCTCTCGCGTGCGGCCGTGCAGGAACACATCGATGCGACCAACCAGCACTTGCCCGAGGACCGGCATATCGCCATCTCCCTAGTCAACAGTGCCCGCAACTTCGTGGTGACGGGTCCGCCCATTTCTCTCTACGGATTGAACTTGCGCCTGCGCAAGGTGAAGGCACCGACCGGCCTGGACCAGAACCGCGTCCCTTTCACGCAGCGGAAGATCCGTTTTGTCAACCGCTTCCTCCCAATCACCGCTCCCTTCCACAGCCAGTATCTAACCTCGGCCTATGACCGGATTCTGGAAGATCTCGAGGACATCAATATCCCAGCCAAATCGCTAGCCATTGCCGTCTTTAACACCAAGTCGGGAGAGGATCTCCGGAAACTCGGCGATGAAAGCGTGGTGCCCGCCCTCGTGCGCATGATCACGCACGATCCTGTCAACTGGGAGCAAGCCACAATCTTCCCGGGTGCCACGCATATCATTGACTTCGGACCCGGTGGCATCTCGGGTCTGGGCGTTCTCACCAACCGGAACAAGGATGGCACTGGCGTTCGGGTCATTCTGGCCGGTGAGATGGACGGCACTAATGCGGAGGTCGGCTACACACCGGAGCTATTTGATCGTGATGAGCATTCGGTCAAATACGCAGTGGACTGGGTGAAAGAGCATGGCCCGCGTCTGATCAAGACCTCCACAGGTCAAACCTATGTAGATACCAAAATGAGCCGCTTGTTGGGCATTCCTCCCGTCATGGTGGCTGGTATGACCCCCACTACTGTTCCGTGGGACTTTGTGGCAGCCACAATGCAGGCCGGTTATCATGTTGAGCTCGCTGGTGGTGGCTACTACAATGCGAAGACCATGACCGAGGCCATCACCAAGATCGAGAAGGCCATTCCTCCGGGTCGTGGCATCACGGTCAACCTGATCTACGTCAACCCCCGTGCCATGGCCTGGCAGATCCCTCTCATTGGCCGACTCCGCGCTGATGGTGTGCCAGTCGAGGGTTTGACCATTGGTGCTGGTGTTCCTTCCATCGAGGTTGCCAATGAGTATATCGAGACTCTTGGTATCAAGCACATTGCCTTCAAGCCCGGCTCCGTCGATGCGATCCAGCAGGTGATCAATATTGCCAAGGCAAACCCCAAGTTTCCTGTCATCCTTCAGTGGACCGGTGGTCGTGGTGGTGGCCATCATTCGTTTGAGGATTTCCACCAACCCATTCTCCAAATGTACGGCCGCATCCGCAAGCAAGACAATATTGTGCTTGTCGCCGGTAGTGGCTTCGGTGGTTCCGAGGACACCTATCCCTACCTCTCAGGTACCTGGTCTGCCAAGCTCGGATATCCTTCGATGCCCTTTGATGGGTGCTTGTTCGGCAGTCGCATGATGATCGCCCAGGAGGCCCACACTTCACGCAATGCCAAGAAGGCTATTGCTGATGCCCCGGGAGTGGATGATGCTGACTGGGAGCAGACCTACAAGGGTGCTGCTGGTGGTATTGTCACCGTCCTCTCTGAGATGGGTGAGCCCATTCACAAGCTTGCCACCCGCGGTGTCTTGTTCTGGCAAGAAATGGACCAGAAGATCTTCAAGCTGGACAAAGCCAAGCGTGTTCCCGAGTTGAAGAAGCAGCGAAACTACATCATCAAGAAATTGAACGATGACTTCCACAAGGTGTGGTTTGGCCGCAATGCTGCCGGAGAAGCGGTGGACTTGGAGGACATGACCTACACCGAAGTGGTTCACCGCATGGTGGATCTCATGTACGTCAAGCATGAGTCCCGCTGGATCGATGACTCCCTGAAACGACTTACTGGCGATTTCCTCCGCCGCGTCGAGGAGCGTTTCACCACTACGGAGGGCCAAGCTTCCCTGCTGCAGAATTACTCCGAGCTCGATACCCCGTATCCCGCTGTGGACAAGATCCTCGCTGTGTACCCCGAGGCAGCATCTCAGCTGATCAACGCCCAGGATGCGCAACACTTCCTGCTGCTTTGCCAACGCAGGGGGCAGAAGCCTGTTCCCTTCGTTCCGTCGCTTGACGAAAGCTTCGAGTACTGGTTCAAGAAAGACTCGCTATGGCAGAGTGAAGATCTGGAGGCAGTTGTCGGCCAGGATGTCGGCCGAACCTGTATCTTGCAGGGTCCCATGGCTGCCCGGTTCTCCAATATCATTGACGAGCCCGTCAAGGACATCCTCGATGGCGTCCACAAGGGGCATATCGCTGGTCTCATCAAGGATGTCTACGGAGGTGACGAGTCCAAGATTCCCCTGATCGAGTACTTCGGTGGACAAATTGCCACCTTTAATGATGAGCCGGAGCTGGACGGACTCACCATCTCAGAAGAGCCAACCAAGATCAGCTTCCGGCTGTCATCCTCCACCTCTGCCACCTTGCCAGACTCCGACCGTTGGCTGCGCCTTTTAGCCGGCGACTCCTATTCCTGGAGACACGCACTTTTCCTGGCGGACGTTTTTGTCCAGGGCCACCGCTTCCAGACCAACCCGATGAAGCGTATCGTGGCTCCTAACGGAGGCATGTACGTAGAAATTGCTAATCCCAGCGACCCGACCAAGACCGTCATCAGCGTGCGGGAGCCTTATCAATCTGGCAAACTGGTGAAGACTGTCGAGGCTCGGATGAACGAGAATGATCAAGTCAGCCTTACTCTATTCGAGGGACGCACTGCTGAAGGTGGCGTGGTGCCCCTGACCTTCCTGTTCACCTATCACCCGGAGACGGGATACGCTCCTATCCGCGAGGTCATGGGTGACCGCAACGACCGCATCAAGGAGTTCTACTACCGCATCTGGTTTGGTAACAAGGATGTGCCGTTCGACACTCCCACCACCGCCACTTTCAACGGTGGTCGAGAGACGATCTCCTCCCAGGCTGTCGCAGACTTTGTTCACGCGGTTGGCAACACTGGCGAGGCTTTCGTTGACCGCCCAGGCAAGGAGGTTTTCGCACCCATGGATTTCGCTATTGTCGCGGGCTGGAAGGCGATCACCAAGCCTATCTTCCCTCGCACCATTGACGGCGACCTCCTCAAGCTGGTCCATCTGTCCAATGGATTCAAAATGGTCCCCGGTGCTCAGCCCCTGAAGGTCGGCGATGTTTTGGACACCACTGCTCAGATCAACGCCGTCATCAACCAGGAGTCGGGCAAGATGGTCGAGGTGTGCGGCACCATCAAGCGGGAAGGCCAGCCTATCATGCATGTCACGAGCCAGTTCCTGTACCGTGGTGCCTACTCGGACTTTGAGAACACCTTCCAGCGCAAGGATGAAGTGCCCATGCAGGTTCACCTCGCCACCAGCCGCGACGTGGCCATTCTTCGCTCCAAGGAGTGGTTCCGCATGGATGAGCCTGAGATCGAGCTTCTGGGCCAGACCCTCACGTTCCGCCTGCAGAGCTTGATTCGCTTCAAGAACAAGACTGTCTTCAGCAACGTCCAGACTATTGGTCAGGTTTTGTTGGAGCTGCCCACCAAGGAGGTCATCCAGGTGGCGTCCGTAGATTACGAGGCCGGCGACTCTCATGGCAACCCGGTGATTGACTACCTCCAGCGCAACGGCACGTCTATCGAGCAGCCCGTCTACTTTGAGAACCCGATTCCGCTCAGCGGCAAGACTGCCCTGGAGCTGCGTGCCCCGGCGTCTAACGAGACGTATGCCCGTGTTTCCGGTGACTACAATCCCATTCACGTCTCGCGTGTCTTCTCCAGCTACGCCAACCTGCCCGGCACAATCACCCACGGCATGTACAGCAGCGCCGCCGTTCGTAGTCTCGTGGAGACCTGGGCTGCGGAGAACAACATCGGCCGCGTTCGTGGTTTTCACGTCTCGCTGGTCGGCATGGTGCTGCCGAACGACATGATCACCGTCAAGCTCCAGCATGTTGGCATGATTGCTGGTCGCAAGATCATCAAGGTTGAAGCCAGCAATAAGGACAGTGAAGAGAAGGTCCTGCTAGGTGAGGCGGAGGTTGAGCAGCCAGTCACATCCTACGTCTTCACCGGCCAGGGCTCTCAGGAGCAGGGCATGGGTATGGAGCTCTACGCCAGCAGCCCCGTGGCAAAGGAGGTCTGGGATCGGGCCGATCGCCACTTCATTGAGAATTATGGTCTCTCCATTATCGACATCGTCAAGAATAACCCCAAGGAGCTCACTGTCTATTTCGGTGGCCCACGGGGCAAGGCCATCCGCCAGAACTACATGGCGATGACCTTCGAGTCCGTAAACGCAGATGGATCTATCAAGTCGGAGAAGATCTTCAAGGGGATCGATGAGAACACCGCTTCCTATACCTACAGGTCGCCGACGGGCCTGTTGTCCGCCACTCAATTCACCCAGCCCGCTCTGACCTTGATGGAGAAGGCCAGCTTCGAGGACATGCGCTCCAAGGGTCTGGTGCAGCGCGACAGCAGCTTTGCCGGTCACTCGCTTGGTGAATACTCGGCCCTTGCTGCCCTAGCCGATGTCATGCCAATTGAGAGCTTGGTGTCCGTGGTGTTCTACCGCGGTCTGACCATGCAGGTCGCAGTGGAGCGCGACGAGCAAGGCCGGTCTAATTACTCGATGTGTGCCGTCAACCCCAGCCGCATTTCCAAGACCTTCAACGAGCAGGCGCTGCAATACGTGGTGGAGAACATCGCGGAGCAGACCGGTTGGCTCCTGGAGATTGTCAACTACAACGTCGCCAACATGCAGTATGTTGCTGCGGGTGATGTAAGTTTTTCGTTCCCTTTTTCTCCCATGATCCTCATTGCTAACTGTCTTGTAGTTGCGCGCTCTCGACTGCCTCACAAACCTGCTGAACTTCCTCAAAGCCCAGAACATTGATATTCCCGCTCTCATGCAGAGCATGTCTTTGGAGGACCTCAAGGCTCACCTCGTGAGTATGATCCAGGAGTGTGTCAAGCAGACCGAGGCCAAGCCCCGACCCATCTCGCTGGAGCGTGGATTTGCGACCATCCCGCTGAAGGGTATCGACGTGCCCTTCCACAGTACCTTCTTGCGCTCCGGTGTCAAGCCTTTCCGGTCCTTCTTGCTGAAGAAGATCAACAAGACTACGATCGATCCCAGCAAGCTGGTTGGCAAGTACATCCCCAACGTCACGGCCCGTCCCTTCGAGATTAGCAAGGAGTACTTTGAAGATGTCTATAAGCTCACCAACTCGCCTCGCATCGCGTCGGTCCTGGCGAACTGGGACAAGTATGAAGAGGGCAACGAGGCTCGGGCCACGACCTGATCCCCTTGTATTTGCATGTTGATTCCCCATCGTCTATAATGCCTACCGTGGTGTTCTTCCCATAGAGACCTGGTCAGTGGGTCATGATGTGAT
The DNA here is from genome assembly GCF_964197705.1 of Penicillium psychrofluorescens. Classification (NCBI taxonomy): domain Eukaryota; kingdom Fungi; phylum Ascomycota; class Eurotiomycetes; order Eurotiales; family Aspergillaceae; genus Penicillium; species Penicillium psychrofluorescens. The sequence goes on along the minus strand of NC_133439.1, from coordinate 2,319,606 downwards.
ATGTCTAAAGCTGGCGGAGTTACTTTGTTTTGTTTTTTTTGTTTTTTCCCGCAAATCATGTACATGTTTCTAATTCTGAATAATTCAATTCCTTCTGTCAAGTGACTCCCTTGCGGTAAACAATCGCTAGAGTAGAATGAAGGCAAGACGGTAACGGAATCTATTTCCTCCGAACGTGAGTGTAAAAGTATGTACGCATGTCCAGTCTTTAGGTCTCCTTCCAAGGACCAGGCCGCAGCATTCGATCCTCCTTCCCATACACGCTGACATCTTTGACGATGGAGATGAACTTCTGGTGGTCGTTTCCAATGCGTGGACGGAAAATCCTCAGGAGATCGCTGCTGAGAATTCCTGTCGGTGGAATGGCCGCATGTATCTCCGCTGGAGTAGGAAATGTTCCAGATGGGCCCGGAGTTGACCGACCTTGACCTAGCGTAGAATCAGTATGGATTTTCCAAGAGAAAATTGTCACAAACAATGACTTACCAGGACTGCTTGCACGGCTACCAGAGAAGCTCCGGCCACCGCCTGTGGGGCTTCCAGCCCGCGATCCCTGGGGGGTGCCACCTCGGGATCCTAGGGTCGGAGGGTTCAACTTCAGCTTCTTGATCTTGCTGCTCTCACTCATCTCCCCTGCAGATCCGGCGCCTCCATCCACGTCACTCCCAGACCCAGATGCTCCAGGTGGGATGTTCCGAATACGCTTTTTGCCAGTCTGGGAGTGATTAGTATGGGCAAATTAATCTCTCCGAATGGGAAAAACCCGTACCTGAACTGATGAAATAGCAGAGGGAGACATAGGGCGCGATGCAGGCTGAGATGTCTGGTGCTTGCTCTTTGCCTTCTTCCGAGAGGTATCAGTGCCGCTAGCATCGGAGGCATTGGGTGATCCAGGGCGTTTGCGAGATGCAGCAGTCTTCTTCAGGGCGTCCGTATGCTTGGGGCGGCCGGAAGGGGTATTGGATCCTTTGGAAGACGACGCCGATTCTTTCTGGTTCTTTTCCTCCTCTGCTTTGCGCTCTTCTTCCTTCAGCCGCTCGGTTTCACTGTCATCAGAGCTCTGAAAACAGGAGACATCGTTAGTACAACTGGACTCTTGATCACTAAGGGAAGTAGCCTTTACCTCGTCATCAGTATAGGGGTTTGCATCCGAACCACTGCTGTAGTCGTAATTTCTCTCTCTCTTCTTGAGGGCCTTTCGCACTTTCTTCCCTAGCACGCGACGAGCTTCTCGCTCCCTCTTTTCCCGAAGCTCCTCGTTCTCGTAATCCTTCTCCTCCTTGAGATCGAAGACATTCGCTTTGAGTTGGTCTTCCTTGATCCGCTTCTCGGCAGCCTTGGCATCCTCATCATCATTGAAAAGATCGTCATGCTCTTCATCGTCAGCAAAGCGGTCTTCCTCGAAGTCCATTTCGCCGGCCTCCAGGCCCTCCCCTCCTCCAGCAGCAACGCCCTGCTTACCGGCGTACACCTTGCGCTGTTTCGCAAACTGCTCCAGTTCCTTCTGTTGGGCGATCTCCTGCTGCTTTTCCATGAACCATCTTGGGTCTTTGATCCGTTTGGCCATGTATTTTTCTGCTTCTTCAATCGTCAAAGCCTTGAAATTGCTTTTGGCGTTAAATTTGTACCATTTCTCCACGGGGATCATCCTCATTCTGCCTGTATTCTCAAGGACAAACATCGCATGGGTTTCGGACAGAGCTGCCTCGTAATTTCCCACCCAAATATTGCGGTTGTCAAAATCCTCGAGATGCCAGGGCAGTGCTTCTTCGTACTTGAGTCGCGCCCTCGCCACCTCCTCAGGAGTCAGGTCTGATTTGTACACTTGCTGTGTTTTCTGCTTGGGGCCATTCGATCGTTTCGGGCCCATTCCAACTGCAGGGGCGATTTGGGCCAAGTTTTCAGCACGCTCCTTCTCACGCGCTACTTTTCTCGCGTCAAGAGCTTCGCGTTCCGCTTCGTCCAACGCCAACGGTTGGCCATCCGGTCCAACATCCCCAAAGCCATGGCCCTTGTCTACTTCACTGGATCGGGATCGCGGATCGCGGCGGTGAAGTCGAACTGGTCGCGTAAACTGCGACTCATCCCGCGGATCAACACTCTTCTTCGAGGCAAATCTCGCAATGTGATGTTTCAGCCCTTCCCGTAGAGCTCGTTTGGTTGTCACAAGCGGGTAGTCGATATATTTCTCGGAAATTAAGGGGCCACTGAATCCGTTCACTGCGGCATTGTTCTGCGTTGGCGGAAGATGAATCTTCTCCGGCTGCGCTGGTGGCTGGGCATTCGATGTGGATGGGTGCGCCGGCAAGGTTTTCGTAGCGGTCGCGTTACCTGAAGGTGCACTCCCGGCAGGTTTGGCAGTCGGCTTTCTCTTCGGTCGAACCAAAGGATCTGCCACTTTTGGGCGGCGAATTCTCATCGGCGGAGCTCCGTTCGAGGCCGTCGGGGTGCGACCATTCATGGTATTTGTAGGGGTCGACATTTTGCTTGGTCAGAGAAGGAGATCAAGCGACAAGCGGTACGAGGAATCAAAGGCGGCGTGATCGCCGGGGCGCATCGACGAGTCAGCCCCCCAGGGACACGGGATGAGAAAGGGAGCAAGGAGAATCGAGCCAAGAGAAGGGGGGATCAGCGTATGGATGGAACAATTATGGTCTGAGCCGAACGAAGAGAAGGCGTGGACAGACAAGAATAATAAGTAACGGAGGGAAGGAAGGTGAATGAATGAGTGAATGGGCTGAGGTGAGGTGAAGGCGAACGGGCCGGATGGCACGCTTAGTAAGCAGCCTAGGCCTGGGTGGTGAAGGAGTGAGTATAGGTTAGAACTAGAGATGACCTAGACAGATGACTATATTTCGGACTCTACAAACATGAATTTTCCTGACCTTAGGATGCTTGGCTATTCAAGGTGAAGGACCGAATTTTTGGCCCGGCATCAGTGGTTGGTACGGACAGGCAATCCAGTCACAGCCCTAGTCAGGTCCCAGAGTTAGCAACAAGACAGGACAAAAGACCTGGATTAACTCACCTGTTTGTAGATCTCAGTACCCCACCATTGGAGGCCTTCGGCCCAACCGGGATAGACGAAGGCAAAGAAAACAACCACCACGGCAAATGCTAGCCCGGAATCAAGGGCTGCTGACAGCGTCATCGCGTACTTTTCCCACCAGGCAGTCTTTTTCTGCCGAATGACATAGTTGAATACGAAGCACACAAGTGCCCAGATGGAAAATTTCAGCCCGGTGGCCGGAGGGATCCAACTGAGGCTACCAAACAAGATGGGGAAGTTGACTTTGCGCCAGAAGCTCTTTTTGCTCCGACGCCCGAGCAGCCATGCACTGAGAGGAGCTGCTGCACCGACCAGAAACGCCCACACGAGAGGTCTATATAACCCTCCGGGCCCAAAGAAACGCTGCGGTCCGACAACGCCCCAGAGAATGCTTCCGTTGAAGTGGACACGAGCAATGGGGCAGTTAAAGCCATTGATCGCCTCCGGAGTGCACAGTCCCGGGATGTAGGTAAACATCCAGTTCAAAACTCCAATCTGGGTCAGGCTGGATAACAGCGTCGCTGCCATCTGCACACCAAAAAGAATGCGAGGAGGGATCTTCATGTAGTGGCCGAGCTTCAAGTCTGCAGAGAATTTGATCCCTTGAGCGGAACTGATATAGGAGTACGTCACAAAAATCATGTTCGCCACCGGTCGTCCGGGAAAAACAATCCCACAGAGAAGTTGACAGATCAAATAGAGACTACTGTGCTGGTTGGTGATGGCCATGATGATCCCAATCGGAATATAGAACGCAGCCGTGACGCCCAAAGCCAAAAGCAATCCGTACCAGGGCAGATGCACCGGGTAGCTAGTCATAGGTCAGTCTAAGAGCAAAGGATGGATGAGGTAGGGCGTACTGTTCGACGGTGAAAATAGCAATTGCCAGCATGGAGATGAGCACAATGAGGTACCATGCCAACGGAGCATCCTTGTAACGGCGCATCAGGCGGCAATGAACATCCTCCGTGCCGAAGCTCCTCCGAGAACAGTCGTGAGAACTATTGCGGGAAAGATCACAGCTTTGTCGACTAGTAGCAGGTCCACGGTTTCCACTCAACGGCTGGTGCGTTTCCAAGATCGGTAGATCTCGTCGTTCGTTAAAGGCCTTTCTGGTTTGGTTCCAAATGTCTTTTCCATACCAGCAAATTGTATGTGTCACCAACGATGTTAACCCTGCAAATTGGACAGCGTAGGAGAGAACATAAGTGATCGGAAGGTAGACCGGGGAGTATTTTTCATATGCTTTCCAGTCGAACAAGAAATCTTTGGTCAAAATGCGGCTCACATTGTATGGCCGCCCGGTGTTGTCAAAAACCGCCGTTGAGAGGATCGGCATATACGCGGAAAAGAGAACATTTTTATAATCTGCCGTATGGGGCGAGTCAGTCCTACGGGTCGGCCAATGGTAGACAAGCAAGTGATACACTTACATAGTATCGGAGAGAGAAACCAAATGACCACGACCAATCCCGTCACAATATTGGCGGCGGCCCACCACGGTGTCAGCAAAGGAGAACCTATGTACGCAATCTGTGCCCAGTCAAAGGTCAAAGGGAACATGCCGAGACCCGAGGCCACGCCAAACTGAGATGGTTCATCAGAGATGATCTGCGGTGGGGGATCGGGAAAGCCTTACCAGATTCGACAGCACGACGTTCTTCGGAGCTAGCCAAGTGATGATATTGAAGTAACTCAGGGCCGGCATCAGCAACCCCGGGACGAAGTACCAGAGGAAGGCACCTGCCCATACCAGGATGAAAAACCGGTATCGAGAAATTCGCCATCCATTGGCTCTCTTGTTGACGGACTTGTGCATCGTGGAGAACATGGCGGTGGACATGAGAGTCCCCGGCCAGATCATGGCCGATGGTCGTACCAGAAACCGCCGAGTGAGGCCCGCAAAGGCATATCCGAGAACTTGGGTCGAAATTGTGAGCAAAAGTTGGTATGAAATCGGGACCTCTTGCTTGTAGAATTTGTGCTGTTCAACAATGACCTAATACGGAAGTGAGATGTGTGTAGAATATATGTAAGAGTAGGCACCTACATCCGTTGCAAAAGCAAATCCGAAGGAGACGTTGCTGCTGATATAGACACAGGCATGCTCTTTTTCGTTCCAGCGACCTTGGGCGAACCAGAGTCTAAAACGAGAGGTCCAGGTGATCTTAGGGACGCCGAAGTCAGCCGCAAGCGATTCCCGATGGTGGAGAGTGCCATTCTCAAAGACCTCGACGGGGTCATCGGTCCGCTTGAGAAGCACATCCCAGAACTTGCCCAGTGGGTGGACCAGGACCAAAGCAATAATCGGTGTGATTGCGACGCTCGGATAGCGTAGGGAGAAGAACAAGTTGGCCGCCGAGCCCGTAAATGAGAAGATCAACGCGAGGATCCACATGCGAGGTGCTATAGATTGTGACCGATATTAGATAGGTGTTTCTAGGAAAGGCTTCTTGGGCAAGTCAAAGTTACTGTTGATTGAAAGGGTAATATCATCCGTCGCCGAGACCGAAGCACGCACTTGGGCATAACTAATGGATTGTCAATCAGTATTCACCACGAGACACTCGGCAAAGACACAGACGTACGGGGAATTGTCTGGAGGATCATCATCCGTCGACCTGTCATCATCGTCACTGGTCATGTAGGGCGACGAGGCCGGGGTCTCTTGCAGGGCAGTATTGCCCGGCACTGCCAGCCCGGTTGCGAACGAACACTTGGAGTCGGTGCCCAGGCCCACGTCCGATGTGACCGACGAGGGTCGTCGGTGGTGCGCTCGGGCATGCCAGTCGCTGTTCCGTCGGCGGCGGGGCGAATGCGATCTTTTCTTGGCAAGGATCCTCGCGGCGGAGGGGCCGGGGTCATCGTGGCCGTCGTCATCGGGGTCGTGGGGAATGCGCACAGTACCGTAGGACGAGGAGCCCGGGGCTGGCGAAGAGCGCAACAGAGGGGCGCGCGACATCAAGGCCGACCGGTGTCAACAGGAATCAGATCGTTTCCTCCATACTTATCCTTAGGCCTGCTGCTGCGGAAAGAATACTTCCTGTGTTCCTGCAGTAGGGTGCAGAAGCAAAGAATAAGATTGTGCCCGTGCGCCCCGTCGGCCCCACCATGGAGTCCGTAGTGACTTTCTTGTCTCTCACTCACTATACCAAACGTATGTAGGTATGCATACCTATATCCCGATGATGTCTATATTTACCTAGGTTTCCGGTGTATGATGTTCTAAAATAGCTCCACCACCTTCTCATCCTCGTCCGCCGCCGCTGGTGGCTGCCCCTCGACCTCTGCTTGCGCCTGCGCCAGCTCGCCCTCGGTCTTGTCACCCTCGCCCTCCTCGTCGCGCATCAACACCTGCACCAGCCGGTCGCACACCTCCTGCACACTCTCGTCCGAGACCTGCTGGTGGCATTCGCGGACGATCGGATACACCTTTACCGCCCGCATCTTGTCGCGTCCTTCTCGAGTGGTGGTCAGCAGCAGCAGCGTTTCCAGGTGGGTGGTCATGATGGTGGGGTCCTGGTCCCGCTTCTTGTCCGGCGGCAGCAGTTGCAGATCTGGTAGCATCTCCATCGAGTCTTCCTCCGAGAACTCTTCGGGTCCGGTGATCGGGAGCAGGAGGTATGGGAGGAGATTGACCTCGTCTTCGGCGAAGAGCATGGGATGGGAAGACACATCGAACGAGACATTCTTGATGGTGGACGCCACGCCCTTGCGACGAATGTTGCTTTGGTGCTCGGTGAACACGGTCAGCTTGGTGACCGGAACCACCCCATCGTACTCCTGGCGCGTGACAAAATAGGATCGGCCCGCTTCCGATTGCGCCAGGTCGGCAAACAGGTAGGACAGATAGTCGTAGGTGGCATTCTTGTTGAGGGCTCCCTCGGCGCCCTTGACAAAGCAATCCATCAGCTGGTCGATGGCATTCTCGGACGACGACACGGATTCAGGGACTTTGCGCTTCAGCGTGAGCAACTTCTGTAGTCGATCGGACTTGGCCATGTTGGCCAGGAGCATCGTAAATTCGTCGGCATTGGGCTCTTTAACGTTCTACCGCCCTCTCAAGTCAGTGTCGCGACCGCAAATGAGGGACTGCATGCCCACCGTCAACTTTAGTAGCAAGGTCTCCAGGAACGTCTCATCTTCGACCAAGTTGGTCAGCACCTCCTCATCACCCGCAAGATTGATGAGCATGGTCAGCGCATTCTTGGCGATCGGCTATCCAGGCGCATCAGTCGATAGAACCACCAGGGCTGGTCTTTGCACGCACAGAGTAGTCACGGGCCAGGAGTTTAAGGTCGCGCACGGGCAGCAGCTGGTGGCGCTTGAACAGGTCGGGCTGGGCGGTGGAAAACCCGACGAGGTTCTCGCAGGCTTGGGGGAGTCAGGTCCGGTCTGGTCGGAATCGGGGAGAATACATACCGATCTGTCTGATCTGGGTGTTGCCGTGGTGGAGGAATTCCACCAGCTGGTTGATTGATTGATGTTAGTGAATCAACAAACTACCAAGAGGGAGAACTGACCTCCTCCAGTTCGGTCGGCATGGTGGGTGGGTGTAGTGTTGGTGGTGGTGGAGAGAGAAGAGTGAACGATCTACACGATAATTTTTTCCGCCCAACACACGTCATTTCTTCCTTCCCTCTCCACGCTTCCCTTTCCCTTTTACTCCCCTACTTCCCTAATTCCCTTCTCCCTGGCACATATACCAACGGACCTACCTAAATTAGCTAGGTATTCTCTTCTATACCTTGCACCTCTTATTATTATAAACATAGGTAGGGTATCTGCCCACACTACAGACCCCTCCATCTAGCGCAGATCCATCTCCACCACGTTTCCTCCTTCAACCTCCCGCCATGGTCGACCACACTCCAAGTCTGCCCGATATCCACGACTTTCTGGTGTCTCTTGCCTTCCAGGCGGGCGATATCATCTCCAACGCCCTTCCTGACACCAGTGGCACCGGCTTGAAGAAGAACAGTCCGTGTTCCGAACCCAACAATCAACCAACCTAGCATGAGCTGATCCCACACCAGGCGCCGACCTGGTCACCGAGTATGACCGTGCGGTGGAGAATATGATCTCGACCTCCCTGAAGGAGCGGTATCCGGACTACGAGTAGGTAGTATTCTCATCGCCTCTGCGGGAGAGATACTGATGCGCTCCTCTTCGGAGCTCCCCAGATTCCACGGCGAGGAAACATATGATCCGGCGCGTCCATTGACCGACGCCCCGACATTCGTTGTGGACCCAATCGACGGAACGGTCAACTTTGTACACAGCTTCCCCTACGCCTGCGTCTCACTGGGCTTTGCGGTGGGTCGAATACCCACAGTGGGTGTGGTGTACAACCCATCCACCCAGACGCTGTATTCTGCCATTCGGGGCCAGGGAGCCTTCCTCAACCGAAAGACTCCCTTGCCCCTGAAGGGCGGCAATACGGAACCCTTGACCGGCCTAGATAATGCGCTCATCGCCGTCGAATGGGGCTCTGATCGCAGTGGGAAGAACTGGGACACCAAAATCCGCACGTTTGAGAAACTGGGCAAATCCAAGGAAAATGGAGGAGCCATGGTTCGGTCAATGCGCAGCATGGGCTCTGCGGCGCTGAACCTGTGCGCCGTTGCGGATGGCACGCTGGACCTGTACTGGGAAGGCGGCTGCTGGGCGTGGGATGTCTGCGCCGGATGGGTCATCCTTACCGAGGCCGGGGGCATCATGGCAGACGGAACCCCCGGGGAGTGGGAGCCGCGCCTGGATGGGCGCAAGTACCTCGCTGTGCGCGGCGCTCCCAATGGCAGCGGACAGCGAGAGCTAGTGGAAGAGTTCTGGAGCCATGTACAGGGCGAACTAGAATATTGATCTAACGTAGCAATGATCTAAACCATAGTATTTATTGTGTCCAGGAAGATATAGAAAAAAGAAAAAAACATTATGTACAATCCCCAACCAGGAGATTCTAGGACCAGCGAAAGGCGGTTTCCTCGAAGCCGGACTCGCAGTCATCCTCATCGACTTCCCGGTCAGTCCACCGCGCCGAATCCTGTCGCCAGACCTCAGGCGGGTGAGATACGCCGTAATCACTGGCCGTCTCGTGAGATTCATCAAACGGGAATGTCTCCGATCGACCATGAAAAGCGGACTCCTCCGATGGCTCGAAATCTGGATGGGGATCCAGCCCCAAGGCCTGTCCAGTCCGGCAGTTCTTATCAACCGGCGTGTCAGATCGCAGAGAGTCGGACGCGCCTTCAATTTCGTCCCCGGAGCTCGTGGGTCCAATGTTTGGTGATTTTGCCCGCTCCATATTCTGTTTCAGCACGTCATCCAGCTCGGCGACAGGTGCATGGCCAAAGTGGGTGTCCACCAGGTGTTTTACCACCGGCCACCCATAAGAATTGGTGAACATACGGCGCACAATGATGTTATTGTGTGCATCTGGTTCGAGACGGACGAGCACTTTCCGCCAAGGGAGATCACGGTGATAGGCTCGCGCGATCTTCTCCTCCACCTTGAGGCCACTCTCGCGGTGCTCTCCATTAGCACTACCGCCAGAAGGCAGTTGAGTCGTGGATTCTGGGACTGCACTTGCTTTCGTCTTGTTTTGCAAAGGGCTGAAGCTCAATGTCCGCCGCTTGACGGCTAGCGGGGGTGGGATGTCATCGGGATGGTAGATGCGATCATGGAAAATCGTGCGAGGACGCGCCGCAGGGTCAAGAATGAATTCCGTAGGAGGCAGCGGCGGCATGAGCAGGTCTCCTGCGGACTCAAAGAAAGTCGTTCTAGGGGGGGTGTGGACCCCGTCATTTTCGTATAAGGAGCTGCCGCGCACGATAGGCGGCGGTTGACCAGAATCAATTGAGCCGAGGGTCTGGCTACGTGTGTAAATCTTGGTCTGCTTACTGCTGGGTGGACCCTTTGTCTCCTTCGGACGAAAAAGGGAGAAGATGCTGTCCAAGGGACCGAGATTTTCCTTGGATTCTCCCTCTACGGCATCACCGTTGGCAGACAACAATTCGGGGCTGGCGAGGAACTGGTTAGGGGATGGGGAGAGTGAGAGCTCATTGACGTCCACCTCGCTCTCGACACCGGCCTCTCCGCCAGAGCGAGCGACCTGTGGGGTTTTCGAATTTGCCCCTGTCAACTCAGCCCAGCCCCATTCGGCCATGGTTCCAACCAGTCCATTGCCTCGCCGTGCCTTCTCGACCCGATCAAGGCCACGCCAATCCAGAAAGAGCAGACAGGAGGTCCGAAGCGGGACGATCCCGTCATTGACCACGTTTGAATAAATAGTGCGGTGCTGGAACTTGTGAAGAACTTCGTGGGCAGGGCCGCAGGGAAGAATTCGTAGCAGCGGCTTGGAACCGGGATCCGCATGGTTTTGATCTGTCGACGGCTCCCCTCCTCGGCCTCCGATGAGGGCGCCCCAGCCACTGCGGGCCTTTGGTGCCGTCCAGCTGAGCCCGAGATCTTGACCGGTGCGGCCGACGAGGCCGAGATCCAGGGCAAATCGAACGTACATTGGATTCTCATTGCTAAGACCTAGAAAGGGAGTGGCCAACGCAATGAAATTGATGGGCCGGATGCATTCAAAGAACTCGGGAGAGTGTTTCCGAATATATGCAATGGCGTAGGTCTGAACCAGCCCACCCAAGGAGTGGCCAATGAAGCTGATACTGGTGATCTGATACGGGTGATCGTCATACTCCGGATCATTGGGCTCAGAAGCCCGATGGGGTCCCAGGGGCTGCTCGGTCTGTTTCCTGCGAGATGTGAACGGACGTGAGAAGGGTCCAGACTTGGAAGTCTTCAGGGGGAAGTAGGGCTGATCTGGGTATGTCATCAGCAAGACATATTTGGCCAGACGTTTGCCAAGATACTGGATGCCACGCTCGGTGCGCACTGCGTTGCCGGAGAAGCCTCGGACAATAATTTCCTCGTCATTTTCATCCTCAACGGAATCACGAAGCTTTTCTTCCTTGACTTTCCTTGTAGCGGCATCGATACTCTCCTTCAGATATAGCATGTCCGCACCCAGGTTACTGTGTAGGCCATGCGTCAACACAACCAGATGGACCTTCTTCTTTTTTTGGGATGTTTCCCCTGCGTTCTCGGGTTCCTGAGTGTCCGTCAAGGATTGGTCTGAAACGTGTTTGTCTGGCCCTGTACCCGTGGCCATCTCCTTGGCCGAAGGTAACGGTGGAGTGTTCCACAGACTGCTGGTATCATCCACGCGTAGCAAGACCGACTTGGAGAAGACACCTTTGGTCGCCCGCACCTGCTGTCCCCGTGTTTCAGGGGACCAATGTTCATGCAACTTGGCTGCCGGGCCTCGTCCACCGGTCCACGGCCCGCCAAAGAGGTCCAGGGACTTCTTATCACGGCCAATCAACAACTCGAAGTGAACGGCAGCGCTGCTTGAAAAAAGCACCTGGGAGACAATTTCGATCATCCACGTCACGCTGCGGGCAGGCTCGTCCTGGAGAGTCGGCGGCACCTTGACGACCGCGTCCCAGTTACCGCCGGCCTTGAGGTACGGCTCGAACTGCGGGCTTCCCTCGATCTCTGGGCGATCGTACTTGTGGTTGGGATCGAAGGCAGCGGGGTAGCAGGCCGTGTAGAGCGTGTAGGGGCCGTGGAGGTAGGCGGCGCGCAGAGGGATGGCGGAGGTGTTCTTGACACGCACATGGAGCTGCGACGGGATGGGCTGGATCGGGTCCGCGGCGGGTGTGTAGGTGACGGTGTACCGAATGATTTCGCCGACGCGAACGCTGCCCAGCTGGTGGACGAGCAGCATGTTGGCGGGGGAAGAGCGCCAGCCCGCAAGAGTGTAAAAGCGTGGCAGCAGGCCTTCACAGGGCTCGGACTGGGCGGCCACGTAAGTTCGAGGCGTGACGAGCATTGGAGGATGGGGCCATATTTATTTAGGTTGGGGAGTGGATGAGTGGATGGATGGGTGGGTGAAGAAGTGAAGAAGGGAAGAGTTACTAGGTAGGTCCAGTGCTAACACTATCACTGGACCACCACCTACAACAGCTATAGCACCCGCAACACCTCCAACATCCCCCGTGACTCTTTTCGCACCGCCATCCACCCGTTTTGCTCTACCGCGACGATCTTGCCATCGATGCACACCCGTCGCCATCGCTCCTCGTCCTCTTGAAAATCAATGCGCAACCCTTCCACCTCGGCATAGGTCACCGTGTCGTCCTGAACGTGCTGTCCACCCTGGTACGCCCGCGTCATGAGGCTCATGGCCTGGTCTGCGCTCAGGGGCCCGAACCGGATCAGCTTCATCTGCCCGCTCAAGGCCTCCGAGTCCGGCGAGATCAGGAACTCCTTCTCCAGTCGCGGAACCAGCGTCGCCAGCACATACATGTGCTCCGGGTCCGGTAGCGCCTCCTGCCCGCCTTTCGGCGTGGTCAGCGTGATGCGGCCGCGAAACGCATGAGGTACGGAGCCGTCGGACGGGTATAGAAGTTCTTGGGCTGCCATCTGGAATCGCTGTGCCCCGAAGGCCCGGTACTCGGCCGTGTCACTGTCGGCGACCAGCGCCGCATGGAACCCCCAGCTGGCAACGACCGCTCCGTAGAGATGGGAGTCGTCAATGCGAGCCCGGTCACGGCCCTCGTCAATCACTAGCCGACTGCCGGGGGAGAACTGGGCGGCAAAGACGGGGAGGGAGGATGGCTGGCCCCGGAGCAAGGCCGGGAGACCGGACATCGGTCCAGATCGGAACCCAATGGAGCTGGCCATGGCATTGCCCGTCCCACAGGGGATCAGGGCGATGGTGGGCGGCACCGACACCGTGCGGTCGGACTTGTAGAAGACGTCGACCAGGTCTACCAGGCCGCCATCCCCGGTGAGCAGGACGATCGTTTGCGCGATCCCCTGGCAGGCCCGCTCGAGGAATTTCGTCCGAGCCAGCTCCGGAATCGTGTTCTCGGTCTCAGTCTCGTAGACTTCGTAGTCTCGCCCCAGCGAGGCGAGAAAAGGTTGGACTAGATCTGAGAACACGGCGGCCGCTGTCCCCGTCCCAGACCGCGTGGAGATAACGACCTGGAGCAGATCGTGCTGCAGGTGAGCGGGAAGATCGGTGACCAGCAAGGACGACAGCTCCGAGGGTAGGGTCGGGATGTCCACCGTCTTCAAGCGAGTATGGTCGCTGTCGAAGAACAGCACCCGATAGGCCAGGTCTCCGGTGGGCAGGATTCCCAGAATATCTTCCCGCGCAATCCAGTCTTCGCCAGATCGAAGCGCCGGGTCTACGACGTCCGCCATCGTGGGGAGGATGAAGGAGGAAGAATGTGTTATCGGGCTCACCGGGCGATAAATCCTGCGCATCGATCATGACATACATCTATGATTTGTCCTTTTTTTTATTCTTCTTCTTCTAATAATAATAATACAACAAGACAGAAAGAGTTAAAAGGAAGAAGAGAAAATCCTTTACAAAGCTAGGGGCTGCTGGGCTGCGACACATGTTTATCGCTGAGGTTGACAGCAATGAACGACTGGGGTAGTTTGACCCTAAACACTCGGTCAGTAGGGGAGAAAAAAAAAAGGCAATTACAAAGAGAGTAGTCACTGACGTATCAAACTTGGCCCTGAGGGTCTCAATGACCTCCTTCCAATCCTGATGTGCCGTCAGGCTACGTCGGGGCGTACAGCCGATCGAGTGTCGGGAATCCAGTTGCACATCCAGCGGGTCGAACGCATGGCACCCAGGGCTGATGGAGATGCGGATCGAGTAGGAATTGATCGACGACTCGCTGTCCCGGGCCTCGTACAGTTCAAAGCAGATCTGCGACAGATAGTCGAGCTCGGGGATGGCGCTTCTCGCAATTTTCGTCTGAATGCCGCCCTCCAGAATGCAGTTCAACAGCGTGTAGATGTGGGACTCTTTGGTGAAGTAAAAAAACGATTTCGCATCTTGGGAGGCCTGCACCTCCTCCAGGTCTAGCACAATTTCTCGGAGCAGAGGGAGGGACGTGAGAAGGCCGATCTCCAGCTTCTCGCTATCCGTAATGCCGTATTCCTGAGGCGTCACGTAGTCAAACAGGACTTTGGCCAGCTTGTACAGCTCCCGAAGCTTGGATAGCCGCTCATCCATCTTGGATTTGGTTGAGTTCGAGCCTGGGAACAGCTTGAAATAGTGGTCGTAAGAGTCATCCAGTGCCCGAAGATGCGGTAGCGACTCTAGGGCCTGTGCGCGCTTCTTCAAGCCCAGCCGGTGAGCAAAGGTCTGATTCTCTGCGCGCTCTTCGGGTTTCTCGGTCGCTACCTCAGTAGGTGGTTTATCCGAAGCCAGATCCGATTTGGTGGAACCCTTGCCTTTGGCGCTGCTCCGTTCATCCTCTTCTCGATCACCATCCGGGGGCACAAAGACCCATTCCAGGAATTGTCGGTTGTGCAGCGCATCGAATTTCATGCTGTCATAAAGCTCAGAGAGCTTGCTAGGGTCAACCTTTTCGGTATCACAGAACTCCGCGAAAAGCTTCTCCCATCGCTCCTTGAAGAGTCTTGGGTCCTCTCCAGCACACCAGCGACCCTGGATAGAAGAAATATGGGAGCTATCCGTCTGCGAGTCCACCTGGTTCGACTGGCCTGGGGCTTCTGAGCTTCTATCCGGTGAGCCGCGAGCAGAGCCATTGAGCTTTTCGAAATTATGCCGCATAACGCTGCGGTGGAACTTCATCAGTTCCACCACTGTAGCAAGCACCACTGAGGGCTCTGGGATATTGGTATCCTTGGGCCACGCAAATTGAGACGGTGCGGATCCTTCGCGCAGGAGTAGCTTCAGCTTCTTCTTGACCTTGTCCATGACATCCTTGGCAGCATTCGAATCATCGAGCAAATCTTTTCGCACTTGAATGAAGTCATCAGGCAAATCTTTCTGGTCAAGAAAAGAACAAGCCCAAATTTGAGCTGCTCAGCCGTGGTCAGCAAAAAATTCATGGAACATGTAGGCTGAAACTTACCGCTCGTGCTCACTCTTCTCTCGGAGCTCGTGAAAAGGCGAACGTTATTGAGTGCCTCCTTGTTCATCAACTTGAGGTCATCCCGCATGTTCAGCCCCAGATCCTGCGATTGATAACGTGCCGCATGCGTCGGCTCCCCTCCCCACTTGATGACCAGCTGGAGTTTGTCCAGAATGAGATCATTTTCAGCAGCCGAGAATCGAGAGAATGTGGCTCCAGAGATAGAGTCACTCCGGGTCTGTGATCGGCGAAGGCTCTCGCTGTCAACCTGGGACTCACTCGGCACGGGCGACGTTGGTTCCTCCAACGAAGCATCTCGCGATGAGCGCATCGGAACGGTGGGGATTTGCTCTCGCATCTCCTCCGGCTTCCGTTTTCGAAACATGGGCTTGATCTGGACTTTGGTCCCTGGCCAACCGCCTTTCTTTTCCAAGGAGGTTTGGAGCAGTTTGAGCTTCTCCCGATCCTCCAGCCCTTGGGCTAGTGCTACTTTAACAGCCTCCGAGACACTGGACAAAGCAGCCTCTCCTTTGATCACAACCTCCTCCTGATGGCCCTTTAACAAATCCACAAACGGCTGGCTATGGAAGGTGAACTTGAATTTTTGCTTGGGAGTGCGGTCTGCGTGCCGAATGACTGCCACCATTCCCTTCAACTTCCAGGAGTGCTTTGAGGCCGGAAGAGGCGGAGGGGCTCCCTCGTTGGCAATGTGCAAAGAAACGGCCGGGGATTTTGTGTTGGAAGGACTGTAGCCACGCGAACTGGAACGTCCTTCCGATGGATTCGTGGTGCTGGCGTTGGTTCCTTGGTCGGGATTCTCAAAACCAGAAGAAGAGGCGAGGGAGGGAGCAGCGGTAGATGTATCTGATGATGGGACATTGTCGGCTGCTTTTGGAGCATTTTGGCTGCCGTACAGCCGGGATGTACTCGGGGATTTGAGCAACGTCTTCAGTGCTTGCCTGTGGGATCCAGCGGTGCTTCTTCGGGACTGTCCCATGTCCGGTGACGGTGGTTCGGAGGATTCGATTCCCTCACTCTGGCGTCTTTCGCTCAAGAATGTGTGGTGGAGGATGTTTGCACATTTATCATAGTAGTCATTATTGTCCTTGACAAAACTCCAGCCATTCACATCAATAACGTAACTTTTGTCCCCGACACGTAACATATCAAAGCCGCAAATTCTCTGACCAAACCCATTGGAAATCTTCGAGGCAATAGTCGCCTCCTCCTTGGTCAGTTTGGTGATGTATCGGAGTTCCTTTCCATGTGTATTACGCCGCACAAGCCCATCAACCACAGGGGATTTGCGCGTCTCGGCGTGACAGAAATCTGGTCCAACCGTGTATGCCTTGACATCCTCGGCATTGTCAACCCGGAGGAACTGCTCGTACAGGTAACTCGTATCCCTTTCGGTTATTGATCTCGGGATGATGAGGTCGCTGTCGTATTCTGAGCTCTTGTTTCCAACTTTTCGAAAGAGTTTGCGGCCCCCGCCGCCGTATTGCTGATCGTTGGGGAAGTAGATATGAATGTTGTGGTCTTCGCCATTCACCGGTTTTTCCACAAATGGCTTCTTGAGGACTTTCCCGTCCACAATGAGAGCTTCGCCGTCCTCGGACATGGAAACGTCCTGGGTTAGAGGAGCGCCACCCCCAGTTCCATCTTCTGGGCCGTCCAGCCTGACGCCGGCGAGCTTGTAAATGTGCTGGGCGAGTTCCGGTGATTCCAGTACGGGGCCGCCATCCCGATTGACTTCCATTCTCTTGGGCGTGGGCACCCCCATGTGGTCCAGGATCATTAGGCACAGTCGCCGATCCCACAACACCTTCTGCATCGGTAGGTCATTGACGCAGAAAGGTTTCCGAAGTTTGGCATACGCGATTGCTTTATCCAGCGGGAATCCATCGGAGAAGAAGGCAATGAGAAAATCGCATACTGGCCAGTTCTCCACAGCTTCGTCCAGAATGACTTTATCTCCGAACACAATAACTTCGAAATCTCCTTTCGATTGGAGACGAGTGAGGATGTTTTGGCTGGGCTTGCTGCGTGCTTTGACATCCAGTGCGCAGACTCCAATGCGCCATGGCTTCACTGAGGAAGGTTCCAATTCACTGATTGAGCTCGCAGCAGTGCTGGCGGCCGTACTTCCACTGAACCGCCTTGGTGCGCGACTTGACGAGCGAGTCGAGTGTCCAAATCGACCTGCGGGGCGAGGGTCCGAGACCGAGTCCGTTTTGGCGGACCTGGAGGATTCTCCATTGGGGTGGATTGGGGGAATAGGTCCCGTGGGCGTTCGGTCGTTGGGCTCGGGATCGACAGCAGATTGGACGACGGAGTTGTGTTCTACGCTCTGGAGGGGGTCGGCGGACGACCCGCTGGTGCTGTTGCGATCCATTGAGGAAAAGGGCAACCAGTAGAAGGCCACAGTAAGAGGTTGATCGATCAAGGCAGGTCGGAAGGCAGTGGGGGGGCAAGCATTCTAGAAGATGGATGGATTGATCGATTGATTGGTCAAGTGAAGAGGAAGAGGAAGCAGCAGAAGAAGATAACGCCGATAACAGTGGGATTCACCGCCTTGGTGACTAACGTGATTCCCAAGCGACCCGCCCACCCCAAAACACCATAGTAAATACGATAAATTACAACTGAGTATCTCAGCATTAATGACTTAATATGAAATTTCACTGTATTCTAGTGTTAGTTAAATCATATTCAACCTATTTACGAAATTTAGAAAAAATATACAATGCTCGTTGATTCAAATATATATATTTACTATATTTACGACGCTTTCGTAACGTATTTTTTTGTAACGTGGTTGAGTAAGTATTGAATTACAATTTAAGCTAGTCTATGGCTATTATTTAGATTCATAAATAATATGATACTAATAATCAAATAAGATCAATTCGTCGTTATTGAATTACCAAGTTGTAAAAATGATGCATTTACTATGGTGTTTTGAGATGGGCGGGTCGCTTGGGAATTACGTTAATCGGAATCTATGGTTAGTCACCTCCAGGCTTCCATAGTCCCCACCCCACGATGGGCGTCTTTGTTTCTCTGCCTCTGCAATATCTCGCGACTATATTAGGGCATTGGAGTCCTGAGTACGAAGAAAACGCATCTCCTTTGACCCATAGGTGCATTGGTCTCTTCATCGGACTACTATGTAGCTGATTCCGCTTAGGCGATGCTACCCTTACAAATCACCCCTAAACAACGCTATAATTTGGCGATATCGGGAGAGAGGTTATTTAATAAGTTCGTCATTACCCAAGAGATGATTTTTTGTAATTTTACGGTCATCATTAGTAGAGATCTGATAGTTGAACTGGATGCTAGTAGTAGAGTTTCTAGTCGATTATCTTCGCCTTCTACTTCGCCTTCTACTTCTCCGCTTTCTGTTCCCCTTCCGCTATTTTCCCATAGTGGCTCGTTGTACACTTAATCGCTATAATATGATAGTAGGGTATCATCGCTTTTATCATCTCTACGTCTTTATTCGTTCGCAAATAGCCTCTAGACTGAATAGCTAAATACTATAGCCCCAGCATAAATGCCGTATAGTAGAATCTAAAAAAGTCTATATGCGAGCTCTATGGATATGGCGTAGAAGACCTAACTTCTCTTTGACTGATCCTCCCTATCATTTAAGTTGGGTAGTGGAAGAGAATATTTCATTACGATAAAATTTCATTAGGACGTGGAGGAGACACAAGAGCGCCAGCTGTTGGAGAGACCAACTTAGTAGCAAGGGCGAGCACAAAAAACCATTCAATATGATAAAGCCACTACACGTAGGTAGTGAAACTAACGGGCTAGTTAGAGGGATGGAAAATTAGAAGGGTAGCTCTAGAGATTAATACCTATCTTTACAATACTAAAGCGACTTCTTATAGAGAAGGAGAGAGCTTTAGCCTTGTTTAATAAGCTTGAATATAGCCTTTAGCGCTATACATAAGGATATATAATCCCTAATAGTACGAAAAATATGCCAGAATTTGCGATTCTTAATGGTTGGCTTCGTCGGCGCTAGTATGGGAGAAATTCGCTATTTTTACGACAACCTAATAGTTTGAAGCTGAAAATTGTAGAAGAGAGGCTCTTGACGAGCATGTTGGCTACTTTAATATAGTAGAAGTGTCAATAAACCATAGGCAAATTAGTATCATAGCTAATTTAATTCTTGAAGACACCTATCCTAGACTACTCAACTAACCTTCTATATATTGGCGACTACTAGCTTAAACGCTCTCTAAAACGCTATCTATAATATTTAAAAAACAAATTAGTATACTAATAACCTTAATCATTTTACAAATAGATGATTAGCCATATAGTTAGGTGTAAAGCGTGTCTTTATATAATTAAGCTTAGTTCTAAATTAACAGGTCTTTAGCCTGCTAATTTAGAACGAATAAGTAATTATATTAAGTAGTACAATCCTAGTTCTTATCGCTTCTAGTTAGTATTGAATTAGCTTATGAAGGGTTACCAAGTAAGGCAGGAATTCGATTAAACCAACTATCTTAAATCGATTTATTTAATTAGCTATGAGGCAGATGAATTTCCGTTGGGGGATCATTTTAGACTTTATTAGCCTAGTTTTGACTATTAGATGCCCCCCTACCCTTATAACTTTAAATCCGTCTAATTGAATATATTGTACCATTTATAGATTTCTAGCGCTACTTGAGTTGTGACTCGTTGGTAGCCTATGAATCAAAGATTTACTAGTAAAGAATTGCTATATTATGTATCAAAAATTAGGTCGCGCTAATAACCTAGTCGATTTGCCTTTATATAGAGCTTAGACCGCTTTATAATTAACGATTAATTGGGTATTTATTTAATCAAGTTTATTAATTTGATTTTTCAGGATTTAAATTTCTACCTATCAGACCTATTAGGGCAATGCGTTCTTCTATGCCCAACTTAATTATAGTCGCTGCATCGTGGGGCGGTCGCGCCTGATTAGCCGAGAAGCTAATGCATCTGCTTCCGCGGGGAGGGGGGAGGGGGGAGGGGCATTTTGGTATTCATTAGCCTAGTTTGGACCATTAAATGCCTCCCTACCCTCACTAGCTAGGAATCCCTCTGATTAGGCAATGCGCTTTTTGATTTTGTTCTTATTTGTAGCGCTTAAATCATGGACTTGCTCACGAAGAATTGCTATACTATGCATCGAAAATTAGGTCGCTTTAATGATCTAATCGATTTGCCTCTATATAGGGCTTAGATCACTTTAAATTTAGCGGGTAATTAGGGCTTAGATTAATGAAGCTTATCGATCCAATTGTTTAGAATTTGCTAGTGTTTTTAGGCTCTACACGCTCGATTGACTACCTAGTCGACTACCTAGGGGGGATAGGTATCCGAAGTTAAACATTAAGCTTTGAAATAACCCTATCTAGATCATATAGTACTAAACTAGCTACTTCGAGAGCGCATTGAATTATTAATAGTTTAAATGTTTCTACGCGAATGCGGAGGCATATAGATTATAATAATATCGTTTTTAGTATATAATTTACTAAAATTAGCTACTAAATGACTACTGTAGCTATCTATAATAAGTAGTTAATATTTACCCTTCATACGACTAGTAGTTATAAGGATAAATTGCTTTTCTATCTATTAAAGCCTAATTTAGTCTATAGTCTAGCTATTATCGCTAACTTCGATTCTCTAATCGTTAGGTAGGTCCTTATACTAAGCTTAGTAGTAGTAGGTTTTAGCTTTAAAGATAATAGTTATAGGGAGTATAAATCCTATTAAATTCATATATTTAGTCAATATAACCTATTAGTGTTTACCTATCTAAAAGCCTATTTCGTCGAAATTATAGATATCCTTGGGTTGAATACTATTTTCGTTGTTTATGCGTTATATATACTTAAACTAATGCATAGTAATACGTAGATCTTCGTATAATGCCCTTTTATAACCGTATTAACGAGAAAAGCGCGATTTCAGCTCTAGATAGCGCTTAATATAGTTAGTAACCTAATTCCTACTAATAGTCTGATTATAGCGCTCCTATAATAAGATGTTAGCCATTTCCCCTACTATTAACAGTCTAGGGGTAGATCTATACGAATCTATAAGTAGAATCCATTATAGGAGCGATTAATCTTCTTTAGGAATTAATTTATGACTAGTAGCGCGAGTTTCAGAGCGAAATTATTAGCTATCGATCCGACGTTAGAGGGTAGTATAGGATTTCAAATACGCGCGTAGCTTCGCGAATAGTTAGAATTTCGCTATTCTAGAGGGCTTTGATTATAAGCTAGATTCTACCCTCTTAATTAATAGATTTTAGGGAATTTTAGTTGCGAATAGGGGGCATGGTAGATGGTTGAAATAAAGACGTTGACGCGTTAGGGCGCGATTCGCGTTCCCTAGTCTACTCGCTTAGGAATTACGTTAATTATCTATCTACTATGATATATTCGACTATAGTAACTATTTCCAAAATTCTACCTATTAGTAAAGGCTTTATACTCCTATCCTTATGCTAAGTAGCTATACGCTAAGATTTTCCTTATCCTAGTTAGAAGCTAGTTTTATAGAATTATATTCTTTAGCCTAATTTTATAATACTATATCTAGGCGATAGAAAAAATCCTTAACATAGGGTAATCGTTCTATATTAATTCGCTCTATTTCTATGATTTTCTAGGTAGTAGGATAATAATCGTTAGGGTAGCGTTTTGGAAATCTAGGCCTAATCATTCTCTACACGTTATATAGAACTATTTCGCTCTAGTATTTTATTTGCTGTACCCTTTGACTGATACTAGTAGAGGTAACCTCTACTAGCATTAGTTAAAGATTTCTATAATAAGCTAGATCTATCTAGTATATTAATGCCTACTCTTAAGGTTCATTCAGGGATTTATTAGGGCCCTACCGTATTAAACGAACGACTATAAACGCGTCGTAAGAGTCACTAGTAATCAACCCTAAATTCCTATACGATCGCTACTATTTTAGGCTTTCTACGATCATAGTAGGCTTATAAGGCTTGCTAGATGAGATCCTTACTTTCGTTATGATTTTAGGTATTATAGTAATAGGTAATAGTGGGAAGAAGTTAGTAGGTAGAGGAAAAATTATTAGAAGACTAAGATTTCATTAGACTAGGGAGGACCTATAACCGCGTAGCGTTGGAGGTTAAACTTTAAGCTTTTAAGATAATCTTCTCTGAGTTATATAGTACTAAACTAGCTACTTCGAAAGCGCTTTAAAATAGTTAATAGTTTGAATACTTCTATATAAGCCTATAGAAATGCTTTAGGGAAATTAAGCTTATTGATATAATTAATGTTATAACGAAATCTACTAGCGACCCGCCCATATAAGCGACCCGCCCACCCAAAACACTATAGTAAGCGTGATAATTTATAACTCATTATCTCGGCAACAATAGCTTGATATGATATTTAGTTGTATTCTGGTTCTATTTATATCATGTTTAACCAATTTATGAAGTTTAAAAATTTTTATAATGTATAGAGATTCAGGTATATATTCGATGCCATTGCCGATGTATTATTTAGTAATAGAAGAAAATATTTATTATTTTCAAATTGAAGCTAGTTTATACTAATTATTCTAGCCTATAATAGTATCATACTAACAATCAAATAGAATAAGTATTTTGTTATTAAAATATCGAGTTATAAAAATCGTGTATTTACTATATTGTTTTGACATAGGCAGGTCGCTTATATAAGCGGGTTGCTAGTAGATTACGTTAACGATACCCCTAGTTTAGTAAGGATATAGTATATAACCTAGTACTCCTTAAAAAGTAGGTTCTTAAGTAGTATATACTTTAGGGTCTATTATCCTACGTTATAGGTATAGCGTAATAAGTTAGCCTTCTTAGTTCTCTAAAGGCATTAGCTTAGACTAACATTGTTTGGCAATATTTATATTATGACTAAGGTTAATATTTCCCTAGCCTTAGTAGAAATTAAGAGCCTTCTTTATTAGGACTAGTAGAACCTACTTTATAGCCTTTTCGCTCTTTTCCTTCTACTATACCCTCTCCTATATAGTCTCTACTATTGTATGGATACTATATTTTACACCTAAAGTAAGGCGAATATATTAGTTATAAAGGCTAGGGTTTATCTCTTAGCTTTATACTACCTATTTCGTATATCTATTAACCATTCTGTTCCTAACAATACCCCTATATGCCATAATCTAGTATAATTTAGCATTTAGAGGCGTTAAAGGCGCTAGATGTATTCCCTAGGGTATACTTATCTTGGAGGTATTCGTAGGCGGCGAAGAGCTTTAAGGGCCGCTTAGCTATTGGATTAATATACGTCTTACTAGCTTTATACTGATAAGTAACTAATATAAACCTATAGTTATTGAAATACTAAGTTATAATGATAATAGTTTTTTAGGACAGCGCGCTTAGTCAAATAGCGCG
Source organism: Penicillium psychrofluorescens (assembly GCF_964197705.1). Taxonomy (NCBI): domain Eukaryota; kingdom Fungi; phylum Ascomycota; class Eurotiomycetes; order Eurotiales; family Aspergillaceae; genus Penicillium; species Penicillium psychrofluorescens. The sequence goes on along the minus strand of NC_133439.1, from coordinate 2,296,124 downwards.
CTCACTTATAGATTACGTTATTTAATGCCTACGTTTAACTAATTTTACGCTTAGAATAATATTGTTGATTTGTACGCCTTTATATTCGTCGTATCCATTATAGCCTTTAGATATACGCTATTTTGCTCCCTAAGATTTAGCTACATTAATAAGCTTAAAAGTAGATAACGTATTCGGTAAGCGACCCGCTCATGCAAGCGACCCGCTCACCCCAAAACACCATAGTAAATGCGATAATTTACAGCTTAATATCTCAACAACCATGGCTTAATATGAGATTCTATGATATTCTAGTAATGTTTGGATCATACTGAGCCTATTTGTGAGGTTTAAAGAATTTAGGATGTTTTGTGACTCAGATATATATATTCGCCGCCTATGTAGCTATATTTTCTGGTAATGCAATGAAATAAAAATTTATTTTAGATTTAGGTCAGCTTATACTATTTATCATACCTATTGATAGTATCATGCTATGTGGTTGTTGAGATATTGAGCTGTAATCTATCGCATTTACTATGGTGTTTTGGGGTGAGCGGGTCGCTTGCATGAGCGGGTACCCCGCTTACGGGTTACGTTATGATATTAGCTACTTTAAATGCCTATATACGTGTCATGTTTAATCTAACTATATTAAAAGAAAAGCTTAATTCTCTATATAGATGCTAGTTAGTATAGAAATAGTCCCTAATTATATAAAATCGACCTATTTACGTAACTACTTTAATGGTAGCGAGATTCAGGGGAAATCGGGGAACTCTATAGCATGAACCTAAGCGAGAGATCACTAGACGGGAATAGAGGAAAAAGTAGAGATGATGATAATGCTCTTCCTAAGTAGTCTTCTAGAAGGGAAGGTCTATCTATATAGGCAGCGGTGGGCGCTAACACCTTAGGCACCCACCTCATTGTACCTTAAACGTAATTCCTAAGCGACCCGATCACCCCAAAATACATAGTAAATGCGATGTACTAGATCAACACCCGTGACCCATTTTTGCCCATTTATTGGTATTCTATAGTTTCTTGCTACTAAAGGTATCATACATTGACGTCAAGGTAGGTGACTAGTTATTTTGTTGCATTACCACAAAATACATAGCCGTGAGAGCTGCAAATATATATCTTTCAATAATCGTATCTCAAAATACTTTTAGACCCTATAAACATGCTAGATGTGCTATAGAACGTATTTAAATATAAAAATATTATATGATATGCTTCTGTTGTTGAAATATAAAGTTGTGATTTATCGCATTTACTATGTGTTTTGGGGTGATCGGGTCGCTTGGGAATTACGTTAAATATAACGTATTTAGTAAGCGAGTAGGCCAACCTAATATACTACAGTGAAAGCGATATTTTACAACTTAATATCTAACAATAATAACATAATATATAATTTGATTATATCCTAATACTATTTAGGGTATAAACAGCCTATCTATAGAGTTTTAGAGAATTTTGAGGTCTAATAGTAAAGATATATATCGAATATATAGTAGCGAAAGTATAAAAATATCGTATTTACTATAGTATATTAGGTTAGCCTACTCGCTTACTAAGTACCTTAAGGGCGAGATTTAATATTTATACGTTATTTTTTATACTAAGAAATAGCATTATACCAAAAATCAATTAGCTTTTAACTTGTGGTTGTTGATGTAGCGAATCGCATTTACTATGTATTTTAGGGTGGCCTATTCGCTTACTGATCACGTTACTAATTAGGATATACTTTGTCCTTTCTAGATACTTAGTAGTCATTTTTTTATATTTGCCTTAGCCGAGTTAGAAGTCTCTTTTATCTACTTCATATATATTACTTAGTCTACCTTTAAGAACTTTTATCTTACTAATTAGTAAAACTAATAAAACTCTCTAGCGAGCGCTGTACTAAACTAACTACAAATATTCTAAATCGATCTATTAGACTATTACCGCTAGTAATTTTAAATTCCTACCTCTTAGACCTATTAGGATAGGGTAGCTTATTATGCGTAGCTTAATTATATTCGTTATATCGTAGGAGGGTAGGGGGCTTCTACTTAGCTGTATACGAAGCTAATGTATCTACTTTCGTAGGGGGGTCTATTTTAGGCTTTATTAGCCTAATCTAAACTATAAAATGCCTCTCTACCCTTATAACTTCTAAATCTACTAACGTAATCGGTAAGCGAGTGGGCCATGCAAGCGAGTGGGCCATGCAAGCGAGTGGGCCACTCTAAAACGCATAGTAAATGCGATATTTTATAGCTTGATATCTCAACAACGGTAGGATATTATGAGATTTTATTAAATCCTAAAACTATTCAGGTCATATCTAGCCTATTTCTAGGGAATTAAGAAATTTTGAAGCTTAGGGAGTGAGATATATACATACGTGAGTTAGTCGCTATATATTTTTTGGTAACATCATTTACCATACTATTTTTTATACTAAGAAACAGCCTTATACCAGAAATCAATTAGCTTTTAACTCGTGGTTGTTGATGTAGCGAATCGCATTTACTATGTGTTTTAGGGTGGCCCACTCGATTACATGGCCCACTCGCTTACCGAATACGTTATATAGAGCAACGTACGTCATACATTTCTAGCGCTAGTTGATTTTCATCTTATTTATCGCCTATAAGTTATATATTAAAAATTAGGTCGCTATAATAACCTAGTCGATTTATCTCTCTATAGGGCTTAGTCTACTTTATAATTAATAAAACTTAGCGATCTAAATGTTTAAGATTTACTAGCTTTTAGAGCTAGCCCTATACGCTTAATTAACTACCTACTAGACCCTAGTTAAGCTTTAAAGTAACCTTCTCTAGATTACATATAACTAGATTAGCTATATTAAAAGCGTTTGAAATAGCTACTAGTTTTAATACTTCTATACGAGCCTATATAAAAGCTTTAAAAGGAAATTAAGCTGATCAGTATAGTTAATATTATATTCGCTAAGGCCTATGTAATAGATTTAATGAGTATAGAGGCATACAAATTATAATAATATTCTTTTTAGAGTATAGTTAATTAAAAGTAGACGTTAAATAACTACTATAGCTATAAAGGACTAGTAGTCGATATTTACCTTTAGTACGACTATATAGTAGCTATATAGATAAATTGCTTTACTATCTATTGAAACCTAGCTTCGTATATAGTATAGCTATTATCGCTAGCTTCGATTCTCTAATTATTAAGGAGAGTACAAATCCTATTAAATATTTATTCAATTAGTATAACCTATTCGTAATTCCCTAGCTATTTTATTAACCTCTAACTATAGTATTTAGCGCTTATAACTAACTACCTTTATAGTAGCTATAAGTTCTATTATAAAGCTAATTTTATTATAAATATAGGTATTCTTATCTAAAATACTAGTTTTATCGATTATATAGAGTTTAAAGCTTAACCTAAGGCATAACAATATAAAGATCTCTATATAAAGCCCCTTTATAATTTTATTGGTAAGAAAGCCATGATTTAAGCTCCAGACAGCGCTTAATATAGTCTAATTATAGCGCTTGTATAAGAGAATATCAGCTATCTATCTTGATATTAATAGACTAAGAATAGATCTACGTTATCTATAGATAGAATCTATTATAGGAGTAATGACTCTTCTTTAAGGGTTAGTTTAACACTATTTATACGTGTATTTTATCTAAATAGTACGCCTATAAGTCGACGACGTTAGGTTTGATTAAGCATATTAAATACTAATAGAGTCGTAAGCCTTGTAAAAGGGTACATATTTTATAATTCCCTAGATGCTATAGTAGGCGAGTAGGTGTTAGGGAACAAGCCAAATTATATCAATTGATGGAGTGTCCTATGCACAAGAAGGATTCGTTAAAGAAGAAAGAAAGAAACAAGGGGGAAAACATGGCAGAATAGAAAGGCGGTCAGCACACAAAGCTTCAGCTGAGTATAATCACAATAGGACTTTGTACGAAGGTCCCATAATAGTAGGAGATTTAGGAGGGATTTATCCAAGTAGCGGCATTTATCAACCATTATAAAACTATAGTTAAGAAGTATCTTAAAAATCTTCTCTAATAGCTAAGTAGCGCTTAAGGCGCTTCGCTAATTATAAATTCTATTAGTATAGGTTGAACTTCTCTAGATTCTAGCCTATAAGGGCATTATAGAGAATAAGATAGTCATTAATTATACTAAAGAAGTAGTAGTATAGAGCAAGCTCTCTAGCCCTTACGACTAGAATATCTCTACCTTACCTTAGCTATTAAACGGAGTATTTAGTTAGTAGCGAAAATTATATAAGGGAGAATATATAAAAAGGAGAAGAGTAGGAAAGTAATAAAGCGAATATTACTAACCCTAATAAGGAAGGTTCTTAAGTTTTAATAAGGCTAAAGAAAAGTTTTAGCCTTAATTAAAATATCAATATAACTAAATATTATTAGCGTAAGCTAATACCTTTAGAGAATTAACAAGGCTAACTTCTTATACTATAGCTATAACGTAGGATAATAGACCCTAAAGTATATACTACTCGAATACCTCTCTTTAGGGAAGAGCGTAGGACTATACGCTAGGCCCTTACTAAATTAGGGGTATCGCTAGCCCTTTAGTATAATGACTTACTCTAATAGAAGTAGCTATACCTCTAATCATAAAATTCAAAGAGAGTATATAGCTTCTTAGCTAGTTCTACTCTATTAATTCTAAAGCGATAGGAGTAGAAGAAATATATATAGAGTAATAATTATTATAATAAAGATGATATAGTAGTAGAAGACGAAATATAAACAACGTAGGCATAAAGGGCTAGGACCCCAACGTTTATTTAAGAGGTAACGAATTATTAAGCGGAAGAGCTAACGGTAGGAGCAGTCGTATATAGGGGATATAGTATATTCAATATATTTATATAGGGAGAGGTTTAGAAAGTAAGGTAGACTTCGTAATTTTAGTACTTAGGAATTTAGGGAAGCTATAACGTAATCTACAAGCGACCCGCCCACCCAAAACACTATAGTAAACGTGATAAATTACAACTAATTATCTTAGCAACAATAGCTTAATATGATATTTAGTTGTATTCTAGTGCTATTTATATCATGTTTAACTGATTTATGAAGTTTAAAATCTTTTATAATGTTCGGTGATTCGGACATATATTTTTAGTGCCATTGCAAATGTATTTTTTAGTAATAGAAGAAAATATTTATTGATTTCAAATTTGAGCTAGTTCATACTATTTATTTTAGCCTATGGTAGTATCACATTAATAATTAAACAGAATAAGCATTTTGTTGTTGAAATATCGAGTTGTAAAAATCATGCATTTACTATGGTGTTTTGGCGTGGGCGGGTCGCTTATGGATCTCGTTATTTATAATATATAATAGTAAGCGTAGTGTCTTAAGACCTTCGTAACTTAGGGAAGCTAAAAAGGGGATGGTATCGAATATAGCTAGCGTAGCTAGTATAAAGGATATGAAGGGAGATTAGTATAGTAATAGTACGCCGCTAACGATATAGGCTAATAGGACTAATAATATAGAATTAGGATTAGGACATGGCTTTACTAATAGAGTAGAGATCCGACTTTCCTTACTATTTTTCCTCTATTATATGTATGACCTTTTATTTTACTAGTTTCGTCTATACTTTTATATTCATCCTATAGGCGATCTACATTATAGAGAGCCTACTAGGCTCCCTATGTATAGACATGCCCAGGTGCTACGTACTGTTCTTACTATTAGGTAAGCCTGATTATACTCCTATATAGCCGCCATACTTAAGGCAAGCTAAATCGGGCAAATGAATACTACTACTACTATTACTAGGCCTTAATTATAAGCTAGATTCTACCTTTTTGACTAATGGAATTTTAGGAATTTTAATGACGAATAGGGAGGCATAGTTAGGTAATTAAAATAGTAGAGTTAACGGCGCTCGGTAGGGAATTAATTAATTACGTTACTTAATTATTAGTAGTAATATCTTAGCGTCTAACATCCTCGCATCTATAGGTTTTTCAAAGGTTATAACTTAAAAAGGTTTAATGGACGCTTTTTATAGAACGATATCCCTTTTATTTTTACTAACGTTTTAGGATAGGTTAGAACTATTTTATAAAAAAAGTATTATTTATAGCGCCCTTCATCCTATATAGAAGAGCTAAGAGATTAGTATAATTGGAGACAACGATCTAGGTCATTAATACCTACTCTTAGCCTTTATTAAATACTTCATTTGCTCTTTAACAATCTAAATAGGATTATTAGCCTTGAACGCGTCCCTGTAATAGTTTATAGATAATAGTGAATTCTTAGGATAGTTAATTAGGTAGGTACCTAAGGTATTAGCGCTTGCCACCTCTCTTTAATAAAGAGCTTCCCTTCTAGGAGTTTAAGAATATAACTATCTTCTCTTCTAGTTTACTAGTCTCAATGATTTGGTTTCTAGTTTAGTTCTTTAATTTCCCCTAAGTCTAGCTACCATTACTAGTAGTACTATTTTTAGCTCGCTAAGATTATAATAACTTAACGTAATTCCCAAGCGAGCCGGCCACCCAAGCGAGCCGGCCACAAAGTCGCGATCGCGCCCCAACGCGTTAACTTCTTCATTTTGACTACCCACTATGCCACTAACACGCAATCGATCCTTGCGAAATTCGACTAAGTAGGAGGGGGCGCATTTTATTAGCTGCTTAGACTATTAAAAACCAAGAATTTCGCTCTATCTACGAAGTTATAGGCTATTTTGCCCCCCTAAAGCGCGATACAATATTAACTACATCAATAAGCTTGATTTCCTTAAGGCTTTCCTATAGGCTCGCGTAGAAGCATTCAAACTATCAACAATTCAAAGCGCTTTTGAAGTAACTAGCTTAGTGCCATATGATCCAGATAGGGTCATTTCAAAGCTTGATGTTCAACTTCAGACACCTACCCCCCCAGGTAGTCGACCAGGCAGTCAATCGAGCGCATGGAGCCCAAAAACGCCAGCAAATTCTAAGCAATTAGATCAACAAGCTTCATCAATCAAAAGCCTGATTAGTCGTCAATTACAAAGCGGATTCAGCCCTATACAGAGGCAAATCGATCAGATCAGCAAAGCGACCCAATTTTCAATGCATAGTGCAGCAATGCTTCGCGAGCAAGTCCATGATTTAAGCACTGCAAATGAGAAGAAATCAAAAAGCGCCAGAAATCTAAAAAGCGCATTGCTCAATCAGAGGGATTCCTAGCTAGTGAGGGCAGGGAGGCATTTAATAGTCCAAACCAGGCTAATGAATGCCAAAATGCCCCCCCCCCCGCGGAAGCAGATGCATTAGCTTCCTGGCCAATCAGGCGCCCCCCCCAACGATGTAGTGACTATAATCAAGTTAGGCATAAAAGAACGCATTGCGCTAATAGGTCTGATAGGTAGAAATTTGAAATTAATAGCGTTAGTAGTCTAATAAATCGACTTAAAATTATTGTAATTAGGTAGGTCGCCTACTCGCTTATATAGCCTACTCACTTATAGGTTACATTATACTTAAAGTATTAGTAATTCTATTCTTAATTTTAGGATGAAACTTAGATATTAAAGTAGTTAAATAGCAGGATAAACTTGGTAGGTAGGATAAATTTTCTATTAGACTTAGGCACTTATTAGTAATAGTTATAAGGATCAAACTAACGTAATTCCTGGGCGAGTGGGCCAGCCGGGAAAACCATAGTAAATGCATTATATTCACAACTCGATATTTCAACGACCACAAGTTGATTTTATTTCATTTTTGGCATGGTAGTATTAATAGACTTGATAAATGGTATAAATAGCTCTTAATCAAAATTTACAAAATATTTTCTTATATTACCAAAAAATACAATAAGGACAACAAATATATATATCTAAACTATAAAACATGATAAACTTTTTAAATCTCATAAATAGGCTACGTATGATCCAACAAGTACTACTATATAATAAAACTTCATATCAAGCTATGGTTGTTGATATATTGAGTTGTAAAATATCCCATTTACTATGGTGTTTTCGGCTGGCCTACTCGCTTGGGTGGCCCACTCGCCCAGGAATTACGTTACTATTAGCCTAGTTCTCCTCTATACTAAAGCCCTTTATATAAGCTATGCGCTTAGTCGTCTCCTTACGCTTTTGTTTTTATATAGTATTTTTACGTATAAAGTGCGATTTTTTCTTTATTAGAATTGCTACGTTATATATTATAAGATAGTATACTTAAATTAGCTAAACGAGCGCCCTATTAGTTAGAGTACGACACTATTATTAACGACCAATCCTATTTTTAATTAATAGAGTTTCTTACTTTAATTATCTGGGATTTACTAGTATTTCAAGGCTCTATATGTTTAATCTACTACCTAGTTAATTACCTAAGGGGATAAGTATCTAAGATATGACGCGTTAATTTAGTCTAGAATTACTACCTCTAATTTTAGGCATATATGACGCGTCCCCTATTTACATTTTAGTTTACTTAATAAATATACGTTATTTTATAATTAAAATAAGTAGAAATTAAAGGATAAATACTTAAACTAGGGCAATCGCCTACTAAAATCATATCTAATTTGCGTTTCTTAACGTATAGTCTATAAAACACGCCATCGATTCTAATAGTATAGTTAAGTTTAAATTTTAAAGTAAATAATTATTAAATGATAGTGACTAAAAAATATATAGACTAACTCACGTATATATATATATCACTCCCGTAGCTTCAAAATTTCTTAATTCCCTAGAAATAGGCTAGACATGTCCTAAATAGTCCTAGGATTTAATAAAATCTCATATTATATCACCGTCGTTAAGATACTAAGCTATAAAATATCGTATTTACTCTATGTTTTAGGGTGGCCTATGTGAATTGTATGGCATACTCGCTTACCGATTACATTAGTATAGGAGAGTTACTTGATGAGGTAGGTGCCTAAGGTATTATCGCCTACCGCTACCTATAGATAGACCTTCCCTTCTAGGAGGCCACTTAGGAATAGCATCATCATCCCTACTTCTTCCTCCATTCCCGTCTAGTAATCTCTCGCTCAGGTTCTTGCCATAGAGCTCCCTAATTTCCCCTGAGTCTCGCTGCCATCATTAGTAATAGTAGTTGAATATATCGTAGTAGATAGTCAAATAATACTTCTAATAATTTCATTTATAATTGTAGTATACATTATAAAAGACTAAACCTAAGGGCGTAATAGTTACTAACTTCTATTAGTTAATAGGCATAATTCTAATAGGAAGGACAATTTCATCAACTATTATTAATAGAATTAGAATCTTCTTTGTTATTGCTATTCTAAGCTTACCTACCGTCTTAAACTTCTTACCTCTAAATATTTCTAGGCGTATATATAAGCACTACACTACTATTAGAGAGAGAATAAATGGATTAAACGATAAGGAAAATTAATTATAGAGAAGAGGGATTTTCTTCGTTGTCTTTATATGATTCGAATATAGACTTTTACACCATATAGTAGGATTTTAGCTATAGCCAGCTAGTAAAAAAAGGGAACAAGGGGGTATTAAATAGGATCTAGAAATACTACCCCCGTTTTAAGCTATATAATTTATTCCCTACTATAGTCATGAATTTAAACGAAAAATATTATATTATAGAGGCAAGAGAAAGCCTCCGAGATAATAATAGACCTAAAATAAATTAATTAAAGCGTTATAGTTCTAGGAGGGAAGTCTTCTTTAAGCCTAACTAGCGGCCCTAAGTATCTACTAACCTTGTTCCCTAGTAGGAGACCTAGGGGCAAGTTAATAGTAAAAAGACCAAGCGCTAGTCATTTAAAGGGGGTCCTTGACGAGCCTAGGACTTAAATATCCTTGACTATAACCCAAATATAGTAGAGGTTAAGAAACAAAGACGAAAGTATAAAGGTATAGCTAAATCGTTCAGAGCTAAAATACTACGCTACGCCGAAATATAGGACTAAAAGAGATAGAGAAGAGAAGATACCTAAGCTTAAATATATTAAGAGACGATGACTAGCCTCTTTACACTATCGATAGATAGGGTATTTGTAAATAGTATTAATTTTCAAAGTGGGAAGGGGAGGTCAAAATTTCTATAAGACTAGTTAGGTTACTACCTTTATTAGCCTAATTAATACGTTACCGCTTAAAAGAATTACTATAATCTAAGGACATACTCAACTAAGTAGAGATAGCGGCATTAATAGGGGGTCGCTCACTAGATAATGCCTAGAAACATCGGGAAAAGTAGAATATATGCGCTTTACAGACTAAGTTGAAAAAAGGTATAACCTATAGTTGAGTTTGAGACTAGGAAAGGAAGACGAAGACAAAGGTTAAGCATAGAGCGCTAGTAATATGAGCGTATACAAACGGAGCACTAAGGCTAAGTCTTAGTCGTAAAAGCGAATCAGACGTGATAAAACAATGATCTAATATTATATGCATATGGCTAAATTTTAATAAAAGTTCACTTGAATTTGCACGCCTAGGTAAAGAAGTAGAGGTTATAGAGGAGTAGAAAAGAAAGACCTATACTATAATAGACTTTAGAAAATTTGAATAATGCTAATAGAACTTTAACCAAGCTCTCTTAGGATCAGAAAATACTATTTCAACTCCCCCCCCCCCGTTAGAACTATTTTATAGAAGACCCCTATTATTAATGCTGTAATATCTATAAACTAGCTAAACATATAAATATCGTCTTAAAGGAAGATAATTTGTCTATAATAAATTATAAGATACAATTACCTAGATTAAAAGGTCTTACAGATTAGCCCTACTACTATAGTAATAGTTTAACTACTCTTAAAGACAATAAGAACGGTATCAAATTAGGAATCCTCATCTAGAGGAAACCTTAAGTAGAGGTATATTATCTTTATATATAATTTAGATCTAACGAAATCAATTAGATAGACATATAATTTTAATACCTAATTAACCTTTAATTAATATTTAATCAAAGATTTTGCTCTTATAGATACTAGAGTAAATAGCTATCTAGAAATATAAACATCACTATTCTTTTAGCCTAATAGCTAGGAGTCTACTTAGCGTAAGTACCTTATAGTGTTTGAACTATATTCATTTAGAAAATTCTATTATCTAAGGTCTACTATAAGTATTATTAATATTTAAATCTTTTACTAGATATCAATGTAGGGCGGAAGTTCTACAATTTAAGTAATTAATCTTCTATCTATTAAGTCTATTTATTACGTAATTATAAGGAAACTAAGTATTTTATCAATAATAAATAGCGCCTAATTAGCTAAACGAATACCCTCTTAGAGATTAAATTATTTTAAAGCTAACTAGTAATATAATAATCTCTAGATCTTTTAACGACTAGCTATAGATATAATTTATTAAAAAGATGTAGATTGATAATCAGGAAAGAATTAGTATAGAAACTCTTTCTAGGATATAGCCTAGGGGATAACGTAAATCCTAAGCGAGCACCGCACCCCTTACACCGAATAGTATCTTAACAACAATCACCTAATATTTAGTACTATGGTATATCTTGACTATTTAGACTATATCGGGCCTATTTATACGTTTGATGAATATTTTATGCGGTTTTCATAATCAGATATATATATTTCTTGCGGACATTGCTATATTTTTTGGTATTGCTATAAAAGAATTATTTATTTAAGATTTAAGTCAGGTTATTACTCTCTATGCCTATTGATAGCGCTATGCGAATGATAAATTGAGATAATTTGTTTTTATCGACATGTTGAGCTAATCTTAGTTTAATTTTAATTATAAATCTAATATACGTTTACGTTCTTTTACTAAAGAACGTTAGGACGTCATAGTATTAGTAGAGGATAGTCATTTTCATTTTCTTTACGCTCTAATGTCTTATTAATAGTTTAGTTAAATTAAGAGTAGGTAATAAATATACCACAAAGGTATTAATTACATTGTGAGTCAAATAAGAGAACTAACGTAATCTATAAGCGACCCGCCTACGCTAAAACACTATAGTAAATACATAATTTTATAACTCGATATTTCAATAGAAAAATGCTCATTTTGTTTGATTGTTAGTATGATACTACAATATGCTAGAATAAATAGTATGAACTAGCTTAAATTTCAAATGAAAAAATATTTTCTTCTGTTACTAAAAAATACATTTCTAATGGCAGCCAATATATATGTCCGAATCACTGAACATTATAAAAGATTTTAAACTTCATAAATTAGTTAAACATGAGATAAATAGCACCAGAATACAACTAAATATCGTATTAAGCTATTGGTGTATATCCTATTTATAAGAACCTTCCGACTTTTTAGGTATATAGAAGTCCTTTGAAATAATAAGTAATACTATTTAGGGTAATAAATGAACCTAAAAGATTCTAGTACTATTAATATAGAGTTTTAGGCGAACACCTCAATGAAGTTGCTATTACCTTTACGGATAATATTATAGTCTGTAATGAGACATTTAGAACTTATAAATAGAACGTCTATACGATTATAGTAAGTGTCTATAGGAAGTTAGACTATAGGGTAGGCTTTAGGAAGTATAAATTCTATACTATATTAGCCTACTTAGATTCATTAATAATATCGATAGATCTTCTAATACTAAGAAAACTATTATAATGAAGTAACAGAAATAGCTAGTAATCATCTAAAGTACCTAGTCCTTAGGATTTTCTAATATCTATTAATGTTTTGTCTATAGATATAGCTATAAAGAAAAGCCCCTTTACTAGTTAAAGAGTTTGTAGCTAGGGAAGATAATAAGCTTCCTATATAGCTAGAGATTATAGAGTCTACAGTAGCTATTTAACTAATCTTAAATAAGACTATGTAACTCTAGTACCTCAGTGCTAATCCTATACTACGTGCCTAATAGAAACTTTATGTTTGTCTACCTTAACTATAAGTTATTACTAGGCCGTCAATAAAATTGTAGGAACCTTCTATACTACCTTACGCGCCGTTCCAATGATATATCTACTCGTATAACCAGCGTGAATTACGATATAAATTTAGGCTGTCCGAAGAGGCATACTCTTGCATTACTAAAAAATACAGCTACCTGATCGACAAATATATGTATTTGAAACATAACATAGGATAGACTTTTTAGATCTCATGGGTAGGCAAGCCATTTATGTATGATGAAAAAGTACTACAATACTATATAATAAAATTTATATTAAGCTATAGTTGTTAAGATATTAAGTTGTAGAATATCCTCCTTCTACGCTGTTTTGGGCTAGAGCACTTGTTAGATAGCCTACTCACCTAGGAACTGCGTTAATAGTAAGTATTGCTAAATTATATAAGCTCTATTTAGATAGATAAGCTCTAACGTAATTCACTAGCGAGCCAGCCACTAAGTCGCGATCGCGCCCTAACGCGTCAACTTCTTTATTTCAACTACCCACTATGCTACTAATACGAAATCAATCCTCGCGAAATTTGACTTAGCAAGAGGGGCGTATCTTATTAGCTATTTAGGCTATTAAAAGCTAAGAATTTCGCTCTATCTACGAAGCTATACGTCAATTCTAAATACCTTGCTTAACCCTATAAGATTGCGTCGACGGCTACCCCTTCCGCCCTAAGACCTACGCAAATAGTCATAAATTGACTCCTAAAGAAGAGTAATCACTCTTATAATAGATTATATCTATAGATTCATATAGACCTACCCCTAGACTATTGATAGTAGGGGAAATAGCTAACTTTCTATTATAGGAGCGCTATAATCAGACTATTTGTAAGAATTAGGCTACTAACTATATGAAGCGCTATCTATAGCTAAAATCGCATTTTTCTTATTAATATAACTATAAAAGGGCTTTATATAAAGATCTACGTATTATTATACCTTAGTTTAAGCGTATATAAGGTATAATTAATAAAAATAGTATTCAACCTAAGGATATCTATAATTATAATGAAACTGGCTTCGTAATAGGACTTATAGCTACTATAAAAGTAGTTATAAGGGCTAAATACTATAGTTAGAGGTTAATAAAATAGCTAGGGAATCGCGAATAGGTTATATTATTTAAATATATGATTTTAATAGGATTTATACCCCCCCTAACTATTATCTTTAAAGGGAAAACCTACTACTATTAAGCTTAGTATAAGGGCCTACCTAACGATTAGAGAATCGAAGTTAGTAATAATAGCTAGACTATAGACTAAATTAGGCTTTAATAGATAGAAAAGCAATTTATCCCTATAACTACTAGTCGTAATAATAGTAAATATTAACTACTTATTATAGATAGCTATAGTAGTCATTTAGCGCCTAATTCTAATAAATTATACGCTAAAAACGATATTATTATAATTTATGTCTCTATACTCGTTATATCTATTATAGCCCTTAGATATAGGCTATTTTACCCCTCTAAAGCATATATATAGGAGCCTAATTAAGGCTAAAGTATAATATAATATTAACTATATTAATAAGCTAAGTCTCCTTAAAGCTTTTCTATAGGCTCGCGTAGAAGCATTTAAACTATTAATAATTTAAAATGCTTTTAAAGTAACGTATTTCACAAGCGAGCCGATCAGCTGATCAACTACAAATATTTTAAATTGATTTATTAGACTACTAACGCCATTAATTTCTGATTTCTACCTATTAGACCTATTGGGGCAGCGCGTTCTATTATGCCTAACTTGACTATATTCACTACATCGTATAGGGGCGCGTCTGATTAGCCGCGAAGCTAATGCATCTACTTCTATAGGGGGTTTATTTTAGGCTTCATTAGCCTGATTCCTTGACTCTATCGCCTCCTACGTACTAAAGCCCTCTATATAGGCAATGCGCTTAGTCGATTTCTTACGCTTTTGCTTTTGTATAGCATTTTCTATGCGTAAAGCGCGATTTTCCTCTATTAGAATTGCTATATGATTCATTATAAGATTATATGCTTTAACTAGCTAATCGAACGCCCTATTAGTAGGCGTAGGGGGGCTTTATAATCGATGATTAATACTAGTTTTAATTAATGAAGCTTATCGTTTTAATTATTTAGGATTTACTAGCGTTTTTAGGCTCTATACGCTTAATCTACTACCTAATTGACTACCTTAGGGGGTAGGCGTCCGAAGTCGAATATTAAGATTTTCTATTACTATAGTTAGATTAAATAGGACTAAACTAGCTACTTTAAAGCGTTTTAGATAGTCGCTAATTTAAATACTTATATACGTATATTTAGGAATATAGTAATAAAATTAAGCTTATTAATATAGTTAACTCCTACTTACGCTTTAGCCTTAATTACCCCCCTATATATACGCTTTAGGGGGGCAAAACAGCCTATATCTAAAGGTTATAATAGATGCGACGAATATATAGGCATATAAATTAGAATAATATCGTTTTTAGCGTATACTCGATCAAAGTCACCTACTAAATGACTACTATAGCCATCTATAATAAGTAGTCGATATTAACCCTTAGTACGATTAGTCGTATAAGGGATAAACTACTTTCTTAACTATTATAGCCTAATTTCGTCTAAAGTCCATCTATTAGGGCTAATTTCAATTCGCTAATCGTTAGGTAGATCATCGTACTATGTATATTATTAGTATAATAATGATTTAAAGATAATGGTTAGGGGGAGTATAAATCCTATTACTCCTATATATTTAATTAATGTAAGCTATTCGTGGTTCCCTAGTTATAGGAGAGCCCTCTAACTATAGTATTTAGCTCTTATAATGACTTTAGTAGTCGTAATTAGGCTAATTATAAAGCCTATTTCGTTAGATTTATAGATATCCTCTATTTAGATACCGTTTTCGTAGATTATACGTCGTATAAAGTCAAACTAAGGCCTAATAATAGATGGATCTTCGCATAATACTCTTTAGTAATTATACCGTTGAGAATAGCGCGATTTGAGCTCTATATGGCGTTTAGTATAGTTAGATACCTAATTGACTCTAACGGGCTGACCATTGCGCTCCCGTAATAGAATATTTGCTATATTCCTAACTATTAATAGCCTAGGGGCGGATCCGCGCGAATCCATAGATAGAATCTATTGTAGGAGCGATTGTTCTTCTTCAATAGTTAATTTATGACTATTTGCGCGTGTAATTTGGCGTTCTGTTATGCCATGTAGACGCGCTAAAAAAGTTATATAGGGAATTCTAAATACGCGTGTAGTTTCACGAATAGATGAGAATTCTCTATTTTTGTAGGCTTTGATTGCGAGCTGGAGCCTACCCTCTTGATTGACAGAATTTTGGCGATTTTGATTGCGAATAGGGGGCATGGTGGGTTGTTGAAATGATGAAGTTGACGCGTTAGGGCGCGATCGTAATCAGCTGATCGGCTCGCTTGTGAAATACGTAAGCTGATTTAGTCGTTGATTGTAAAGCATATTAAGCCCTATATAGAGGCAAATCGATTAGGTTATTAAAGCAATATGATTTTTAATATAAAATATAGTTATCATTCGTAAGTAATTATAGGCGTTAGTAGTTTTATAAATCAATTTAAAAATTTAATGGTTGGTTGGGTGGCTGGCTCGCTAGTGAATTACGTTATATGTCTACTAGGTTATTAAGGCGTTATTATTTTAAACTCGTTAGTAATAATCAGGCTTATAATCCCTCTCTCTACTTCTATTAATCTAACTACCAAAATTAGTCTGTAAAATAATAGTAAAAGGTAATTACCCTGTTACTTTAGTCAAGAATTCTACTAATCTAATCTATTATTTCTATAATATATCATTAGGTACTAAGCGTAGGCTTATTAAAATTATCACCAAACTACCCTCGTAAGAGGCGCTCTATACTCGACTATTACCCCTCGCCTACCTTTTAGCTAGCTTAAATATTAAGAGCCTATATACACTATTCTCCCTCTTTATAAACGAAGAGATTTTCGAATATATTATTCAACCAACTAACGAATACGCCTACTTAAAGGGGTTAGTAATCTACGTTCAGAGGGATAATTTAGTATGCTTTAGAGATTAAGGTTTCTGCGAGGATTCTTGTGACCGGGCAGTCTGTTAGGAGAGAAAACCACGATGAAGATGATATTCAGTCTGAGTACTATGATCGACGGGACTTCCAAGTTGGAGAAGGGAAAGAAGAAGAAGGAAAAGAAACAAAGAGAGTCCAAACTATCTACAGAACCCATATCACGTGCCAGACATAGTCGCCTTAGGCAGCGCTCGTTAGGCTAGTCATATCACCCCCCTCCGTAAGAGCTTCTAGTCCCTAGATGCTGGTTTGTCGTCGTCTAGATGGTCTTCCCCGAATTCGTCGTTTAGGGCTGCTTTCGTCTATTCCTATAGGCGAGCGGGCGGTCCGGGCTTATCCGGATACCATTCGTAGAACTCAATCAGCTTCTGTAGTGCGTTTTTGAAATCTCTGGCCGGGTACTAGGAGATATCCTCGTCTGCCCCTATCCATTTGACGCAATACTTTAGTTTTCGATAGTATAGTTTGGAATCGAGGATTTCATCAACTTCCTATTCGTTATGATCGTCGACTTCGACTAGGGGCGGAGGATCTATATGCTATCCGGTCAAAGGCTTAGTCTTCGTAGCAAGCCGCAATTTGTCTAGCGAGAAGACTAGGTGTACTTTGATCGAATTAGGTAGTTCGAGGCGGTAAGAATTACTAACTTTTTAGATGATCTAGAAGGGTCCCGTAGAAAGATCTGCTAGTTTTTGGCTTAGGCGTCCTATATTCTAGTATTTTATAGTTACGAAGACCTTATCATCTATATTAAAATCTTCTTATCTCCGGTATCGGTTTACTTGTCGTTGTTGCTTCTCTTGCGTATAGACGATTTGTTATTAAGTGTCTTTCTAGATGTTCTTAAGCCATAAGACGTAGTCGCGTGCTACGATGGTATCTTGCGTTGGCTCTTAAGACGGAGAAGGCGATAGCTCTTACTAGTCGAACGATATAGAGGGCTCGTATCCCCTCTTAATCATAAAGGGCGAGTTCTTAGTCGAATTCTGTGGTAGTGCGGCTACGGCGAAGTCTACTATTAGTAGTAGCTCTAACTAGTTGTCCTAATAGTAGTTGACGTATAGGTAGAGACGTTATGCGATGTATTAGTTCATAATCTCCGTCTACCCGTCTATTTGTGGATGTCGGGCCGTTAAGAGTTTTCGTTTAATGCTAAGAAGACGGCAAAATTTGGTCTAGAAATTAGAGATGAACTATCCCCCTTAGTTAGAGACGATCGAATCTAGAATCCCTACCTAGCGATAGACGTATATAATGAATAGCTAGGCCGTCTCCTTTGCTATAGTCGTTTTATGATAAGGAATTGATATTAGTCGCTTAGAGAACCGATCGACTACTACAAAAATCGTATTATAGCTATTCTTATCCTTCGGAAAGGTATAGAAATCTATCGAAAGGTGTTGCTATAGTCGTTTTAGGATTAGTAATAGATATAGTAGTCTAGGCGTCTTATCCCGCTAGTGCTTCGTACGTTTATAGATTCGGTAGTTATCTATATATCGATTAATATCCGCTAACTAGCCCTTCTAGTAGTACTATATGCTTATAAGCTTCTAGAGCTTCTCCTACCTAGGGTAGGCTATAGACGGTTGGCGATAGATCTTATTAAGGAGCCTTATACGAAGGTCCCTATCATTAGGCATAACTAGCCGTTTTTCGTATAGTAGTAATCTATCGTTTAGTGTCTATTGTATGCCTCTACTTATCGCTCTTTCCCTTCCCTCTTATAGGCTCTTATAGTTTCGATTCGCTATCTTTACTCGTTCGACGATAGATTCGGCGGCGATAGGAGCGATAGAGGAGGGAGCGTCTTAAATCTACTTTTAGATTATAGAGTCGATGTATGACCTTAGGAGGAGAGTTTGTTCGTTTGAGGGGCTCTAATCTATTAAATCCTTTTAGGAGAGAGTATTAGCTAACGCGTTTCGTTTTCCTAGTTAGTACTTAATCACGAAGTAGAATTAGGATAAGAATTCGCTCTAACGGGCTTGCCGGCTATTCAACTTCTTCGATGTTATAAAGTATTAAAGCGCTTAGTAGTCTATAAGGATCTTAAAGGGCTAAGAACGTTGTAGTCTAGAGAGTTCTACCTACTACTCTTATAAAGTGCGAATGATCGCTAGTATCTCTTTATCGTAGATCTCGTAGTTTTGTTCTACTAGCTATATCGTCTTTAAGAAGTAACTAATTAGATGCTAAAGTCCGTTAGCCCCTTATTGCGATAGTACTACTCTAACTACTCCGTTTAATGCATCTGTCTCTACCTAGGTAGGCACCTCTAGATCGTAGTAGGCGAGGATTAGTACTAAAGTTAGATAGCGTTTTAACTCCTAGAAAGTAAGCTCGTACCTATTACCCTATATAAAGGCTTCATCCTTCTTCGTTAGTTAGTAAAGCGGTTTCGCCACGCGACTATATCTATAGATGAATCGTTAGTAGAAATTGCAAAATCCTAGAAAGGACTAGATACTTTAGACTATCGTTAGTTACTTCTACCGCTCGATTACTACCGTTTTTTTAGGATTAATAGAAATGCCGTCTATGCTTATGATAAATCTGAGGAAGTAGGTCGATTTAATGTGGAATTCGTACTTTCTAAGGCTTACTTGTAGTCTAGCCTCCCGTAGTCGCTATAGAATCGTTTGAACGTATTATATATAGTCCTTAAGGGTCTCGCTATAGATTAGGATATCGTCTATAAAGGTAGTAGCGAATTCGTTAAGATATTCGCCTAAAACGTTGTTAATATAGCGTTAGAATGTCGTAGGACTATTCGTCACCCTAAATAGCATTACTTTGTACTTAAAAGACCTATACCGTATATAGAAGGTCGTTAGGTCTTCGGAATTAGGGTGCATACGGATCTAATGGAATCCTTGCCGTATATTAAGCTTTATAAAGAATTTAGCCTTTGAGACGCGCTATAGAAGTTTATCGATAAGTAGTAAGGGGTATCGATCCTTTTAGGTAATAGCATTCAACTTTCGATAGTCTATATATAATCGTATCCCTCTATCCTTCTTCCGAACTATAATGATAGGGAAAGCGAATAGCGTAGAGCTTAGTTTAATGAATCCCTTCGCTAGGTTATTAAGGATGTATTATCAGGCGGCCTTAAGTTCTTCTATAGACATTTTGTATAGTAGGTAGTATCCTAGCGTCATCTTATCGTTAAGGCGAATCTTATAGTCGACGTTGTTATAAGAGGGCGGAAGGGTATCAGATTCGCACTTTAAGAAGATATTAGTAAAGTCGTGATATTAGTATAGGATGATCTACTCGATTTCTTTACGCTCTAACTTCTTATTAATAATACGATCGATTTTATAGAGCGAAGTAACAAAGGTTTCGCTACCTTCTATCTTTATAGATTAGTAAAAACCGATAGCGCTGATTATTGCGATATTTACCATCTTTAGGGCTTTAACGCGCTATCTAGAATCCTTAGGAGATAGTGTTAGCGTAAATTCCTCCCTATAGAGGGCTCTCTCCATCTTTTATACTCTATCCTAGGGAGAGCTCCTATACTAGCGCTTCACCCGTCTCTAGTCCTCTTGTTTAATAAGCGTATCTCGTCGATCCGTATCTACCTAATAGATAGGATTCGACGGGGGGCGTTAAAGAATCGCTTAGGGGATGGTTTTAGTAAGCTTCGTTACGACCTTATCCTTAAGAGGGCACTCGCCTAGCTAGATTAGGCGTCGCTTCTTACAATTAGGAAGTACTTTGTAGCGTTTAAACCATATCCGTCTAAGGATGATATTATGCTATCTAAGGTTGGCTATAAGCATAGGAATTCGTACCTATTGTCGACCGTTAATATAGAGAGTGAGTTCTACTACATAGGTAATTGACTAGGATCTCTACCCGTCGAATCCCTTTATAGGGCAATCATAGGGTAATCGAATCGTACGAAGTCCTAGCTATTAGGCTAATAGAACCGTAAGGTCTATGTCGATGAATATGAAACTATTTACTCTAGTATCTATAAGAGCCGAAATATTAACTAAGTGTCTATTAAATACTAACTAGGCATTAAAAATAAGATCTTTTTGTCTAATTAACTTCGTTAAATCAAGCGTATACAAAGACACTATTCCTCTACCTAGGAAGGAGACCTCTCCTAGGCTTAGACTTTTCCCGCCTCTATATCATTCTTATTCTCTTTAAGGGCGGTTAGGTCGATTAGAGTAGGGGGGGCGGAGGTACTAGTCGCCGACGTAGTAGCATTCACGCCTAAGGTCTTTTAATTAGGGTAGTCACGTCTGATATGACCCTACTTCTTATAGATAAAGCATCTTCCTTCGTAGAGGAGATTTATTCGTTTACCTAGTTTAATCTTTATACGTATATTATTAGCGATAGTAATCGTCTATAGAGTAGTTCTTAGGGGAATTAGGGTTGAGACGGAGCCTCCCTATCTACGTCCCTAGCCTCATATAGCGGTAAGGATATTCTAAAGGGAGATCTAGGTCGATCAGTTCTAGTAGTAATGAGCGAATCTCTCAAAGTCTACTATAGCGTTATCAACCTAATCTATTATAAGATCCCAAAGTTTATAGGTAATCTTATAGTATAAGTCTTCCTTTCGGTATTCCTCTATAATCTCCGCTTCTTTAGCTAAGTAGACGAATTTAGCTAAGAAGTCATTAAAGTCTTAATTTAAGTGTATTATTAGGTCGTAGTATTTCTTTCGGGCGTTTACTTATCGATTTGGGTCGGTAAAGACGGTCTCGAGATGTTTTAGAAGTTTAGGGGCGTCCTTATACGCTATTATAGATTCCTTATAGAGGCGAGGGCTAATGTGCATCATCGCGCGTCCCTTATAGCGGCTAACAACATAGGTTAGTCGATGCTTTGTAGTTAGGTAATAGTCAGCGTTTATAGTTAGTTTGTTCTTAATCGTAGTCACCTAGTACTCGAAAAATACTTGCTTTCCGTCGTTAAACATTAGGGGATTAGGCATCTTTGTCGACCTTATTGTTCGCTTAGTCGGGGTCGTAGTCATGATCGTAGTCTATCCTCCTCTCTAGGTAGAAACTAGTTAGAAGGCTAAATCATTTTAAGCGTCTTTAGCGTCCTTTAGTTGCTTCCGGAGGTCGTCGGTCTAGGTTCGCTAGTAAGTTTTATCGTCATCCTATAGGGCGGCTAGGGTCTCGTATAGTTCGTGGATTTTAGTCGTGAGTTTCTAAATTAGTTCTTTAGCCGTAGCGGCTCGGTAGTTAGCTTCTTATACGTTCTTACGTACAATTCGAAAGGTAGTAGTAGGATTAAGCTAACACTAGTTTAGGAAGCTTTTAGCTTCGTCGAATTTAGGGCCTTCCTAGCCATCGTCGTAGGAGAATCTTAGGGAGCCACGTCTTTTAGACGGCTACTCAACTAGTTCATTAGCGCGTTTATACTAGATATTAGGGCTAGTAAGCTCAACGGAGCGAGCCATAATTCTAGGTTCTATTTTAAAGGAAGTACGTGGTTCTATTGTTTAGCACTATCGCGGCTTTTGCGTCTGGTTCGGTAGCCTTGTAGTAGCTTGCTCACTTCGAAAGAGTTGTTGTTAGGGCACTAAGGCGAACTGGGACAGCGTTCTTCGAAGAAGTTGCGTCCGTATAGCTATACTACGATGGTAGAAAGGAAAGAAGGAACTTAGAAGTAATATGACCGGGTAGTCTGTTAGGAGAGAAAACCACGATGAAGATGATATTCAGTCTGAGTACTATGATCGACGGGACTTCTAAGTTGGAGAAGGGAAAGAAGAAGAAGGAAAAGAAACAAAGAGAGTCCAAACTATCTACAGAACCCATATCACGTGCCAGGCACAGTCGCCTTAGGCAGCGCTCGTCAGGCTGGTCACAATTCTTATCTATTTAGGCATTCGCAAATCGCTAAGAGTTCATTCATATTAGCAATAACAAGAGAATTAGGGACCTTTATATTTGTCTAAGATCTATATAACCCTAAACACGTTTAGTATATCAAGCGCTATTTGCGTATAGCTAGGCTAGATATAGACGACGAATAGTAAGAAAAGAAGCTTCAGTAGTATAATCTAGACCCTAGCTTGTACCTTTTATAAAGTAGCTCAGAATTTCTACTAACTAGGTTTAAATATTATTATCGATAAGGCTATGTATGATTCGCTACTTTAGGCGTACAAAGCATACTTTAAAAGTACTAAGCCTATTAAGATATAAGATCTTCATACTTATAGAACATTATCTAGATTTCCTATTAGGGTAGTCGCTATTAGGCCATCGTGGATATATTTCGATTCCTAGATCTTAGTCCTATAGGATCTATAGTACTAAATATGGTTATAAGGCTACCAAGGCTTTATATTTCTAGCGTTTATTGCAGAGCCAATTTACTAGTTTATTCTAGGTCGATTTATAAGTCAATTCGCTAGTAAAACTAGTGACTTAGTCTATCTAGATAATTGTTTTACTTTGATTCCCCTTCTTAAAGAACTACAAGATCCAGGAATATATTAAGTCTTTTCAATAGAGTGATTTGTACGGAGCATGCTTCTAAAGCTTAGGGAGTCCTTTATCTCACTTAGTAGGGTATTAATTTAGTACTTCTACTATCTAATATCTATTCGCTGATGTCCTTGTCTTTACTAAGCGAAAGCAGACTGTAATAACCTCTATAAATGCTACTATTTTATATACGCCTTTTAGGATTAAAGCTAGGACGAGATTAGAAACTCCTTTTACTATTAATAACTATATTTATTATATAGGTAGGTTGGTTTAATATCACAAATTAATATAGGGCTTCCTATCAAATCTATCGTAAGAGTAATTGTAATTAATTTCTAATTCTTTACTTCTTCCTTAACGCTATAATTATTAATGCTTTTCGAATGTAGTATATTTATAAATATTAATAAGTAAGTTAGCTAGTTAGCTCGCGCCTCGTAAGAAGCTAGATGAAGAAAATCTTTGCCATCGCTTTTGTAAAAGAGGTAGAAGATATGCTAGGCATT
Source organism: Penicillium psychrofluorescens (assembly GCF_964197705.1). Lineage (NCBI taxonomy): Eukaryota > Fungi > Ascomycota > Eurotiomycetes > Eurotiales > Aspergillaceae > Penicillium > Penicillium psychrofluorescens. The sequence goes on along the minus strand of NC_133439.1, from coordinate 2,272,111 downwards.
AATCTAATAAAGCCATATGGATGGATCAAGGACCTAATCAATTTAAATTCAACTATAGGGGAGGCGAGCCGATATCTAGAATTGGTATAATGGAAAAAAGGCCCAAATGAAGGGTCTATAAATAGCGCGATTAAGATATACGTACGTATAATATAGCAATACATTGCTAGGTTCGAAAAACCAATATTAGGATTAAATTAAATTCATAGTTTGAATTAGTCTTCGATAACTATACTAACTGATGCCCCTAATTACTATAGTCAGGGGTCAAAAGTATTAGTACACTCCCTTTTTATATAATCACTAATGCATTTGAAAATTATATATCTCTTCTACTTTTGATAGTATACTAACAAAAAATAACTATATTAATAAGATAATTATCAACTTTTAATATCGTGTATAGTAACCCCACTTAGCTCTTATAGCTATAATGATTATACGAGGCATAGTCTATAGACTCCTAATCTATATAGTCCTATAAATCGTCCAGCGTATGTTAATAATCCTCCCAATCAATCTAACGGCGTCTACTATTAGCTAGTCTTAGGTATCCTTTGAATAATTGGCATTAGTAGTGCCTATACAACCTGAGTAAGGTTGAAACCGGGCGCATATAGAGTCTATCCAATACGATAAGTTTTATTAATTAAACCCAAAATTCGGAATTAATTATGAAGCTCCCTACACTTACCAATTGGCCGTTCGATTGTTTAGTAGGCTTGAGCTTTAAAGGTAAGAGTTATAGGGAGTAATCGCATTTATATATTTAATTGATATAACCTATTCCTGATTCCCTAGCTATTTTATCGACCTCCTAATATAGTGTTTGGCCCTTATAATATCCTTAGTCATCGCAATTAGGCGGATTAAAAAGCCTATTTCGTTAAAATTATAGTTATCTCTAGGCTAAAGTGAATATTCGCTATTTTATCTACTATTAATAGTTTAGGATAAATCCGCACGAATAATAGATAAAATCTATTATAGGAACGATTGCTGTTCTTTAGTAGTTAATCTATAATTATTGGCGTGCGTTTTAGAGCGAGATCGTTAGCTACCGATCTAACATTAGAGGGTAAAGCGCAGTATTTCAAATATGCGCATAGCTTCGCGAATAATTAGAATTCCACTATTCTAGAAGGCTTTAATTGCAAGTTAGATTTCACCCTCTTAATATATTTTTGGGAATTTTAACTACGAATCGGGGCTTAGTAGTTAGTTAAAATAAAAGAAGTTAACGCGTTAAAACATGATTCGCGTTCCCTAGCCCACTCGTTTGTGTGGCCTGTTGACCTAGGAATTACGCTACTCTAGGGATTCGACTTAATAATTACGTAGTTGTAGAAGCGCTTTTTTTGTATATTACATTAAGCTTCGCGAGACGCAATTATCGCGTATAATTTAACACGAAGATACCCATTTTTAAGGCTATAAATAATAGTAGAGCGTATTTTAGATAAGAGCTTAGTCTTCAAGGAGAATTGATAGGGCTTCTCCCGTTTTTGTTAGGGACACTCCATATTATGTAATTAGGGAGATTGCATAATTATAAATGTTATATGATGTATTTAAGATAAGTATAATAACTTATTAAGTTAAATGGAGAATAAATGAGCTATTGAAATAGCTCCTTTGCCTACCTATACAAATACGTTATAAGAGCAATAGGTCTACAGTCCGTATATCGGATTACTAGAGAGCGATTACGCCGTTAGCGAGTTAGCCTAAGCGAGGGCTATAAATTAAGGGTTAATTAGAGTATCCTCTACCCTCAGAGCCACTAGTTTTTTTTACTAATACCTAAGATATAGAAACGGATAAGATCTAAATAGACGAAGTAGAGCCTAGCTAGAAGCGGAAAAAGACACCCTTAAAGTGTAGTATATATAGTGATATTAGAGATATGCGAAGGTCATATAAGTAATGGAGGATGAAATTTAGAATAAAATCCTAATAGATCATATAAACATTTCTAATTATGTAATCCCTCGAATTACGTAGATTAAGCAGATTAAACCCTTTATAGTCGTATACAGTAACTCCCCCCTATATAATATGTCGTAGCATTATGTCGTAGCGTTAAAAGAATAGGCTACTAAGGAATATAATGAGGTTATTGGAGCTATATATACCCTAAACGTAGCTATTGGTTAAATAGATAGGAGCGGTATTAAGACTAGTGTTAACTTTATATATTAGTTGGTTATTAACATAAAGCTGTTAATATATAAAATAATTAGTATAAACTTTTTAGAATCAAAATCAAAAAATTCCCTTAACGTATTACTAAAAATATACTAGCATGTATAAGACAAATAGATATATTTAGGTAAGGAATATTACGAAAGATTAATCGACATTGCAAATAGGTTTGAAATAGTCTAAATAGCATAGGTATACTATATTATCATATGTTGAGTAATTATCATTAAGATATAAGGCTACTATTTACCATAGTATAAGGGTTACAGCATTTACTTAGGAACTACGTTAGAATAAATCTATACGATCTTATATTCGAGTGATATATATAGGAGTAGATAGGTAACCAATATAGAGAATCCTAACGTAATCGGTAAGCGAGTAGGCTAACTAAAAACACTAAAGTAGGTAAGATATCTTATTAACTTGATAATTTCACAACGAATTAGTTTTATCTGATTATTAGATATATATATATTAATTATAGATATAACTAACAGTATAAACTAGCTTAAATCAAATTAAATAATTATTGAACCACGCCATAAAAAAAACACTACGGCCGCATGCTTAATACATATCTCAACCACTAGATCTCAAAATTCCTTAAAATTTATTTAAGACATTATTTTGTAAGATATCGCCTTTACTATAGTGTTTTAGGATATAGATATAAGTAGGTAAGATCGGACTCCTACGTATCGTATACTATCGCCGAAAGAGAGTAGGAGGAATAGTTAGGTAACTTACTAAATAAGTCAACTAGTATATAGTGCAGCCGGGCCAGCGCCCAGTGCCCATGATTGGAGAGCGGGATTCCTGTAGTCTAGAACTCCTATTATGTACAAACACTTATTATTCAATTACAATAAGACGTCCGATTGCCTTATTATCCTATTCGGTCGGAGCGTTCGATTTAGTGGTGGCCCGAATCCCCTAGTTCTCCCGTCGGTCTACCAGCTTGGACCTGGCGCGCCCCTATGCAACGTTTCCCGCTCCAATAGTTTAAACTATAGCTTTTTGGATACGTCGACTATACTACTATCCTAACTATAGTTCGCTAAGCTACGTATTTAAATATTATGTTTCAGGTAGTATCTAGACTAGAAAAAGTGGCACTAAGCGTTAAATTTAGTAGGTTGCGTAACGATGAGTATTTATTGCATCAAGTCTCAGGCCCTCGCTAGCGAGGGCCCGCCACCTGTATGAAAGGTACCCAAATAAGAGAATTCTCTTATTTCCTACATAATCACTTCTTCTATTACTACTTCTACTAAAAATGCCTAGAACCAATTAAATTAAATCGTCAACTCCCTAGAATCGCTTAGGTAGCAAAATAATCCCAATATTACGAAAACTACGTAAGAATTCGCGGTTCCTAATGGTTAGCTTCGTTAGCGTTAGCGTAGCATATATTCGCTATTTTAACGACAACCTAATAGTTAGAAGCTAAATACTATATAAGAGGGGCGGGGCTCTATACGAGTATGTTAACTACTTTACTATAGTAGGAGCATTAATAAACCGTCGGCAAATTAGTGTTTTAGCTAATTTAATTCTCCTAGATACTAAATAAGTATTATTACGATAGGCTATTACTATGAAAGAAGATGCTTAAGTATATTACTAAGACTACTTGTATTAAGTTAGTTAATAATTTATTAGTGTACTAATAGATTTAATTATTCCATAAATAAATAATTCGTCGTATAGTTAGGGCAAAGCGTCTCAACTTATACGATCGTTTTAGATATTATTTAGTATGTTAATAGGTATAATTTTGTATGGAGAATAATGTTCTTTTATCTTTCTTACTCCTGTATATGTCATATCTTATAGCCTCTTAATATTAGTGTTTTTAGCAATTATAAATACTAGCATAATAAGGCTATTAATTCTGTGGCTATAACTGAATGCTAGAAGTTTATAAAGGATGAATACCTCTATTCAATTAGCAAAATTCATATAGAAACCTTTCGTCCTCGTACGATTAACCTTAGTATTAAATTAATAGCTAGCTTTATATAATCTATACGATAACATACTATCGATAAGGGAAATATCTGATAAAGTAAGACGCATAAGCGATAATATCTTAATAAGTAGTATTATCCTAGTTCTTAACGTATCCCGTAAGCGAGTGGGCCATGCAAGCGAGTGGGCCACCCCAAAACACATAGTAAATGCGATTTACTACGTCAACAACCACGAGTTAAAAGCTAATTGATTTCTGGTATAAGGCTGTTTTTCAGTATAGAAAATAGTATGGTTTAGTGGGCCATGCAAGCGAGTGGGCCACCCCAAAACACATAGTAAGTGCGATTTACTACATCAACAACCACGAGTTAAAAGCTAATTGATTTCTGGTATAAGGCTGTTTTTCAGTATAAAAAATAGTATGGTTTAGTTTAAATTTAAAATAAATAATCATTAGATGATGTTACCAAAAAATACATAGCGACTAACTCACGTATATATATATCTCACTCCCTAAGCTTCAAAATTTCTTAATTCCCTAGAAATAGGCTAGATATGACCTGAATAGTCCTAGGATTTAATAAAATCTCATAATACACTACCGTTGTTGAGATATAAAACTATAAAATATCGCATTTACTATGTGTTTTAGGGTGGCCCACTCGCTTACCGATTACGTTATCACTTCTAATTAGCATTAGGTAAGCTTATAAAAGGTGCTAGAGCGTAGGCTACCCAGGTGGACGGTTTGAGACCTTTGGAACACTAGTGTACTCTCGAAGTATCCGCTGCACTCTTCTTAGGACTTACTTAATAGGCTAATAGTTAGAATCTGTTCTTTAAATTAACTGACCTTAAATGTAGTAACTAAGCTATAGTGATTCTTCACCTTAACGAATAGCGAACTCTCTATCTATATATGGAAAGTAATATCCATAGCTTGGTAATCTCGCTATTGGCTAAGTTATTTCATAAGCGAGTGGGTCAACCCACACACTGTAGTAAGTGCATTATTTTTGCAACTCGATATTTTAACAGCCATAGGTTTCCATTTGATAATTGGCAGGAGTATCAATAGGCATAATAAACAGTATAACTCGTCTAAATCTAAAATTATACTCGCCTAAATCTAAAAAGAAAAACATTACCAAAGAATAATTGCAAATCTGATAAATAGGCTACAAATGACCCATAAGTACAATTTTATCGTAAAACCCCTCGTATTAAGCTATTGTTGTTGGGATATTGAGCTGTAGAATATCCCACTATGGTATTTTCAGTTGATCAACTCGGTTGGTTGACCGGCTCGCTCATGAAAAATACGTTAGTAGTTCAAGACAATTACTGTCAAAGAATATTCAATAAAATAGAACGTCGAGATTGAGCGGATTTCAGGAGGAGAGTACTTTATAAGTCGAGCAATAAAGGCAGAAATATAATTGTGTAGCTAAAATGCTACACCCACTTCATCACCAATGAGAACGGTGAGAGCCTGCCATCCAGGGGGCGGGTATACTAATTCTTAGAACTAAGAGTACTATATAGCTATATAGAGATTTTAAATTAAGTAGTAGGGTAAAAACATCTTAATTATTTTCCTTTTACTATAGTTTGAACTATATAGTACAGATTTACTACTTATTAGCATTAAGCCTAAAACATATGCATGTAATAAATATGAATAGTATGACCAAGATTCTGTTCCTATAGGCGACCAAGATGGCCAATACATAGTCCACTAGTCTAGCTTCGTCATGTGTGGGCACTATGTATGTACTAGCTCACGGAGATCCATTAGTTGCACTCCCAGCAACTACTGACAGGAATACACTGCATTTGTCATGCATGGATGGTAGTGGAGAGTGTTTTACCCTGCTGGCGGGACTAGGCACCGATATCGATAACTGGCATAGTCATTCAATGATTCTACACGGTTACGCACTACAGAGTGAGTCATCAAGCGATTCTGGGTGAAACACCCTAAAAATCGCGCTAATATGACCAATTAGGCCGGTGTGAGCTTTTGTAATCAAGCTAGTCGGTTAATGGTTCATAACCAGCCCTTACTATACCATGCACTGACTACAAGTTGATTAGTTTCCTGAAATTAGTTTCCGCTCCAGCATTCCATCAAACTCTTATCTCCCCGGATCTGTAAATTACAATAAAGGAAAGCCAGAGTATGGCAGTAATTATTCTCGGAACTGCCCCTCATCATTCAATCTTCCCTCCAAAAAACCCCACCCCACTCGGACCTTGCTACCACCTACGTGACCGAACCAGCTCGCTGTTCTCTTCCAGTAATCAATATCGGGATGGATGATTCAAAACTAGTGACACTCAGCCAACTACCCAAAGAGTTGCTCCGCAAGTATATCGATGGCTGCCATATCCTGCATCACCATGGGCTAGTTGATGCGTATGGACACCTTTCGGTCCGACTATCTGCATCAACTTTCTTGATGTCGAGATACCTCGCCCCTGCGCTCGTGGCGTCAGTGGACGATCTAGTCATCTACCGGGTTGAAAATGGCCAGCCAGTTGCTACAGATGCCCCAAGAGGTCAGTAGTTCCCCTCAGATTGGCCAAATGGTGGCCTGACTTGACTCTATAGGATTCTCCGAGCGATTCATCCACTCTGAAGTTTACAAGGCCTACCAAGGTGTCCAGGCGGTGGTGCACTCGCATTCTCTTGAAGTGGTCCCATTCTCTATCTCGACCACGCCACTTCAGGCCTGTTTCCACATGGCAGGATTTTTGGGTACCGCCGTCCCTATCTGGGATGCCGCATCGGTATACAAGGATCATCCAGACGACAACCAGGATATGCTGGTAAAAAACGTAAAGTTAGCATCCGCACTTGCCCGATCACTAGGTGACGGTGCCCAAGGCATGCCCAAGCATCCCGTGGCATTGATGCGTGGCCATGGCTTCGTGGCAACATCAAATAGCCTAGAAATGGTGATTTTTAATAGCGTTTACACGGCTCAAAATGCCAGAGTACAACGGCAGGCACTCAGTCTGGGCACTGATGTGCAGGTCTTTACCGAGCGTGAGGCGCATGACACTGGTACAACAACGGGCCAGGGGGCTGTGAAGCCATGGCCGCTTTGGGTGGCGGAGGTATCCAAATCATCGCTATACCAGAATCTAATGTAGGCGAAATTGACACGTGAATTGAAAAACCAACTAGAACATCTCCTATAGCATTTTCTGCATTGGGGTTGATGCCCGGGACGAGGGACCGGAAGGAGCAGCTGGGATCGTCTCCAAGAGGTTCGCGAGATATAGTATTACGTATTCCTCTCATTGTGACTGACCAGTCTGTTTATACTCCCCAGCAGATGGCACCAATCGATGAACTATTTGCTCCTGTCCGTCAAATCAATTTTAAGATCGGTTGAAAATGGTAAACTTACGATCACTCCTTCACTTGAATATGGCTTCGAACTTTACTCATGTTTCTGATCGCCGTAGGCCACATGATTCTGTAGTTTGAGAGGATCGATCTCCCGGACTGTACTGCAAAGGTTTATAAGGGACAATGAGAAAATGTTCGAAACGCCGTTGTCCGGCGAGCCAACATTTGCTGGGAAATCGAATGTCGATGCGGAGTTGCTTAATCCCATAGTATCCCGCTTACTTAGTCCGCTTTAGCCCAGTTCTGTGATGAGGTAATCGGCATCCCTAGCTAAAAAAAAAAAAATTCCATCTCCGCATGTTTTCTATGATCTTGCTAGGTACATATAGCAGGAGAGGACCCGGCCAAAGCTTATCCTCAATCTTGGCCTTGATAAACTCAATGGATCCTGGGGTCACTGCCCACGTGTCATAGCTCGACTGCAACGCCAATTGGACCACTTCCACACTGCCCGTCGCGTACGCCATCGGCTCGGCCGTCAGGTGCTGCTGCGGATTCATCAGAGCCGGCCAAAAGTGCATGTTCGCCTTGTTAATCTGCGCACAAAAGGGAAGGCCGCAGCCCGAAGGAAGGACAGTGACCGCCATGATGTTTTAGCTATGTACGTAGGGTAGGATCAACGATACAAACAACGGGCAGAATAATACGCGGAGACAGACCGCCTTGCGACAAGGCGGTCAATGTACTGCCTACGAGAAGAAAAAAAAAGAAGCGATCATCTTTCGTTTCGCCGTATCACCAGCACCAGCACCATGCCCTCCGTGGCCAACGAGACCTTCGATTTGCCTCTTGCAAAGAGGCAAAAGCGGTCCGAAAATCAACCCGATCGTCGTATCCAACATGGATCAAAGATCTTCTCTCCATTCCGGGTACGTTTAACGAATCAATTGGCTTGTAGTCGTCCTCGAGCTAATCAACTCGCGCAAAGACGTTAGGTCTTGTGTCCCCGACCGCGGTCCCATTCACCAGTATTCGTCTAGGGAAATCAACCTTCCAAATCACCACGTCTGTGGGTCATTCCCTCCAAACATATGACTTACGCCGAGGCCTGAATCTGGTCTTTCTGAGTCGGCCGCAAACCCCCGACGTGATCACGGCAACCTGCGCATGGCAGGACCGCGTTTTCGCTGCTTGGGGTCACCCTCGGCCAGGAGCACCAGGTGGAGTGTGGGTATTCAAGCGTGGAAAGAAAGTGGCATCTCTCGAAGACCCTCCGGCTCTCCATGAGCCCATCGAGCAATTGGTTGTGTTTGGATCGTGGGTAATCGGCTGTTGGGCAGAAGGTATTGAGGTGTGGAAAACGGAAACCTACGAGCATTATGCCAGCTTACGACCCCGACCGATCGAAGGTTCGGCGGCAAACCAGATCTATACCGGGGTACTGTGTAATATGCCGACGTACCTCAACAAGGTCTTTGTTGGACGATGTGATGGGGCCATCGACATTTGGAATCTCCGGACGGGCAAGTTACTCCATACACTGCTTCCAGCATGCCCAAATCCCGGGCCTGTGACTGTCGTCCATCCGACCCCTGCCTTGTCCCTGATTGCTGTTGCCCACAAGAGTGGTGCTCTGTCGATCCAAAATGTTGATTCCGGACAGCTGGTCTTGTCCCTGAGAACCCCGTCGTCCCAGGCTTCACCAGTGACGTCGATTACATTTCGAAGTGACGGTCTAGGTGCTGGCCATGATGGCCGGAAATCAGGTGTCATGGCTACTACAACTAGTGGTAGTGGCGATATCACCATGTGGGACTTGAACGATGGGGGCCGTGTCGCTGGTATCCTCCGCGGTGCACACCGCGTCTCTGGCGGGGAATTGGCCCAGGGCGTTAATCGCATTGAGTTCTTGGACGGACAACCGGTTCTGGTATCGTCAGGGAGCGACAATTCTTTGCGCACTTGGATCTTTGACGAGACTCCATTCTCGCCAGTTCCCAGACCCCTTCATAGACGAAGCGGACACTCCGCTGCGGTCAGTGCTCTGGACTTCCTGCCCTCATCTTCCGATGGATCCGAGTCCGGCGGCAAATGGCTGCTCAGCGCCAGTAAGGATTGTAGCCTCTGGGGCCTCAGCCTCCGCAAAGACAGCCAGCATGCCGAACTCTCTCAAGGCAGTGTGGAACGCAAGGCTAAACAGATAGGGTCCGCGGTCAACTCCGACGCCACATCACTTGACAGTCTCAAAGCTCCAGAGGTGACATGCGTCGCGTGCTCTCTCAACCGCGACGGTGGAATGGGCACTGCAACATCAGGCCCAATCTGGTCCAACCCCAAGTCCACCAGCACGGATGCTTCCAATGCCACCGGCTGGGAAAGCGTCGTCACCGGCCACCGAGGTGACAAGCTCGCGAGGACCTGGTTCTGGGGAAAGAAGAGCGCTGGGCGATGGACTTTTGAGACTGGCGATCGCACCGAGGTCAAGGTACGTGTGCATTATAGTCTTCTACGAAGAATGGGCACTGATGAAGAATTACAGAGTGTTGCGATGTCGCAGTGTGGAACTTTTGCTCTTGTTGGGTCGGCAGGTGGTTGTATCGATCTGTTCAACATGCAGTCCGGGCAATATCGACAGAGTTTCCCACCTCGAGCTTTGAAATCCCGTGGTGCGAAGGTCAATCCCAGCTCCAGCAATGGAAATCATACCAAACCGGTGACGGGGTTGATGATCGACAGTCTGAATCGAACCGTCGTCAGCTGCAGTCTGGACGGCAAAGTCAAGGTATCACTATCATCTCCTTCATCGCGTATATATGACTGACTCTTGCATTTAGTTTTGGGACCTCCTCTCCGGTACATTGATTGACGAGTTAGATTGGCACCCCATGGCTGCCGTCACTGGTCTTCGTTACAGCAAGGGGAGCGAGCTTGTCGCCTTCAGTTGTGACGATCTTTCAATCCGCGTGATTGATCTTGAAACGCGCAAGCTCGTCCGAGAGTTCTGGGGATGTGTCGGCCAAGTCAATGACTTCATATTCTCGAATGACGGGCGGTGGATGATCGCGGCTTCCATGGACTCGGTGATCCGAATTTGGGATCTGCCCACAGGCCATCTAATTGACATTTTCCGGGTGTCCAGCACCTGTGTCCGACTCGCCATGCCATCTACTGGAGAGTTTCTGGCCACTGCACACGCAGGTGATATCGGTGTTAGCTTGTGGAGTAACCGCAGCCTATTCATGCCTGTTTCGACCAGAAATATTGAAGAAAGCGCTGTCCAGGATGTCAGCATCCCCACTACATCTGGGGAAAGCGGCGCGGGACCTGTTGAAGCTGCCTTTTCCGATATTCCTCAGCAGCTCGAAACAGAAGGTCCAGTGTTGGCGACTGAGCAACTTCGCCACGACATGATGACACTCAGTCTTGTCCCCAAGAGTCGATGGCAGGCACTGCTTCATCTAGACTCCATCAGGGTATGCCTCTTTCCTCTTGTATGGCGATCCCTTCTCTAACCCGAACCACAGGAACGAAATCGGCCGAAGGAGGCTCCCAAGGCGCCTGAAAAGGCACCTTTCTTCCTCCCCTCTCTCTTGGGTACAAACGGCTCCGAGCTCATTAATGGAAGCAACGAGGCTGCTGAGTTGGGTTCGCAGGCCACCAGTGCGGAGGCAGAGCGCTCTCGGGTTGCCAAGTTGCAGGCCGCTACTAAGATTGGCCTCTCAGGTTCTCCCTTCTCAACGCTACTAAATTCTGGTCGGCAATCTGGCAACTTCGACCCCTTCATTGAGCATCTCAAAGCTCTACCTCCGGCCAAAGCGGACCTGGAGATCCGCTCATTGGATCCTCGGGTGCGCGATAGCCATTCCGAACTAGTCGATTTTGTCGTCGGTTTAACTGGGCGCTTGAAGCTCCGGCAAGACTTTGAATTGGTCAATGCCTGGATGGCCGTATTTCTCAAGATCCACGCTGATACTGTGTCGTTGTGTTCTCGCCGAAATGAGCCTGAGTATCGCCTTTTGCAGGCGGCTCTGACTTCGTGGACACAGGAGCAGCGGCAGGAAGGAAAGCGACTGGCCGACCTGGTGGGATACTGTCGCGGCGTGGTGGGCTTCCTGCGGTCCGCTCGTTCATAGAACCGATGTGTATAGATCGAGTCTGTAACCTACATAGTAGCTAAATTCTGACTAAGAATCTCTTCCCGTGGATCTTTCTCTTTTGTTTTTTTGATCTCTCTCTCTCTCTCTCTCTCTATGTGTGTGTCCGAAGTATGGGCATTCCCTACCTGACGAAACACCTGCTCCCCTTTGCTGAATCGGTCGTGCTGGGTCCGTCGGACTCGGAGTGTCCATCGGTGCGGGATGTGGTGATCGATGGACCCAGCCTGGTGTACCAGGTCTACCTGCGCCTCCTAGCCTGGTCCGACCCCAGCACCGATGTGCTCGCCGTCCAACCGACCTGCCAACAGGTCAGTGTCGGCGTGCTGGGCTATCTACTTCAATTGGCCAAACTAGGCGTGCAGGTGTAAGCTCTCAACTCCCTCTCACCATCTCAGTCTGACCCAGCCCCCAAGGCACGGGATATTCTTCGATGGCGCATTGCCCATGTCGAAAAGAGAGACCCGGCTTGCGCGGCTCGAAAAATCGAGGCACCGCCTGGAGCTGTTCCGTTGCATAAACCTCCCGTCTTCCGGGTCCCGGTCCTGCGGAGTGGCCTCGGTCCAGCCGGCCCAGCTCTGGCGGAGCCGAAGTGTGCCAACACGATGGAAGAACATCCCAGAGAATCCATTCATGGTCTCGGCGGTGTATGAGGACCTCAGGTGCCGCTGGACCAAGGAAAGCATTGCGGATCTCCACGGCGAACTCAGTTGCTGTCTAGCGGACTTCGGAGAGCACCCGTGGGCTGGCATCACAGTGATGGCTCCCGGGGAAGCCGATGCCATGTGCGCCCTGGTATCCAACCAAACGGGCGCCGCAGTCTTAACAAATGATTCCGACCTTTTGCTCCACGACCTGGGTCCCCATGGCTCCGTGGTCTTCCTAGACTCGGTGCAAATGCCAGGGGCCACCTGGGAGACGGTTGATTCTGATATCCAGGGGCTGAGATTATCCCCACATTCTCTCGCTGGTCGTTTGGGGATGCCAAGTGTCCAACGTTTCGCCTACGAATTGAAGACAAGCCCCCACCTGCGTTTGCCGGAACTCATCCGAAAGTCCAAGGAAGATTTGGGAGCTCAGTCACTACCGAATAGCTATCCTGAATTCCTCCAAGAATACCAGCACGACCTCGGCCTTTCTTCTACGGGAACTGGTAGATCACTGGATCCTCGAGTATCTGAATTGTTTTGGCAGTACGAGCTTCCTGAGACTTATTGCCCAATGGACCAACCACACGTCTACCTGGGCATCCTAAACGAGGATCATGCCAGACGGTGTGCATGGGAAGACGGTCGGTTTTACCGGTCTCTGGGTTACTCTCTTTTCAACCTGTCACGCCCCTCTTCCAATCAATTTACACTCGTCCATGAATATGTTCGAAGAGGTGGGCGAATTGTAGCGGATCAGATTACCCTCGCGGGTGCGAAGACAGTCGACTCGGACTTGGATCTGTTACGAAAGCGCTTGAGCTTGGCACGGTCTGCGTTTGGCAATGGCCTGTCCCCGTTCAGCTTTTGGGCGCTTTTTGCTCTGTCGGATATCTGCCACCACGCCTCCGCCTCGTGGACGGCTCCCAGCTTGGAGAGATTCTTAGCGAGAGGCTTTATGGCCAAAAGAGCCGAATGGGTAGACCATCACCTCCTTGCCCAGATCCAGGCCGTGCTGTACTCGCTCCGCATCCTCAAGCAGCTCCTGGAGATGACAACGCGGGACTCTTCCACCAAGTCCCTGTTCGGCGACTTACCGCCGCTACATATTCTAGCCCGATCACGGCTCGAGATGGTTGGGAGTTTTTCTGACCAGGACCTAGTTCATCGTTTGGTGAGTTGCATGTTCCATACGTGCTGTTGAAAGGACACGTACGGTCAAAATACGGTGCAAAAGACTTCTTGCTATATCAACTTCTGGCAAAACCCATCCCTGAGGCGACAAATCCCGGACTTCCATACCACAAACCATAGGCGAACAACAGGTCTAGTGTACCAATCCCATACTCTGCTAAAAGCGCACTGGGAAACCCACCAAGACCCGCGGTCCCTCTGCGACACTCGGATGTGTGTCCATCGACCGGTAACGCCAGCTCAAAGATAGATGCGTAACGATAGACAATATAGTCGCTCGTCTCATAAAGCACTCTATACAATCCACCAAGAAGCCCGAATCTATTCCAAGACCAATGGTCTGACGCTCTACGCCATCATATGTCGTTTTCATCGTAGCTGCTATGTAATTGAGTTGAAAGAGCGGTTTCCGAGCTCGGCGATCGTTGACTGCGGTATTTAGATCCTGCCAAGACATGCTTGTAGTGTGTACAGATCCTATGTTTGCCGGAAAAGTCCATCCTGTGGGTACTTGGCCATTTGATGGTGGATTCTCGCCCAATCAATGGTGGGATATGATAGCCGCCTGGAATGAGTAGTGATCTCGAGCAGCGATCCTTCACTTCTCCGGGGCATCTGGGAGTCGCTCAATGAGATACTTTCCCCGCGCAACACTCATGATTGGAGCACCGGGAATTTTCCTGATGGAAATGTCAGAAAATAAATCTTGTTGAAAACGCTGGGATGACGTACCGGATCCGTCTCTTGAGATCACGATCATTCGTCGCCACAATATACACGCGGTGTTTGATGACTCGGTCAACAAGACAATCATCTGCATATGTCCCTTTGTGGTCACACTTAACTCTCTCGAAGCGTGGATCCTTAGCAACACGCAAGGCCAATCGGTATTTCGGACCAAGTTTTTCCAATTCGGCAAGCACGCAATCAGTGACAATCGGAATGCACTTGGCATAAAGGCAGTCCATCATGGTCGGGATAACTTCCAGTTTGTGCTGAATGGTGTGAGAGATGAAGTTGGTATCGACGAGGACCGAGTATGGGGGGGCGAGAGCCGTATTGAACTGGAAGAAAAGGGATGACGGGGCTTGAGGACTGCGACGGTGTAAGCAAATAGCAACAACAGTAAGGACCGAAACGCCTACGCTTCTCTGACCAGGTCATCCTTCTCAGATTTGCCTTTCTTGTCCGTCTTTTGGTTTTCCTTTCTGAGGGTCCGAGTCAGTCAGGCAGTCCATAAAAATAGGCCGGCGAAGAGATGACACACAGGCGATTATCACGCAACGTGATGGCTCTCTTAACTTGAGCATACTTGCGGGACTTCTTTTGAAGGCCCATGATGGGTTGGTTGCGTGTGTGTTGCCTGGGATTGTGAAGGAGTGATGATCAATCAATGGGGAAGGTTTTTTTTTTTTTTACGGCGGGCAGATCCACACCGCCTTTTCCAGCTTGGCAGACCTAAACTGATGGATTGGGAACTATACCACAGGTACAAAGATGTATTATTGAATCTTTTGCTCTCAGTCCTCCGGATATTCATCGCGCACATTGCTCACAAATGTCCTGGTATCTTCATCCCATCGCTTAAAGTGCTTCCCGGCAATGGCCATCAGGCTCTCGGGCAGTTCGCTGACATGCGGCAAGATGAGTTCGATATTCTCCTCCGCCACGTAGCGAACACTCCGATCCTCCACCCTAAAGAAAGTGTCAGTTCCGCCATCCTACAGAGGGATTCAAGAGGCTTACAGAACGTGGTAGAAACTCTGGTGCCGACCAGCCTGGAGGCGATCAATGCCCATTCTTCTCATCCACTGCTCTCCAGCGCCGCATTCCGAATCCCAACCAGTGATGATGGCTCGATATTTGTAGCGACGATGCCGGAACACCTGGCCCACCCGGTACCGTATATGCTTGTTCCCTGCGCTGCGTTTTCGAACTTGCTTGGGGATCTCATCCACTGCTCGCATAACGTGGAGGCTTTCCAATATGTGTTCATGTTCAAAGAGGCCGTCAAAGAGAGGCACGATATACTGCTCCACCAAAAAAATATCAGAGGGGAAATCAGTGGCAAACATTTCCATAAGCAACGGCAGTTGGTGCCGGAGGTCCATCCGCCGAGCATCGCCCGAGAGGAGCATGATTGACCAAAGCGCAGCATATTTGGCACTGACCACGTCTACGGGAGTGGTGTGAGAACTTGAATGAGGCATGGAATAGACCGAGTTCAAGATGTTTTTGCCGCAGCGCAGAAGTATGTCCGAGGCCGGGGAATCGCCCAGAAGGGCGGGCTGATGCGTGCTGGGTGCCCCAAGGAAGGTCAGTTGATTTCGTAGATCTAAAACGGGAGTCTCTCGGGCGCCCCGAAACGGATCCAGATACATCGGGTCTTCTTCCTCGGTCTCTGCCAGACTGCGGCCATTCATATCATACCCCGGCTGTGGACGAATGATGACATGCACATGAAATGGGAACCCGCAAGGGCGAGCATCCAGGTGAAGCCCCTGGGCCACGTAGCAGTATATCGCCGCTGAGATCAGTGGAAGTGAGTTATGTCCCGGGCTTTTCAAGGCTAATCCAAGGAAGTTATGCTCCAGAGAATAATACTCTCGCCCTGGCTCAATGCCCGTGAAATCATTCGTCTGCAGCCACGATGCAATAGCCAGTGCCTGGTCACGGGGGCTTAGGAGTCCGAAATCCGGATTGGAGGAGACGAATCGCTCCATGATCTCATCTAGTGAGCCCCTGATCTGTGTCGCTGTGAGACTTGAATCCAAGAAGCATTGCGGGAGCATTTGGGGAGGCACTCACCTCGTCCAGGTCGCCACACCCAGTCTCCGGTACAAATAGATCAAAACAGCCCAATGCTCGATCGAGCGACACCGGTTCCCCGCGCCGAATTTTGGCCCATTCTGGCACAGCAATACTCCGGTGGAGGAATGTCAATAGCGCTCGAGCATAGTACCTTGCGTGAAGCGCCGGTCAACACCGAGGAAACAGGTATCATGTCAGTTGCATTGCAGAGAGAGCCCACCTTCTCGCCAAATGATCCTCTCCCATTTCCACCCGGCTCTCTCGCCAAAGAGTATCTTTGGCATCGTATCCATAATCAATGACGGTCCGAAACTTGTCGATGCGCCCTGTCTGACAGGCCAGAGTACTGTCGAGAAGCCTGGTGACCGAACGATCGACTCGGTATCTGGACACGAAGAGCGTCTTCCAGTCCACTGACAAGACAGGGCTGGCGAGTTTCCGGGGTAAGTCATGCTTCCGGTCCCAGAATTGATAATGAGTCTGGCAGAAGTGACGCCATAGCAAGGGCTCATTGGTTACATGATTGAAGCGGCGGCTGCATTGTTCCAGGGAAGCAGCCGAGACCGGAGGGGAGTGGCAGAGGATGGAATGAAGGATCTCTTCTGGGAGGTGAACGAGAGACAAAACCATGCCTTTAGAGAGGAAAGGGGTAAGCAAGAGTGACGAAGGAAGAAAGAGCGAAAGAACAAGATCAATGGTCAAGTGAAGGTGCTTATGTAACGTTTCGGTTCGTGCCTGTTGCGAAGATGAACCAAACGCAACACTTCCTCTCCTTCCCACGATGGGCCAGTATCACTCGACCGGCCAAAAGGTCTCCGGCCAGGAGCCCCAGAAGGTCGACTACTACGAGCTGCTAGGAGTGACCCCCGGTGCACCGGACGACGAGTAGGTCAACCCGGTCAGTACATATATAGGCGGACACTGATCTGCTTGGCTCTCTAGGATCAAAAAGGCCTATCGAAAGAAAGCCCTCGAGCTGCATCCAGACCGGAACTATGGAAATGTCGATGAGGCCACCAGACTATTCGCCGAGATCCAGTCCGCGTACGAGGTGCTGGCGGATCCCCAGGAGCGAGCATGGTACGACTCTCACAGCGACGCCTTCCTGGGCACCGACGGAGACGCCGGCGGCGACCAACACTCATACAATGTCCGCATCACCACCGCTGAAGATATTCTCAAGCTTTTCTCGAAATTCAGTCCGCGCATGGACTTCTCCGATTCCTCAGCGGGCTTCTTTGGCGGCCTTCGCGAGCAATTCGATCAGCTGGCGCTGGAGGAAAGGATAGCATGCCAGTGGGAAAACCAAGACACGGTGGATTATCCCTCCTTTGGCAGCCGCGATGATGATTTCGAGGACGTGGTGCGGCCCTTCTACGCCGCCTGGAGCGCGTTCTCCACCAGGAAGGCCTTTGCTTGGAAGGACGCATACCGCTACTCCGAGGCCCCTGATCGTCGCGTGCGGCGGTTAATGGAAAAGGAGAACAAGCGACTTCGAGAGGAGGGCATTCGTGAATTCAACGATGCCGTCCGGTCCCTGGTGGCCTTCGTCAAAAAGCGTGATCCGCGATACAAGATCAATGCACAAAACGAAGCTCAACGCCAGGAAACCCTGCGCCAGTCCGTGGCTGCCCAAGCGGTCAGGTCCCGCGCGGCCAACCAGGCCAAGATGCGCGATCATATCATGCCGGAATGGGCTCGGACGGCGGAGGAGCCCGATGAAGAGGAAGAAGAAAGCTCGGAATGCGAAGTCGAAAGCTTTGAGTGTGTGGCATGTCACAAGCAATTCAAAAGTCAGAAGCAGTTTGAGGCACATGAACGGAGCAAGAAGCACCTAAAAGCCGTGAAGCAGCTCTGCCGCGAGATGAGAGCGCAGGATCGAGAGCTGGACTTGAACGACGCCGTCTCTCCTTCCCCACCCACAGCGGCCAGTGATATCGATGAGCACCCCGTCGCTATTGATGCCAGTGTGAACAAGTCTCAGGAAATTGCATGTGTGAATTCCGATGAGCATCTGGATGCAGTGCCTGGTCTGGGTGAAGACGAGGTCGAGAATGATGAGGCCTCTAAGTCACCACATTCACCTCTGGGTCAGGATTCATCCAGTGATGATGCCGATTATGCGTCTCGGGAAGCTGTCGAGAGAAGGCTTCACTCCGACGCGTCCGAGGTCGAGGACTCGGTGACCACCTTGTCTCGACAACTGTCCTCGTCTGGACTGGGTGACCAGGAGCCTTCGGTCAAGGTAGGCAAAGCCAAACAGAAGCGAGCCAAGAAAGCGGCTCAAAAGGCCACCGGGTCAGACGGATTGGTATGCACAGGTTGCAAAGAACCCTTTGCCTCGAAAACGAAACTGTTCGCACACATCAAGGAATTCCCCGACCACGCACAACTACAGAAGTCTACGAATGGAAAGGGAAAGAAAAGACGGTAACGGACAGCCTGGGGCCCTTTTCCTCGTGAATCAAGAATTCGCCCGCTCTATTGTGTATGCATACATGTCTATCGGTTCATCCATGCCGTCTTCTCCGGCGGGCTCAGCCAAGCCCGGCTCGGGTATTCTTCACCACCTGCGCCACCGGCAACAAGATGCCTTTGTTGTTAGTGGCTCCAAGCGCGGTACCAGTACTCCATCCCATTTTCTCCAACATGGCCCGGCCACGGTTCTCTGCTCCAATCTCGGGGGCCGAGCCACCGACGACATCTCCATCCACGTAGGAAACGCCAGGACCACCCGAAGCACCTCCACGTTTGGCCTTGGATGGTTTTGATGAATCCTGGCCCCAGGATTTGAACAACCGACGGTTGAGCTTCCGCCCGGAGAGGAGTTCGTCGACTTTGGAAATGGTCTTGCGTGTGTATCCGGGCGTGCGAGAGGTTTTGACGAGAATCGGAAATCGGGCCTGCCCGTTGCCTTTGGACTGGGACTTGAGACTCACAACATTCGCCAGCTCGTGCACCATTTTCCGGCGCTGCTTTTTCATAGGAGGCAGGGAGAGACTGGGCGGATATCAGCGAGTGCGAGCGAAGGGTTATGACATTATATGGACATACCTGCTCTTCGGCGACAGCAGGAACGCCCGCATTTCCGTGATTAATTCTTCCATGTTCATATCCTTTGGATACTTGACCTTCAAATCTGCACTTCCGGCGCTTCTCCCCAACAGCCCTTCGGCTCGTAGCTGTTCACGCTCCTTCTTCTTGATCTTCTTCGTTCGTCGGTCATTCTCCCATGCCTGCTCTAGTTCGAACTCTAGCTCGCTGTCGGAAATGTCCAGGGCGAAAAGCGGTTGCTTGCCCTTGCTCTTTTTCCGTAGGCTGGGCCGATTAAAATCCATGATATCAAATCCATAGTAGGGGTCGGATTCGAGCGCATCTGCGAAGGCTGTTGCCGATACGAACCCGTGTTTCTTTCTCTGTGCTCGGGTATATCGGTCCAGTTGCTCTTGGAGCAGGCCGATGTCCACGGTATCCATGTCGTCGTCCTCGTCCAGGTCGGACTCCTCTAGTTCATCTTCTGTTTCTTCGTCTTCGTTCGAAACAACGGTCGAGACAGGGTCGGGGTCGAGATGCATGTTTGCGAGCACTGGTTTCTTGATATCAGAACCATTCGTCATTCTCCCCGTCCAAATGGTTTCCTTGGGCTTACCGTCGATGGAACTTTGAACATGAATCTCGCTTTCATTTTCACCCTGGGTAATGGGATGTCCAGATGGTTCCATTGGAACCTGTACTGACAGATCTTGCTGCGTTGTGGTTTTGCCGACGGTGATGCCCCCTTCGGTCTCGGGAAGCGTGGAGTGTGTGTCCTCGTCACAGTAATCACTGTCCATGTTGGCAATGTAGTCGGCGATCATGTCATCCTCCTGCTGCGAATATAGTTTCCATAGTTGGTTTGCTTTGGACCCAGCATGGCTCGTGGGTTGAATATCGCGCGTCTGATCTGCGTGTGCAGTTTCCGTCCGCGGCGTGGCCGACGTCAGTGGTCGATCAGCAGAGGTGTCGAGGAACTCCCGCAGCTCGTCTCCGGTGGTCTCGACTCGTACCGGTCGGTTGGAGCTATATGGCGGGGACGGGGGGCACTTCCTTCGTCCAGAAAACACGACCTCATCCTCGCTCGACGTGTCCAGGTCCGATCGGTCCAGCAGTGGTTCTGGGTCGGGGAACCTTTTATCCTCGATCTTTTGGCCCGTTCGGTCGATGAAGAACATGGGCATGGAATCATCTTTCGTCGGCTCGGGCTCGCCCCCAGTCTCTCTGCGCTCCGTCTCCGTCTCCGTCTGCTTGTCCGCCTGGTCGACCTGTGCTGCCAGATGAGGGTCCTTCAACTCGTCACTTGGTTCGAGATCTCCAGCGCTCACGAATTGAACAGCCTTGTGGCGCAGACTGGTAGTCCACCATTGATGATGTGTTTCAGTATTGCGGGCCTCTTGCTGCATCGTCAACTGCGGTTGCAGTGGTCCTTTTTGGTTTTTAGATTGTCAGCAGGCCAGTCCAAGAGACCGAGTGTCAGTGTCCCATACCAGGATCCGGCCTGGGCGCCTTTTTGGCGCGAGCCTTTGTCTTCCCATGGCGGGCCATGTTTTGCGCAGAGGGAATCAGTCGCCACTCGGGCAGATGAAGAGGTCGGTGGATCACGGGCGGTGGGGAGAAGCAGTACTGGGGGTGGAACATCGATGTATAGAACAACAAATGGGTTAAAGAAAAGAAAATCTAGACATGAATGAGGGTGGTTGGTATTGGATGTAGATGATAGCAATAGAATATTGCTATGTGGTGGGAATTATTGGGTCGAATGTATGTATACATCCTGGACACATAGTCGTGTCAGGTGTACGCTGCGCAGAGATATATAATCACCACCGGCTAGCACATCACCTTCTTCTCCCATCACCCACCCCCGACTAAATCGTCTTCTTCACACTTCACCCCTCTCCCCGCCCCCTCAAACAAACATAGCCATGACTGGGGTCGATCTGGAGAAATGCAAGCGCATCGTACAGTACTTCTGGGACCCAGAGCCCAAGAATGACGCAACCCCCGATGCTCCGATCTGGTGCCTGGGTAGAGAATACGCTCCGTCGCAACATATCGCAGACGAGCCAATACCAGCATCACCAGGGCCAGTTCGAGAGACTGACAGCCGCAAAGAGACCCCTAAACACCAGACACTAGACCCTAGCAGCAGCCCTTCTGGACACCCGCCTGAATCTACATCTCACAAGGATCCCCCAAACACGACCTGGCCGGACGCCTTTCTGACAGATTTTGAATCACGGATATGGGTTACATATCGCTCTAACTTCATACCAATCCCCAGGTCCAACTCACAAGAAGCAGCGTCCTCGATGACGTTGAGCGTGCGCCTGCGGAGTCAACTCATGGACTCGCAAGGGTTTACATCGGATACGGGGTGGGGTTGCATGATCCGATCTGGCCAAAGCCTTCTGGCCAACACGCTCGCCATCCTGTCGCTCGGGCGAGGTGAGACACCATCCTCCTAACTCGGAGCCAAGTGGCGCTAATGCAAACCATAGACTGGCGGAGAGGTGAGCAGGTTGCCCAAGAATCGAAGCTGATCTCGATGTTCACCGATCACCCCGATTCACTATTCTCAATACACCAGTTTGTCCAGTGTGGCGCGCGGTCATGTGGTAAATATCCCGGGGAATGGTTTGGACCATCCGCAACGGCCCGGTGTATCCAGTGCGTGCAAGACAACAAGAGACAGACTCCCATCCATCGCTGACAGACGTGATAGGATACTCTCCGGTGAATGCGCAGACCCCAAGCTAAGAGTCTATGTAACGAATGATACGTCCGACGTCTACGAAGACAAGTTCACCCAAGTGGCCTGCGACGAAGCGGGGCACATTCAACCCACACTGATTCTCTTGGGACTTCGACTGGGCATTGATCATGTAACGCCTGTCTATCGGGATGGACTGCGAGCGGCGCTACAATATCCGCAGTCGGTTGGCATCGCAGGGTTCGTCGCCACATCCGATGAAACGAGCAAGCACTGACCCGGGATTACAGAGGCCGCCCATCAGCATCTCATTACTTTGTCGGAGTCCAGGATGGCCATTTGTTTTACCTTGATCCTCATCTCACGCGCCCCGCGCTGCCGCCTCGAGGGGCGGACGAACCATACACGCAAGAGGAACTGGACAGCTATCACACGAGCCGCCTGCGCAGAATTCACATCAAAGACATGGACCCGAGCATGCTGATCGGGTTTTTGATCCAAGACGATGCCGATTGGACGGACTGGAAGAAACGGGTTGGCTCAACGCCAGGACAGCCCATTGTTCACATCCTGCCCGGGGAAAAACCACCGACGCAGGGCCAGGAGCGGAGGGAGGCGTTGGACGAAGTGGAAGTGTTGGATGATTCGGACGCCCTGGAAGACTAGAGAGGAAGATATACGAGCAAGAGAGAATCAATGCAATGCAATCAAGCATTTGGAATTTCGTGTTCTAGTTGGGAGGTAGCAACACCCAGCCCAGACCCGAGTTATGTTACACCGCATTCAAGGTAACCATGAAAGAAACATTTCGCCCATCGGGGAAAAGAAAACTGAAACCGTCCCATGACACATTAGAAAGTCCGCAAAACACCCAGGTACCCGACCGCCTGTAAAGCCCATAGATCAGGAGGCAGCAAAAACAAACAATCCCGCAAAACGAATGGATATCAACCGCTTATTTAGCCGAAGACGAGTACTTGGTGACAGCCTTGGTGCCCTCCGACACGGCGTGCTTGGCCAGCTCACCGGGCAGGATCAGCCGCACCGAGGTCTGGATCTCCCGGGAGGAGATGGTGGACTTCTTGTTGTAGGCAGCGAGCTTGGAGGCCTCGGTCGCAACACGCTCGAAGATGTCTGGGGACACGCGTCAGAGCAGGATAAACAAGACGCGTTCAGCGGGGAAACATACCATTGACGAACGAGTTCAGGATGGACATGGCGCGAGTGGAGATACCAGTGTCGGGGTGGACCTGCTTGAGGACTGGATTGTTGTCGTGTCAGCCAGGAGCGCGTCATCATAACAGGAGGGGGGAGAAAACGCGTCGAAACTCACCCTTGTAGATGTAGCTGGAGTAGGTCTCCTTGCGGGTCTTGCCACGCTTCTTCTTCTCGCCGGAGGCAGCGGTGGCAGTCTTCTTGCCAGCCTCCTTCTTCTCAGCGGGAGCCTTGCCGCCAACCGGGGCCTTGCCACCGGTGCTGGGCTTCTTCTCAGCGGCCTTGGGGGGCATTTTGACAGAGATGGATGGGTGGATTGAAAAAGTGGGAGAGTTGGAAGGAAGTATGGATGAAGATGGATGGAGCGTGGGAGTGGACAGAGATGGGAAGGGAAGAAAACGCGGTGACGAGGGAGGCGCGGGTCTTTATAGGGGGGGGCAGTGATCTGGGAACACCACAAAGGAGCCCGAATTTCAATACCGTCAGGCATGGGTATGATCTGTATGATTGAGGTGCTTACGCGTGTCCGGGGGCCCAAGATCACGCGTTTGGTACGGTCACGGTATGTTTGGGGGGGTGATCTGCGTTGCGATTGGTCGATGGGATAAGCGAGACCGTGATCTGTTGGGTCCGCGATTCGGCCCAGCGTCACTGGCCCCGTCGGCCTTATAAGTGCTGGTCACGTCCAACTGCCGCCTGTTTTGCCCTTGTTCCCTCATCCATCTCTCTTCGCCCAACTTCCCATCTATCAACAACCTTTTTCACTTTCTTTCCCAAACCCCCTCACCAACACCACCCACCCATCAAAATGACTGGAGGCAAATCCGGCGGCAAGGCCAGCGGCAGCAAGAACGCGCAGTCGTAAGTTTCTCTCCTTTTGTTATTGTTTGGGGTCTCCTCATTCTGACATCAACGACTTTCAGCCGTTCGTCCAAGGCCGGTCTGGCGTTCCCCGTCGGCCGTGTTCACCGTCTGCTCCGCAAGGGCAACTACGCCCAGCGTGTCGGTGCCGGTGCTCCCGTCTACCTCGCGGCCGTGCTTGAGTACCTGGCGGCTGAGATTCTCGAGTTGGCTGGAAACGCTGCCCGTGACAACAAGAAGACTCGTATCATCCCCCGTCACCTCCAGCTCGCCATCCGCAACGATGAGGAGCTGAACAAGCTTCTGGGTCACGTCACCATTGCCCAGGGTGGTGTTCTGCCCAACATCCACCAGAGTATGTTGCCGTCCCATTCTGACATCCAACTCCTGTTGTCTAACTTCTCTCTCTCAGACCTCCTCCCCAAGAAGACCCCCAAGGCCGGCAAGGGCAGCCAGGAGCTGTAAACGGGTCTCTTTTTAACGGGTTGTTTGTTTTCTTTTCCGGCGTGGATTCGGTTCATTGACACGATAATGGGGTTTCATGGGATGGGCACGTTATGGCTCTGCGTTTTCTTTTTCATCAATTTCCAGGTTGTACATTATGTCTACGGACATGGAATGATACCGACGAACTGCTAGTTCGAGGGATTTCAACTTTCGGATACTAGTCCTGGGTAATAGACCCTTCTCAATGAAGACTCTAGGTCCATCGACATAACTTGCGCTTCCTGTGATCACTGTCTCTTCCCCCTTCCTTTACTCCCCTGGTAAATGGTGGGGTTGGATCACCGTCTAATGGATGCGTTGATTGTAGATTTCAAAGAAGTAACATTCGACAGTATACGCGTTAGAATAATAATTGACGAGACACAACTCGACGCGCCTGGTAGTTAAGCATTTGCTATTACATATACACACACACACACCGCCCCAAAAAATAGACTCCATCAGTGCGCCCCCGGGCTCTCGGCATCTAGATCCGTCAGTATGTCCCTCCACCAAATAGGAAGATCAACGTACATGGTAGAATACGAGCCGGCAAATTCCGCTCCCATTTGTTTCCTGTAGCCAGTGTTATTGATGCGGGTCCACACCGAGGGTAATGCCAATGTCAGGGACATACCACCAGGGGCAGTCGGGGCCCGATAGGGATCGGGGTGCTTCCAGCTCTGCAGCAGCTTCTCGGTCTCCCGCAATAGCACCTGCACATTCTTCCAGTCAGAAGGTGGTTCGTAGAAAGCATTAAAAGGGGGGGGCTGCGCACCTGCTGCTGCCGGGGATCGCGAACGTCCTTGTTTGCTTCGAAGAGGCTCCGGATGTAGACTGCCTGCCCCCGCCACACCTGGCGGTGGACAGCCCAGTCCAATGCCAGCTTCAATGACCGCCGGTAGAGCGACCTATATAGTGAGAAATGTCAAGATCGGGCTAGTCCGTCGGGAAGGCTAGAGGAAAGGACGGAGGTGGCGCACCTCACAGCGGCAGTGGACATGATGTGCTGTTCTGCGCGATCGGTGGGCAATATGTGAGCGAGAGGGTGCAATTGAGACCGAGGATGCACTCTTGAGAATGGCGGTGGTGGTGGTGGTGGATGAGGAAATGGGGAACCAAGCCGACAGATGCCACGGCGTGGTGGGAAAACTGCGCAGGTGGTCTTTCCGCCCGCCGTGGCCCGCAGACTCCGCCCGTCGTTGCCGGGCGAGTGAGAATCTGTAATCCTCCCAAACCCAAGGGATTTCCCGGTACTTTCGGCCCGGCCAACTTGTTGCTTCGACTTCTACCCCCCTGACATAAATAGGGATCCATTGTCCTTCCCTGAATTTCTTGTTCCCTGCTTGAGCTCTCTTCTTCCTGTTTTGCCTTCCACCATGGCTTCTCGATTGCCCGTGTGCCGCCTGTCCGGCCAGCGCCTAACTGCCGTGTCCAGGGCTCCCCGAGCTCCTGGCCAGCTTCGCTGCAACCTCAAGGGCCTGTCAACTTTCACTTCGCAAAGATCGGCCCTCAATGTCTCGTCCAAATCTTCCGGCTTGCTCCAGGTGTCGTCATCGGGGTAAGAAAACTTCCGCCCTTCAGCTGTGTCGGGCGCAATGGCTGACGTGTGGACAACAATAGCATCAATGCCCGACTTGCTCTCACTCCGCTGGGCGCCCACCAGGTCCGGACCTATGGTAAATCCCATCGCCTCTCCATCCCTATAAGGAGCAATGCGTGCTAACGTTATGTGCACCAGCCGACTCCATCGTCAAGGTCCCCCAGATGGCCGAGTCGATCACAGAGGGTACCCTGAAGCAGTTCTCAAAACGTACAACTCCTTCGCTCTCTGATTGCCTATCTATACTAATTCCATCCAGAAATTGGTGACTTCGTGGAACGCGATGAGGAAATCGCCACCATTGAGACTGATAAGGTTTGTCCTGTTTACATCCACAATCCCAATCACACCTTCCTCTAACGTTCTGTTTCTTGCTTGTCAGATTGACGTTGCGGTCAACGCCCCGGACTCTGGTACGATCAAGGAATTCCTTGTGAGTGAGGAAGACACCGTCACGGTCGGACAGGATATCGTCAAGTTGGAATTGGGTGGCGCTGCTCCCGAGAAGAAGGATGAGGATGCTGGGAAGCCCGCGGAGCCTGCGGCTGAGAAGCCCAAGGAGCAGGCCAAGCCCGCGGAGCCCGAGAAGTCCAAAGAGCCACAGGCCTCGAAGCCGGCCCCGTCAGAGAAGCCGAAGCCGGAAGCTCCCAAATCGCAGGATGCTACTGAGTCCAAGCCGGCCCAGTCGGAAGCCCCCAAGTCGCAGGGTGCTGCCGAGTCCAAGCCCGCGTTTGGTAGCCGTGAAGAGCGCCGCGTCAAGATGAACCGGATGCGCCTCCGAATTGCCGAGCGCCTGAAGCAGTCCCAGAACACCGCGGCGTCCCTCACCACGTTCAACGAGGTGGACATGTCGTCTCTGATGGAGTTCCGCAAGCTCTACAAGGATGACGTGCTCAAGAAGACCGGGGTGAAGCTCGGATTTATGAGTGCCTTCTCCCGCGCTTGTGTTTTGGCCATGAGGGATGTTCCTGCGGTTAACGCCTCGATTGAAGGCCCCAACGGCGGTGACACCATTGTTTACCGGGACTATGTCGACATTAGCGTCGCTGTCGCCACCGAGAAGGGCCTGGTGACGCCTGTCGTGCGCAACACGGAGACCATGGACCTGGTTGGTATTGAGAAAGCAATCGCTGACCTAGGCAAGAAGGTAAGTCCACTCCTCGCCGCTTCTATGGCGCGTCGTTTCCTAACAAGTATCTGTACAGGCTCGCGACAACAAGTTGACCATTGAGGATATGGCCGGTGGCACGTTCACTATCAGCAACGTGAGTGGATTATACGAAACCCTTGTACGCCACATATATTCTAACTGAACTAGGGTGGTGTCTTTGGCTCCCTGATGGGCACTCCCATCATCAACCTGCCCCAGACTGGTGAGTTTCATTCCCATCCCCTATAGGCTTGATCTCTAATTAACGCTCCTCGCAGCCGTTCTGGGTCTCCACGCCATCAAGGATAAGCCTGTTGCGGTGAATGGAAAGGTCGAGATCCGCCCGATGATGTACCTCGCCCTCACATACGATCACCGTCTCCTAGACGGCCGTGAGGCTGTGACTTTCCTGATCAAGATCAAGGAATACATCGAGGACCCGCGGCGCATGCTGCTTGGGTAGGCGTGAGTCGTGGCTCCGCTGATTTGTATTCGTGTCTTTGTGCAGTCATTTGCACATGTAAATTATCCGATTTCACAATATAAATGCCTATTCGAGGGCAGTTGCATTGGCTGGGATTCTCTTGTCTGGCTGTCCCTTGCCCGAGTTCTTTGTAGATGATCCATCCCGTACAGGTCTTGTGGCCTCGGTGCTCTGCATCGCGGTCAGGCCAGAGGCAGCACAGGTGTTGCCCGTGCTGCAGAGCTGGCGCAGGGCTCAGAGGTAGCTAATGATGCAGCATCCGTCCGGGACTGGCCCATTCCGTTGTCCATCCTTCTCGTCTGGCCGACTTGGGCACGTTACGGGAGTAATCGCATCTGCAGCTGCCAATTTTACTCGCATTGGGCCCCTGGGGCTGCGTGAGCTGGGCTGCTCCGCTGGAACCGACTGTGTGCTTTGGGGTTGGCGGAATGGTCGCTGCGATGAGACGCGGCATGGGCGAGCAGGTCATCTTATAATATCCTGCGATTCAGAGTAATGACCCGGTGAGGGGTGGGCTTGGGTCTATCGCATGCCCACGCGCGCTTTCAGTTCTTGGGTTTCCACTCGGCTCAGATTCCCCAGCTTCCCCCGCTCGAGCTGAATGAGAATGGGCGCGTCCAGGGTAGCCATGAGATCGGAGAAAAACTCCAAAACAATGCCGTCGAGTTCGGTGAGAGTATGCCGCATACCAGCATATTTGGTGTATTTTCTCTTCCACTGGGAGTCGATGTTGGGCACCCCAGAGGCCCAGTTCTTAAATGTCAGAAGCGCAGGTGTGCGACCTTCGTCCAGCTTGGCTTGGCTGATCAACCGAGAGCCTATATCAAACCAGCGTGATTCTGACACTTTGTGCGATGCCGCGAGACAGAGATTCATAAATTCGGTTCCGATTAGGGCCAACGAGGGGAGGCGGTCTTCATGCGAGCCGCGCTGTGCTGCCGCGATGTAGCGGCGATGTAGGTCTGCGACGGAGAAGAGTCGTAATTTGATGGCCAGGTCTGGGTCTGGTTGAGTCAAGATGGTCGACTCCAAGGCTGGCAGTGAATCAGTCAGCGTGGACTGGGATGGGGTTTGTTTCTTCCGTCACTCCATACCTCGCACCGAGTCCACCAGCCAGTTCACATCCTGCTCCGGTCGGCGGGGTTGCGAAAGCAGGGCGTCAATGGCGATGCAGACCAGATAGTCGAGCATCATGCAATCCACATCGGCCCGGGTCTTCGAGTCGGCCTCCATGGTGTGGTGGGAGATGAAAAGGGTGGGATGTGGAGGATCAACAAGGAAGCCTCCCATAATATATATCGGAGACATACTCCTCGGTTTCCACAACCAACACTCCAAGCCACCCCCGATGGTCTGACTACCTACGTATCCACGACATCCCCAAACCATGTACATAATAAACGACACACCGGATAAAGCGTCAAGTCACGTGCGACCATGAAGCACGCATGGCGTCATGCACCGCTCTCTCCCTCCTTCGCCTCTGCATCTCCCTATGCGGAAAGCACTAGACAGGATCACCCCGTTTACGTGGAATCGAGCCTCACGAAGAGTCAGCAACATGGCGTGGTACTGTTCCGGGTCGACCAACACCGAGCTGGTCGAGAACCTGTTCAAGGGCGGCTTGATCAAGAACGAGCGAGTGAAGGAGGCCATGATTGGTGTGAGCATCAACTGACGACTGTGCCCACTGGTGTCTCTAATCCCAGGGCTTAAAAGGTTGACCGCGCACACTACGCTCCCTCGCACCCCTACTCGGACTCGCCGCAGCCCATCGGCCACGGCGCGACCATCTCCGCGCCACACATGCACGGACACGCCTGTGAGTATCTTGTAGACTACCTGAAACCCGGTGCGCGCGTCCTGGACATCGGATCCGGCTCCGGATACCTGACCCATGTATTCGCCAACTTGGTTATGGGTGCCTCTGGCCGGGGCGAGGGGCTGGTCGTGGGGATCGACCACATCCCCGAGCTGGTGGACATTGCGCGCAAGAACATGAACAAGTCAGACCAAGGCCGCCATCTGCAGGACTCGGGCAAGGTGCAGTTCATCACTGCGGACGGCCGTCTCGGCTGGAAGGCGGAAGCACCCTACGACGCCATTCATGTTGGCGCGGCGGCCGAGAAGCTCCATCCCGTGCTGATCGAGCAGCTCCGGGCGCCGGGCAGGCTGTTTATCCCCGTCGGGTCAGAGAACGGGGGTAGCACGCTGAGCACCCTAGGCCTCGGCGCCGGCCAGTACATCTGGGTCGTTGATAAGAAGGAGGACGGGACTGTGCACAAGGAGAAGGTCTTCCAGGTCAGGTATGTGCCGCTGACGGACCCGCCGCGGAAATGATCTCGAGTCAAGCATGGTAGTTATGAGAAGCTACGAAGTAATGGAGCACGATGAGGATGGACGATTCATTGATGAATGTGCTATCGTCCCAAAGTATGAAATGACCCCAAGCAAAATGAGCAAAATGAGCAAAATGAGCAAAATGATATCAAGTCCCGAACAATGGAAAACGCTCTCAAACACCTCGACATGTTCTACAAAAATATGTATGTAAAAAGAACCACTTGCCAATGGTACAAAAAGACGAGTTTAGCGGAAGGGGAAACCACCACCACCCGGGAAACCGCCACCAGAGAACTTGAACTGCGGACCACCTTGTTGGAAGAAGAATTGCTGTCCGCCACCGGCCCCGAAGGGACTGCCTTGGAATGGATTGCCGCGTTGGGCCTCGGGGTCGTTCGGGTCGTCGCCGTTGTCGAACCGCGTGCGCAGCTCCGGATCACCCAAGACTTCGTAAGCCTCATTGATGGACGCCATCTTCTTCTCCGCCTCCTCCTTGGTGATCCCCTGCGATCGGGCCTTGTCGGGATGGTGTTGCTTCGTCAGCTGGCGATAGGCCTTTTTGATCGTTCGTTCGTCGGCATCCCGGCTCACGCCCAAGACCTTGTAGTAATCCTTTTGCTTCGAGCGCTTCAGCAACGTGTGTGCTTTTTGTAATAGACTCTGAACATCTTGGGATTGACCATGGTGTTCCTTGGCCGTGTTCAGGGTGCGAATGGCATCCTCGAATCGGTCTTCATTGAGTTCGGTCTGGGCCCGGAACAAGAGACCATGGAGAGAGTGGGGGACGAGTTGCAGCGATTCTGCGCAGTAAGGGCCAGCCTTTTTGGTCAAGCGCATCTGATCATCCATCAATGTTAGTAAAATAGACCAGTGGGACAGGAGAGGAATATCCACCAACCTCGCGATAAGCTTCACACGTTTTCTCCACGAGGAAGATGTACAGATTATTGGACGCAGCCGGGTGAATATGACCCGCTTCTTTCCTCTCCGCAACATCGGCCTTGACGTCCGCGATCAGGCCACTATCGTCATCGGATCCCACCATGATATTCACCGCGTTGTTGAATTTGCGTGCTCCCAGGTAGTTGTGTAGTTTCTCCAAGCTCTTCGCAAGTTTACGTTCCCTCTTGTAAAGGCGGCTGCAAGCTTTTGAGTCTGGATCTGAGTGAAGACACCTGCGGATCTGTGCGAGACCACGCTCACTGTCACCCAACGAGTAGAACAGCATGGACGACATTTGTAGATGCGGCTCCACCGAGCCGGGGGATATTTGCAAGACATGAGCGAGGTCGCTAACGCCTTCTTCCACATCGCCTCTCTCAAAGCGACAGTGCGCCCGTGTCTGTCGTAGAGCCAGGGCTGTGTTGGCCTTCATGATGGCCTCATTAGCCTGTCCGACACAGGTCTCCCAGTCACCCTTTTTCTCAGCGTCAAAAGCCAGGCCCGCAGCCTTCTGCGCCACCTGTAGTTCCTGATATTCCGTCGAAGACTGTTTCCCAGCACGTTCGAGATCGCGCAGGGCATCCTCCCAATGCGCGGACCGTGCCTTGAGGCGAGATCGTTGCATAAGAGAACTTTCAAAATCCGGCTTGAGCTCCAAAACCCGATCAAAGTCATCGGACGCCTGAGAGTTCTTGCCAACGGACAGATAGGTTGCGCCTCGCTGGAAAATGGTAATATAGTTGGTTGGGTCCCGCGAGACCGCTGCATCGAAGTATGGCAAGGCCT
Source organism: Penicillium psychrofluorescens (assembly GCF_964197705.1). Classification (NCBI taxonomy): domain Eukaryota; kingdom Fungi; phylum Ascomycota; class Eurotiomycetes; order Eurotiales; family Aspergillaceae; genus Penicillium; species Penicillium psychrofluorescens. Next base: position 2,240,143 of record NC_133439.1, on the reverse strand, counting down.
CGCGAGGCGAACCGTTCGCCAGATGGGCTTTTGCCGAGGAGATCAGCTCGGACACCGGTGTGTCCGGTTCTATTAGTGACGACTGGAGGGCATAGCCGGCGGAGACACAGGCCAGGAAGGCCGTGAGGGACTCCAGCGAGAAGCGCATGGCGATGAATGAAGGCAGATGGGGTTGAATACACAAGTATAGGCAAAGACAAAAAATGCTAAGGAGAGAAAAGCATAGTATGCACCTAGTCGAGCGAGTGGCCCCTGCGATGCGAGGTGGAAGGGAGACAATAATGGGTTGAACGAGGGAATGCGGCCTTAGTATCGCCTCCAGTCTGGCCTTTACGCGGGCTTACGTGATTTACCGCTCTGCCCAACCGTACCTGGTAATAAAACCTGAAAGATGCATACCCCATAATGGACCGTGCACGTGACCCCGACAGTCTCGTCGCGCGACTGGGGGATTTGTTTCTGCCGCACCAGCTAAAGCATGCTGTCAATATGCGCGCGATGTCTGCTGCGGTCCACTAGACTCGGGCCTCGACTGCCCCGCCAGCGGGCTGCCCTGCACACCGGTATATCTGTCTCGCCTCACCATTGATAGTTAGTCACTCACTCACACGGGATACCTACCGCACCAGATGATCCCGGTCTGTCTCCGGCTCTGCTCACCCGCGCTCGCTTCCTTGCAGCCGAACATGCGCAGCTCTCGGATCGCCTGGGAGAGACCTTTGATGCGAAAGCCGCCAAGCGTGCCGGCGAGCTAGGTCCAGTTGCAAGTGTCCTACGAGAATGGGACACTGCGAATGAAGTGCGGTCTCTCTCTACGATTGGGAGCTTCTTTCATATAGCTGACATTTCTCAATTGCTAGTCAATTACTGAACTCAAATCTCTACTAAACGATCCGGGCACCGACACGGAGCTGCACTCGCTGGCGATAGAAGACCTGGAGAGCAGCAAGGCCTCGTTGCTCACGATCTCAGACCGATTGAAACAGTCATTGATCCCCCGACACCCATTTGCGGACCTCCCTTGCCTGCTGGAAATCCGACCAGGCGCCGGCGGCGACGAGGCAGGCCTCTTTGCTTTTGAGATGTTACGAATGTACATGGCTCTCTGCTCTCGACGAGGCCTTCGACCGACAATCATCAAGCAAGATAGCGATAGCGGCACGGGCGAGGACCGTTTGGCAGAGGGCGTGATAGAAGTCGAGACCGAGGGGGCATATGACCTATTACGGACCGAAATGGGGGTCCACCGAGTGCAACGAGTGCCTGCCACTGAGGCCAAGGGCCGCACTCACACCAGCGCCGTCAGTGTGCTGGTCCTGCCCAGCTTTCCCGAAGACGGGAGTAGCATGGACAGTGCCTTGAATTTCGAGGACCCGAACAGTGACTACTATATCGACCCGCAAGAGGTTCGCACGGAGAAAATGAGAGCCAGCGGTGCTGGCGGACAACACGTGAACAAGACCGAATCGGCCATTCGGCTCACCCATATTCCAACGGGAACCGTGGTCTCTATGCAGGATTCACGATCCCAGCAAGCAAATCGCAAAAAAGCCTGGCAGGTGTTGCGTGCAAAGATCGCTGAAGCTCGACAGGAAGCCCGGGAGCAGGAAATAATGGTTCTTCGAAGAGGTGCAATGGGTGGAGTGGCCAAGATGGGCCGCGGCGACAAGATCCGGACATATAACTTTAATCAGGCTCGCTGCACCGACCATCGCAGTGGCATCACCGTCCACAACCTGGACAACGTAATGGACGGGGGCGACGGCCTGGAGACTGTGATGGACAGCGTGCGCACTTGGCTGAATGACCGCGAGGTCGAGGCGATGGTGGTCGAGGAGCAGACCAAGCAGCAGCAAAAATGAATGTATAAGAACAGGAATACCATGTATTGTATATCGAACACTCTTTGTTGGAAAGCAAACCCATCTCAGATGTATTTCCGCTCTGGATCCATCACGTCCAGCAACTCTATACTCTTCTCGTACCTGTTGCATGCAGTTAGTCAACGGAACAGACCCAGACGAGTACCAGGAGGCGAACATAGTAAACACAATTCCTCCGCTCAGGATCAGCCGTGCCAGACGTGGCACGGCCCCAGACCAAAAGGTCAAGATCCCCTCATCCTTGAAAATCCTTGCCGCGCAGACGAAACTGTTCTTGTAATTCTTGCTGGCCTCGAGCGATTGCATTCTGTTCAAGGGGTTTCAGTATCCTCTGATGGCATCAAGGGCTTTGTCAACCAACCTTGTCTTGACCGTATCCAAAGGTTGTGTAACATAACTGTTATCCAGTAATTCCATGTTAGTCCGATTCAGATCAGGCCGATTCTGAAGGGCATGACATACACAGTGATGAGACCGGCTACTCCGCCAATTGCAAACGTGCTCACGGTTCCCAGTTTCTCACCCGGCGCCACATAGCCCTCCGCAATTTGCTTGAGGGTCGTATAGCTGGTGAATCTGGTCGCCGAGTTTGCAGCTTGTCGGGCCGTGGTGGGTACAAAGCCCTGGAAAAAGCCACGGACGCCCCGTTCTTGCCAAATAATCTTGCTGCCGTGCAGGAAGCCGCGCATCCGAGGCTTTGCGGACTTGCGATCATCAATCCTGAAGTATGCCATACATCGTCAGCCTTTCAATGACCATTCCCCGACTAGGTAACACGGACAGCTGAGTTTTGATACTCTCGAACGGGGTGACTGCTAGCAGAGACTCGGTGAATCCCGCACCAAACCCAGCCACGACAGTCTTTGGACCGGAAATCTTGCCATTCTCATCCTGAAGAAGCGCTTTAATGGAGTCGAACGCGACGAATCCTGGGAAAAGAGAGATCGACGTCAGTGCGAGATCCCACCAGCTGCTCGACGTCTCTAGGCAAGAAGACCTACGAATCCCTGCCTTTAAAGAATTCCCAATAATCAAGGTCGTGCATCCTGCATACCACTGCTTTCCAAAGGGCGGCCATGGGAGCTTCTGGCCTTCCGCTAGTCGGCGATTGAGCTGTGTCCGTGTTTTCGCAACTAGAAGGTCTCAATTAAGCCGGGAACAGGTCAAAAAGGTCACAATACAGGGAAGAGCATACACTCGGCCGGATATGTGATTGCTGCGAAGAAAGGTCAGCACATGGCAAGTGTGTCCGGGGGGATTTGGGCTCCTTACCGATCTCTACAGCCCCCGCGCTCGAACCTGCGAGGATGGACCGCAAACTACTGGGCTGTCTCTTGTTTAGCAGGGGTTCTCAGCCTGGAGAGATAAATATGCGCACCTTTGACTTCTGGTCCTTGGTTGTGGTCGCCATTGTGAGGGTGTAGTACCGATATCGCTGGACCTCGGGAGAGTTGAGAGATGAAAGAACGTACGGGCGGTGAGAAGGGCTATCTGCGCAGCTTTTGCTACTTCACTCCGGAAGGAAACAGATCAGAGGGACTCTTTGGCATTTCACAAGACGCTAAGCTAGCTAGCTAGGGGGTTACATCCAGTGCTCCTCTGCATTTTTTTTAGGGGGTTTTTTCCTTTTGTTCGGTGTTTTGTTGGTCCCCCATCGACAAGGGGATGCCGACTCTTGGCCCCATCCACAATCTCAACATGTTGGACAGCCTCACTAAAGAAAAGTGGACCATACCTGTCAAGGTAGAGGAGAGGCGTAAATAGAATCGAGAGTAGAGTCGATGTCGGGAATAATAAGTGAAGCGCAGATAGAGACAACAGACTGCTCATGCACCAGGAAGCCAGCGCGTGCGTGTATCAGTCGTTGTGGGAATCGTGAGCGAGATCATGCAGTGTGTAGCATGAAACCAAAAGGCACACGCTGAAAAAACATTGGGGGAATAGAAAAAGGAAGCCAGCCGAGGAAAGTCGCATCCGATCATATATGAGCCACTGGCCCGACTCCCCAGGAACGCCCAAGAATGAACCGATAGCTTCTGCCGAACGCCATCCATCCTTCACACCGTCGGGCCACAGCCGCGCAATATCGGCATATGTACACCCATGTGGGACGACGAGAAGGAGCGTGGAGCATCAACGGCGCCGAAAAAAATGCAACAGTTTTTCACCCAAACCCCAACGTGACCGTGGCAGTATACGAACCGACCGGAACCATGAAAAAGATGGAAAACAAAAGGAGGGGGGAATATGATACACATAAACGACACTGTGGCATCGTGACCAGAGAGGGGATCGCAGGGTCATAGCGAGACGGTGGACTGCATGCCCACGAACGAAGAACTCGGAGGTCAAATCAATGCAATAAGACCGCTGTAAACAGCAGAATAGAGGAAAACGAAAAGGAATATCAAAAGACGTCAGGACCGCACGAACGACAACATATCAAAGCATGATCAGAAAAAAAAAAAACCAACCGCTGCGTAAACCATTTCGGGGTCGAGAAGACGGATCCGCAAGACCCAATTCGAATTGGGGCAGTTTTACGAGAGGGGCGCCTGCGGCTTACCAGCTGGCTGACCTTGAACAAAAGCCGCTTTGTTGGGGTCGTTGTGCCCGCCACGCCGTTGGCCTTGCCCACGGCCGCCGCGGTAGTTGCCTCGGCCCCGGTGATAATACTGTCCGCCATTGGCATGGTGATTCTGACGACGGGGCTGACGATCTCCATTGCTGGGTGCTGGGTCCTGCCCCGCGGGATTGGAGATCGGACGCGGGATGTTCTCTGGGGAGTCATACACGTACAGCTTCTTGTCAATGTTTTGAGGGATGGGCTGAATTTCAGTGCCCAGTTCCTGCTCGATCTTGTACAAGTTGAACCGATCATCCCAGTTAATGAGGTTGATGGCCAGACCCAAGTGACCAAAGCGACCAGAACGACCGATACGGTGGAGGTAGGTCTCAGCGTTCTTGGGGAAGTCGAAGTTGATGACAACGTTGACAGCTTGGATATCAATACCACGGGTAAGCAAGTCCGAACAGACCAGATTGCGGCACACGCCGTTTCGGAAATCGTGGAAGACACGGTTGCGGTGCTGCTGGAGCATTCGCGCATGAGAATAGAAGCACGAATAACCCAATTCCGTGATCTTTTTGGCCAAAAGCTCCACACGGTTGGTCGAGTTGCAGAAAATGATCGATTGGTTGATCTGGAGCTTCGAGAAAAGGGTGTTGAGGCAATGAACCTTTTGCTTCTCCTCAACGAAGGCATAGTACTGAGTGATACCCCGCAGAGTGAGCTCGTCCATCAGGTTGATCTCATAAGGGTTGCGCATGTGCTTGTCCTTGAAGGCCTTGACAATCATGGGGAATGTAGCGCTGAAAAGCATCACCTGGCGATCCTTCGGGTGGAACGACAAGAGTTGCTCGATGACTGGTGTGAACTCAGGGGATAGAAGCTTGTCTGCCTCATCCATGACAAAGGTTGGGCACTCCGACAGGTCGGCGACACCTTTGCTGGCCAAGTCAAGCACTCGACCGGGAGTTCCGACAAGGATATGGACAGCATCATTCAACCGAATAATATCGTCCATCAAACCAGTTCCACCAGTAGTAACCATGACGTTGATCCCCAGATGTTTCCCAAGGGTCTTGCAGACTTGAGATGTTTGAAGGGCAAGTTCTCTCGTGGGTACCAAAATCAGTGCTTGGGTCTTGGTGCTCTTAGGATTGATGCGCTCTAGAGTGGGGATGACGAAGGCGGCTGTTTTGCCAGTACCGTTCTTTGCTCGAGCCAAAATGTCTCTGCCCGTGAGCGCAACGGGTATCGTCTCTTCTTGGATGGGAGAAGGCTTCTCAAATCCAGCCTCAAAAATGCCCATCATCAGTTCACGCTTGATGTAGAAGTCCTCGAACTCGAGGCCCTTGGTAGCAGTGACATCCTGCGACAATGTTTAGTTACATGCTGTACCCAGATTGTTCCCGTGTAAAACGAACCTCAGTTTGGGGTCGGGCATCTTTGGGGGGTAGGTTGAGGGAGTCCTGAAGCTTTGCGTCTGGGTTTTCCCTAGAAACCGAATTAGAATTCACCAGGAATGAAAAGCCAGTAGGAATTTCCAACTCACCCTAGCTTGGTATTACTGAGTTGGGAGGCAAGCGCGTCGGCCATGGTGATAGAATATGGGAGAGGTAGGGGTTGATGGAGAGTTTGTGAGGACCTCAGGAGTTCGATTTCAAGGAGGTCGACGGACCGTGTGTGGAGAAGAGGAGCAAGAGGTTTCGGAGTTGGGCCAAAAGGTTATTGAAGAAGGTTGTTGAGTTTTTATTGCCAGCAGTTGTTGTGTGAGTGAACTGGTGGTGGTGATTGGTCGGCGCGAAGGAGTATCTGACGCTCGAGAAGGCGAATCAAGGTTTTGTGGGTGACAATCGAGGGTGTGTAGGCTGTCGCTTCGAAGAAGTTGAATGTTCAGATCAAAAGCAGTCAAGACGTTGGGCGGACCGTTAAAGCGTATGATGCCACTTAAACTGAGGCTTCTGTGGGAGTGGCAGAAGAGGCCAAAGACGAGCTCTCAGGAAAGGATGGTAGTGAAAAGCCCAAGGGGAGCAGAGGGTTGAAGAATACAGGAAGGGCCGGATGTTGGTTGGCACGAGAGGTAGGGGTTGTGCGAATACTAACTGAAGGGAGATGGGGAGGAAGAAAGAAAAGCGAAGTTGGAGCCGCTTTCACTGGCCCCGCCGCTCTCGCTTAGGTAATGCCCGCGCTGCCCTACATATCTAGATGAATACTGCAGTATGATTTTGACACAGATCTGACTACGGGCTGGAAGCAGTAATTAATTTCAAAAGGGTATTATTGCGCTGTAAACCAATCTCAAAAAATAGCCCTGCTAGGCACAGCTCATCACCGGAATGATAGCGCGGTTTGGCCGCGCTCGGGTTCTGCCAACTCCTTCACTCGGACATCCGGAGCGATGGTGATGTCGGTCTTCGTTCCAGGGGTGATGAGAATGAACTGTCGTCCGATTGACCGTCGGGCCGCAATCATAAGCATGTCAATGGCCATCCTTCTGTTGATATGGTCCATATACACATCGCTATTGACATGAGTCAGCAAGAAGGAACAGAAGGGAAACTGGAGATTGACTCGGGGACGTACAACTCATCGAGGCAGCGAATGGGTGATCCCATGGCCTCCCAAAGGGCCAGCAGAAGACACACTTGAGAAAACGACTTTTCACCCCCAGACAGGGTTTTAGCGCCACGGCCCGTGGCATCATCCTTGGTGATATCGGGTTCCACTTGCAAATCCAAGAGTTTGCCGGTATGATCTGCCAGAAGCCGACCACGGAAGCTTCGCTCACTCAGAAGATATGTGAACTGAGCTTTGGCCCGAGAAGAGATGTGAGACCGGAAGATCTCCCACCGCTTCTTCCGATTCTCAAGGGTGTCTTTGAACATCTGTGGCAATAATGCGTTAGACAAAGAGAATCAAACAGGTACCGGAACATACCTGAGCCAGTGCTGTCAACTCCTCGACCTGTTTCTTAGCCCGCAGATAAGCAGATTCTGTTCTGCCAGCTTCCGCAGCGATCTCATCCCGCGATGCTCCGAGCCTAAGTGGAGTTAGCATGTGTGAACATCCCGGAGTCTGCTGGGATCAAAGAGTCATACTGTTGAGTGTAACGCTGGAGATCCCGATTCAATGTTTCCAGTTTCAAGTCCAAGCTCGCTGGGGTTTCACTTTCATCGACAGGAACGCGAGCGCAGACCATGCAGGCCTTTTCATTGTAATCGACAACCCGTGCAGCGAGCTGTTCCCGCTTTTCATGGATCCGCGCTCTGTCACGCTTATCGCTATTGATGCGTTCGATGGCTGCATTTTTGTCGCCGAGAATCTTACGGCGCTTGTCAGCCACGCGCCCCTTCTCACTGTCAGCGATTCGAGATTTTTCTTGCAGCTCGGAGAGTTCGCCATCCTTGGTCTGCATCTCTCGCCGAATCTCCTTCAAGGTCTGCATCATGGCGCTCATGGCCGCAACGCTATCCTGGTAGGACCCCTCATTAATCCGCTTCTCGTGTTCAGCTTCCTTCAGCGCTGCGTGAAGGGCATCAATATGCCCATCTTCGACATTTTCTTTGTCTAGGGCATCTTTGAGGGCTTCTGCATGGTCTTCCATCCTCTGCATATTGATTTGCAACTCTTTCTCCCTTCTTCCGTGCCTTACCTGCGCCTGCTTACAAGCCTCGACTCGGGCACGAGCTGATCGCAGTTGTTGTTCCAGCTCGTTCGCTTCACGCTTGAGGTCTTGAACCACCTCATTCTGCACACTATAGGCCGAAAACGGGTTAGTATATTGAGCGCATTGTAGAAATTCATGTCGACTGGATATTTTACCTGATTTGGGAGGCGAGATCCGATTTCATCCGGGGATTGCCACGGTACATGGGTACGGGAGACTGAGTTGGTTCACCGGCTCGAGTGAACGAGAGATGCATTCCTCGGCGGCGATCTTTTGCGTCGATGCAAAAGCATCGTTTCACGTTCTTTGGGCGCTGGCCATCGAAGAGCACAGAGGTCGCCTCATCCAAGCTCTCAATCAACAGCATTTGTTCTATTCCGTGGTTGATAACCAACTGTCGGCGTACTAATTCGTTGTCAATCTGCAGGGATTAGCAAACCTCGCGTTCTTTTAGCCATATAAATCTCTTACTTGGAGAACCCGCAAGGCAGTGTCATATTCAGGGTCCGGTTCGTGGGCAGATGTATCGAGGTGACCGCCCCGCCCAATGAGAATTGGACATTGACTGCCATAAGTTATTGTCAGACGAGGCATGCTCACATAGACAAGGAACAGGATGTTTGGGTACTTACCAGTTCACCCGTTGCATGATGCTGGAAAGAAGATTCATGTCTTGCTTCGAAGTCACGATGAAACTGCCGAGTGTACCACCAAAAGAATGTTCCAAGATCGATGACCACTTCGGTTTAAGCAACGTAACGTGATGACCGATTGGGCCGACTGGACGTGCGGCGAACGATCGCTCTTGCTGATTAATGGCTCTCAGAAGCATAGGTAGCCTTTCATGGAAACCAGACTGAGTTCGTCCATCCTCTCTCGAGAGGGCTCTGAGCCGGGTCTCTGCCTGCTCAATATCGTTCCCTTTCCGTTCAAGAGGTCTCTTTGCCAATTCTGCCTCCTTCTCAGCAGTTTGAAGATCTTCGCGTATCTGGTCCACACCATTGCGATGCTCATCATACTCATGCCGGGCAGATGCAGCGTCGGATGCTGCTTGTTCACACTCCTCTTGCTTCCGAGCGTAGCTCCCACCGCTCGCATCAGCAAGACGTTGATTCTCGTCGTCAATCTTTTGTTGTGCATCCTGGACTTGGGTGTCTGCTCGCTTGACATATTCCCTGATTTGACGTTGCTCGGCCTACAATGGGTTAGCAAGGTTGCCAGGAACGTTGAGTGCCCTGAACGAAAATTACCTGGAGGTCATGGCGGGTATTCATCTGCTCATCTAATCTCTCCTTGATTTTGGTCTTTTCCCCTTGTCCTTCCTCCAGCGCGTGTGCAGCTCGCCAAGCATGTTCATCCGCTGTTTCAGATTCCTGTTCAACAGCTTGAAACGCGTCGTCGAATCGACCGAGTTCAGCCTCCGCAGATGCTATCAGGATATCCGCTTTGGAAAGCTCCTCGCTCATCGAGTCTCGTATCTGTTTTGGTCAGACTGACGGACAATCACAACGGGAATGAATCCTCATACTCTTTCTTGTTCCTCTACCTGGGCCCAGGCCGCTTGACCCCGGATGAGCCGAAGGCGCTCTCTCAACGAGTCATGCTGATCGGAGATTTCCAATTTTTTCTTCGCCGCATCCCTTCGGTTTCCCAAGATCTTGATATCCTGTGCCTTGTTCCGGAGTTTTTCTTCAATTTGGTCAACTGACTCTTCGATCAGTCGGTAATCCTGATCCAGCTGTTCCAGTTGAACGCCCTTGACAAAAAATTTGTACTTCTCAGCCGGGCTGGATGTGCTGAGAAATTGACGGGCCATGTCTTGGGAGAGCACGTTCATCGGGTTGTCGATCTGCAGGGAAAAGTAATCGGTGATGGCATCCAACTCGGCTTTCTTGGTCGAAACTATACGACCATTTTCAGCCTTAATTTTGAACCCGCTGGCACCGCTCTTGGAAAAATGGCGTTCGACGATAATGGATTTTCCATAGTCGTCTGGCATGTAGGCACCGTCACCTTGATTTTTGATTCGAACAATGATGGTTGCGTTTCTAACAAGAGGCCAGATTCGGTCAGATCGTAGAATGACCAGGAATAGGATTGATGGACTTACTCCTTGCCCTCCTTGATGAAATTCTTGAGGCTCTGCCCACGGTTGGTTGCCGAAGCCTTTCCTCCGAGGCAGAGGGTGATCGCGGTCAGAATAGCACTCTTGCCACTGCCATTTTTACCCACAATGAAGTTGATCAGGGGACCGAGCTCCACGTGAAAGTGATCGTGACACATGAAGTTGTAGCACTCCACGCGCTCGAGGATTCCATGCTCGGCGGGGACATTGGCTTCGTCGACAAGGTGGGAGTACTTCTCCTGAATGAGTTGTGTTTGACGCAATTCCAACTCTTCCTCGTCTTCCGTAAGCGCATCGTCGGCGACGGACAAGAATCTGGGCGCGCGTAAATCGACATCCTCTCCTTCGGACGTAGTGGGCGACTCCGATGTACGAGGCCGTTTCCTCTGCGTCGCATGTAGCAGTCAGCGTATTGGATCCCATCTGAATATTTCCGGGAAGGGCATATATACCGAGTGAGGGGAGGCAGAGCCATTCAGGACGGGGCTCGCGCCGGATAGGGCAGAGGAGTCCTCGGAGTCCGAAGACTCCTGCACGCGTTTGAAGGATGGCATAGGAAGATGAAGAGCAAAAAAGCCGTCATAGGAACGAAACTAGCTCATGCTGAAGCATCGCAGTGGGCTCGCTTGCCCGTGATCGAAAAAGCCGCGCGAAGAAAGCGCGCGTTCGGACATCCTTTTTCGCGTCAGTGGCAGAGTGGAAAGGCGGTCAGCACATCCGAGTGCCTCTTAGTCATCCACTCTACATGTCTTCTAAGTTAACTTATCCAGTTACATCTGCAACATCGACATTATTATTATGGGTTGGGCTAGAACTCTTTGCATTTTTATAAGGAAAACTCGGTCCAGACACAAATGAGCCTATGCCAGGGGCTCTTCCGCTACGTAGTGCAGATAGGCTCCCAGCAGCTTGGTGCCTTCAATGTAGTTCCTCCGGTCGAGCTTCTCGTTGATCGAGTGCGCGGCATCAGTCGAGCTGCCCATGGGGAGAAGCAGAACGTTCTTGCCGGTGGCTTGCTCAAAGGTCAAGGTGACTGGGATACTGTGGACTTGATTAGCGACACTCGGACCGTCAAGAAAAGATCAGACGTACCTTCCACCCTCGCGAGTCAGATCAGGCTCGACACCAAAGACCTGCTCTACGGCCTTGCTGGCGGCGGTGAAGTTCCAGTGCTTGGGGCTGGCAACCCACCACTTGCCATCGTGCTGCAGCCACACATCCAGCTTGTTTTTGCTGTTCAGCTTGGCAAACTCGGCCTTGATGTGGTCGAAGACGAGCTTGTTCACATCGGGGCTTTCCATGTTAGGCACGGTGCGGATCGAGAACTTGCCAATCACCTTGGCCGGGATGACCGTCTTCGCTCCAGGGGCGGAGTAGGCGCCCTCCACGCCGTGGATGGACAGGGAGGGATAACGCCACCGGGCCATGAGGGTGCGCTCCTTGGTGGGGTGGATGCCCGTTTCACTACCCAGAGATTCGTGCAGGTTGTCCATGGTGTAGCTGATGTTGGGGTACAACTTTTTCTCCTCTTCCGTCAGAGGGGCCACCAGGTCCATGATGCCCGGAATGAGAATGTTACCCTGAGCGTCAACCAGCTTCGACAACACATTCATCAAATCGGTCATGGGCTCGTGGGCAGAACCACCAAAGACACCGCTGTGGAGATCCTGAGCAGGACCGGAGACGCTCACGGAGTAGTAGTTGCAGCCGCGCAGGCCATAGGTCAGGCAAGGTTTCTCAGTGCCCAGCCAGTAGTTATCTGAAATGCAAACAGCATCGGCATCCTTGAAGAAGCTTTTGGCCTCGGCTTGGATAAACTCATCCAGACCCTCCGAGCCATACTCCTCCATGCCTTCGAAGCAGCACAGCAGGTTGACAGGCAGCTCAACACCAGCCTTGCGGTGGGCCTCAATCACGTTGAGCCAGCCAAGAACGGGGCCCTTGTCATCCGTGCTCCCGCGACCATACATCCGATCCTTGTCATCGATGGTCAGCTCAAAGGGCTCGGTGGCCCAGCCATCTTCCTTCAGGGCGGGCTGCACATCATAGTGGCCGTAGACCAGGATGGTGCGCTTGTTCTTGTCATTGCCATAGCGGGCGATGACCACCGGTGGCAGGTCGAGGTGCTCCTTGCCGGGCTGCTTGCCCAAGGGTCTCTGCTGCACCTCAGCGCCCAGAGCCTCTAGCTCAGAAGCGAGGAATTGAGCCATCTGCGGACCGTGTCAGTGCCCAAAAAAAATTGATGAGGGAAAAGACTCCGACACCGTACCCGGAACACATCCTTTCGGTTCTCATCTTGCGCGGAGACGGAAGGAATCGCAACCGCCTTTCGCAGACCTTATCGTGGATTGATCAGCGCATGTGCGGGAGTCAGTTGTGGCCAAGGCAAGGGACATACGATCGATGAAGGAGACAGACGACTCATCGACTCTATCCCGCGAGTGTTTCAGTTTTCTTTCCCGCGACGAAATGGTGGTGATAAAGGTTGGACTTACTGCTTGAAGAAGGGTTCCAGCTGTGGCGCCATTTTGGAGTCACTGATATAGCCGTAGTAGAAGCGACGAGGAGGGAGAGAAGCACGAGCACAGAGAGAAAACCGGGGGAGAAACGACCGAGCGACCGTTGCGCGGAGAGCAAAGAGGGGCATTGGAGGGAGCGAGAGAGTTAGGTAATGGACCGAGTGAAATGGTTAGTTGCGGCCACCCACGAAACAAGTAGTCCAGTCGGATACACCCGGCGAGGCATCGGCACTATCAGTTACATGTCCTGATATTGATTATAATCGCGTTTGCAGGGTGCTACACAGCAAGAATTGAGAAGGATAGTTTATAGTTTAGTATGCATTTGGATGGCGGCGCATAACACAAGCTAGAATACAATGTCTTTCTTTACAGAGGATAAAAAAAAAAGGGGAAAAAAATAGAGACCCTACATGTCCCGTCCCCAGGCCTCCCGGCGCAGCTGCCGGTCCTCCCTGGCCATCCGTCGCTTCGCCCCCCAGCGGGATTGCACGGCCTCCAAGACCTGCTTCTGGATCTCCTTCTTCTGCTGGCTGGCTTCGCAGACCATGGCAACAAACATGGGCGAGCAGTCAAACCGCTTGGCCAGCTTGTGGCGGCTCCATTTCATCGGGTCCTCGAGCCGGAGTTTGCGGATCTCCTCGATATCCGACGGGTTTAGGTGGTATTTCTTCTCGTACACTTTCTTGAACACGCCCGGAAGGCTTTCGACATCTTGCTTCACGGGCTCCTCGGGCCGCATCGCTCGCCGGACGTCATCCGGGGGCAGAAACTTGGTCGGCGTGTGATAGACATTGGGGGCACTGGAGGGAGGGTTGTAGATGATGTGGTCCTGGCGCTCGGCGGACGAGCCAAAGGAGGCGTCGGGTTTGACGCGTAGGCGTTGCTTGGTCCGTCGATATGAAGACTGATGGCGCCGCGACCCCAGGACTAAGGAGTCTGTCCATGATGGGAGGAGGAATGGCAGGGTGAGCCATGGCCGTTTCGGCCCCGTGATGATGGCCGCCATCGGGGTCCAGTGGCGGGCCAATTGATGGCTGGATGGATGGGCTGAGGATCAAAAATAGTAATGGTGAGCGGTCGTCGTGAAGCACATCTCACACGCCGGAGGAAGTGAAGACTATACCGGAAATGGGGGTAGAGGGCGAGATCCGGGGGATCATGGAAAGCGTCGAATGGACGGAACAGCCCTGAAGTTTTTCCCAGGGGTCACGAGACCTGCTCGATCAGGCATGGTGCTTGGGGAAGAAGTACCGGGTACTTACTCCACTGTGCGGCCCCCGAGCGAAACCCCAAGTATCGGGTACTGCGACCCTCACCAATGTTTGATCACCTGCACACCGGCGTCATCATCGATCCCCAAGACACACGAAATGTCGCCTCCTTGACTGCTTTGGCTCGCACTGCCTATTGCCCTTCCAGCCTCCCTTCCCCCAACACTCATCGGCGGGCTGTTTCTGGTCATGGCCCTTTGTTAGGCTGTTCTCTCACCTCCCTCAGCGGCCTTCCATCTTCATCAAATAAAGCCATTGTTCTCCGTCTGCGTCCTGACTCTCGTCGTTATGGCCGAATCCCAAAGCAGCGTGCAGCGCTCGTTGGTGGATGGTCAGCCGCGACCTCTCCGAACATTTCCTCAGCTAGATAAGCTGGCTGAGTCCGACCGGAATGAATCCCTGATCGCTCCGGATGGAACTCGGATTCGAGCTCCCAAGCCAGGATATCCACCCGGGATCCAAATGAAAGATACCCACAAGGACTGCACCGAGGGAACATTCGGTGGTGCCTCGAACAGCGGCACGACATCTCCAACCTCACCCGTGAGCCCAATCGAAGGAATGCGCCCAGCCAATCCCTTTGATCTGAGACATCCCCCAAGACAACCGCCGTCTCCCGGATGCACATCTCAATTACCGCCTCGCATGCACTCGCCCGCCTCCCAGATCTTTGAGCGAAGCGTCCAGGAAGATATGGTCCCGGCGCAAGCATCCTCTTCGATCCCTGCACATATTCGAACAGAAAACTATATTCCCCCGGTTCTCGAGGCATCGTCGGCTGCGATTACAGACGGCCACCTGGATCCTGATTCTGTCGAGATTGTCACACATAGTCTACACCAGTCTGCTGTCGCAGGGGTTATAGGCGCGTCTCCGATGGAGCAATCGCTATCATCCTCGGTAATCGATGACCACATGGTGGGAACAAACCACTCCGATGCCGACGAAGTTTCATCTGCCCACGGAGCCCTAGACTCGACGGATGTACGACGCTTGAGCTTTATCTCCTTTGCCGATGTAGTCAATGCCGAACACGCCGAAACGGGCGACACATGGGCCAGTCGAGACCCCTCCCAACATGCATCAGCCCCTGGCGGACCTGCAAACCGGTCCCCATCACCATTGCGCTCACCGGCCTCATCACATGCGATGGGAACCTCGCCGCCCACGAGCATTGCGACCTCCTTCAAAGGAACGGAAATGTCCCCTCCACCCGGAGCTCGGGGTGCAGGAAGCCCATTCCCGCCGGCCCAGAGCCCGGTCTCCTCGAGTTTTGGCGGAGAACTCAATATTGAAACAATGCGGCAGGCATTGAGAAGAACGGGGAGTGGTGAATTAGGGGGAGTGGCTAGCCAGACAGCCAGTGCCGTGGGAAATGATGAGGTGATTGATCGTTCGTTTTAGCTGCTCCGCTGCGTTTGCTTTGATCTTCTGTCTACCTGGCGTTCACTTTTCAACAGCAAGGAGGCAATGGAGCTGGGACCCTGCTGCATCAACAGAGAATGGTTAGCTGTGTCCCGGCCAGTTTTCCCTCTCGTTCTCTCTGTTTTCAGCAGGATGGCGTGATGATGGTGTCTTTGCTTCCCCGAATTCTTCGTTTCTAACATTATCTACGGATCTGGATATCCACAATTATATGCTTGTTCATTCATCAGGTTCGCTTTGATCCTTCAACCAACCTGTTTTTGTATATACACAATCTGAATGCTCAACACCCTTTTGAACAATGGAAATGCTTATGCTGGTTGCAGTAGCCCTCTCATTTCCTGGCAGCTTCTACGGCGTCCAGGGCACGTTGTACTCTGGAGCGTAGATCGGCCACGTCCTCCAACCCAACGCTAATTCTGACCAGATCCGACTCTACTCCAAAGGATTTCGCCTACAAGAAGATATTAGTTTCCCAAATCGCCTGCAGTGGAACGGAGTACATACCCAGTCAAGTTCGCCATAATGGGCCAAGAGAGTGTACGGGGAACTGGAACCGGAAAGGGTTAGCAAGGAGAGGGTAAAAAAGTTCGCAGCAATTTCGACGACGAACCTCAAAGTAAAATTTGTTCCCAGGCTGGGGCCTTTCAGGACTTCCAGAGTATCGTAAAAAGCGATAGCTTCAGCAGTCGAGTAAAAAGTGACAGAGAAGAGGCCTCCATAACCGCCGTTGGGATTGCGGAAGCTATCATAAAAGGGCCTCGTAGGGCTGTACTTAGGGTAGTACACTTCTTTCACTATGGAATTTGATGACTCGATTAGCAGAAAAGCGTGCATAGCTAGGGAAGATGCACTTACCCAGAGGAGATGCTTTCAGCATGGCCGTGATATCTTCGGAGGTGGCGTTGATCTTGTCAATTCGGGACACAAAGTCTCGGCTGTTTCGCTCCAAGAAAAGAGCATCCTCCGCCCAATAGATATCTTCATACTCGCGGGCAAATGTTTCTTTCAGACTTTGATAGTATTGCCCGGATGGGTTGAGAACGGCACTTCCTCCCATGACATTGCTGCCTCCACTGAAGATCTTGGTCAAACTGCTGACCACAATATCTGCATACCGAAGCACGTTGATGTTCAAGAAATTGCCAACGGTTTCATCGACCACGACGGCGAAATCGTACTGATCCGCCAACGAGCGTATCCGGACCAGATCCGGGGTCTTCAGCAGTGGGTTTCCGGGCGCCTCTGTGAAGAGTGCTAGGAACCGCTCGCCATTTTTCAGACGATTTTCCAAGTCATCAAGATCTTCAGATGATCCGTTGCCGTAGAACAAGCATCCTGGTCCCCATTTCTGGAGGATCTTCAGCGTATCAATGTATGGAAATCCGAAACAGATGCTCTTCTTCTCTCCTCGAGCAGCCATGATGATCTGATGGGCGTTGAAGATAGAGCTCATGCCGGAGGGATATAGGAAGACATCGTCCTCCGAAATGCCGGCCACTCGGCCTTCGGACGATTTCTCTTCGAGGGCCGCGGGCAGGTCAACGTCGGCCGTTAGCACGCCTGCAATGCGTCTCCGAACGGCTTGCTTCGCCTGATTGGTCAGCGAAGGGCTCAGATTGCGACCGAACCGCTCTTCAATGAACTGGCCATATTCTCGTCCATCTTGAACCCCATTACTTGCCGCGGGCGAATCTCCAGATCCCGCAGCGTGTGCGGAGCCCCGTGTGATGCCATTCAGAGATCCTCTCCCCTGGTATCTCCGGGGTCCTTTACAGGGTCGCTGCGCAATCAACTCCGCAGTCGAGAAGCCCTTGTCTTCCACCAAGAACCCATCCTCCAGGGCACCAAGACAGAACTCGCCGCGCCGACTGGATATGCCGTTTCCAGAATGCTGCCACACCTGTTTGGCAATCGGCGCGTATTCCTTTGGGTAGATAACACTCGACAAGGTCGACGTGATTGAAGTCGCTTCGGCATGCGGGGACGGAATGAAGTTCACGGTTCGGACTTTGGGCGCCGCGTCGGCGGCACAGCGGGATACAATGAACGAGTGGCAGATGCGCGCCGTTTTCTGGGACGCAAATAAAGTAGCTGCTTCGGTATTGGGGTCTCCGTGGCGACGGATGACCTCCTGGGCGAGTCTTTGGATACTGGGATGCACGAAAAACCGAGGATAACCTAGTTGCATCTTGCTCATAACCCAGTCCTCTTGTTCCTCATAGCCGACATTGGATCTCCATGTCGGAAGCGACACACTGACAGCCTAGAAAGACTTGGGTTAGTGAATTGATACTATGAAATGCCCTCCCAGCTATCCATGGAGGGGCACATAGATCTTGATTGCGGAGCAGCGAGACATACGTGGTCGGTGTTGGGAGGCACAGGGCCTCCTAGCGCTTGCAACATCCTGCAAGATATTGGAAGGTGGCAAAGAAATCGGAATTGGATTGGGGGAAGTACAAAAAAGAAAGAATGAGAGCAAGAAGAATAGGAAGGGCAGTCAGTGATGACTCCGCTGCGACTTCGGCGGTGTAATACCGTACAGCAGTGGGTACTTAGAAGGTACTTAAATTTCCCCCAAAGATGAACAATTAAAGGAGTATTCTGGGAGTACCTTCCAATACCTGTTACCGTTATCGGTCTCCCCAAAAAAAATTCGCTAGTTATCGGCCAAAGCTTTGATCTTTCTTCTTGTTCTGCTCGAGTTTCACTTTTCACTCCTCCAATCCTCCCAGGCGTAAATACCCTGCCTCAGTCGCCGACAAACATGTCGGAGCACACAGTCAAGCGAAGGAAGCTCAGCCCTTTGCCAGAGGACGCCGCTCCACCAGCGATGCAGTCGAAACCTTCAACAGACGGAACGGCCCAGCGCAAAGATGGACATTCTACAAAGGCCAATGCGGGAAATCGAGCAAAGGATGAGCGCTCTGCAGAGCTCGCCATGGCTAGCGGCTTCTACAAATCCAGCTTCTTCAAGCTTCAGATGGACGAGTTGCTGTCCGGCCTCAGACCAAACTACGAGAGCCGCGTGTCGAAGCTTCAGGAAACACTGCACAAAGTGAAGGATGCCATCGAAAGCCTACCCGAAAAGCCACCGAAGCATATTTCCGAGGCTGAAAAGGAGTTGCGCAGCGCCAATGGGGTTGTGGTCCCATGGCCTGAACCGCGACCCGGCAAGGAGACGAAATATACCATGTCATATACGAAGCCAACAAATATCAACGTGGTGGGAAGCCTCGCCTTGAGAACAGGTGCTCGTACCGCGGAAACCCGTGCAGTTGATCTGGCGGTGACGATGCCCAGCTCGCTCTTTCAGGAGAAGGATTTTGTCAACTATCGATACTTCCACAAGAGGGCATATTACGTCGCCTGTCTTGCTGCAGGCATCCAGGAATCGATGGTCTCCCTTGGGTTCGAAATCAAATTTGGAATGCAAGACGGCGACAGTCTCCGTCCTCTCATCTTGTTGGAGTCTCGCGATGGCAAAGAGAAAACCGCCCAGCCCCCGATTCGCATCATCACGGCAATTGAGCCCACTCTGTTCCCAATCACAAAGACACTGCCGACGAAGAGCAACATTCGCCAGGGCTCTTCTGCCGACAACTCGGAAATTAGAGAGCCAAGTCCGTTCTATAATGCCACCCTTCGGTCAGAGGCCACGGTTTCTCTCTTTCACAAAGCTGTACACTCCGCCACTCAAAAATGTGAATCCTTCCGGGACGCTTGCATCCTTGCCCGTACCTGGCTGCAGCAACGGGGCTTCCATACCTCCTTCCAAGGCGGGGGCTTCGGGGGCTTTGAATGGGCCGCACTCATGTCTTTGCTGTTCGAAGGCGGTGGTCCGACTGGGCAACCTGTTCTCATGCGCTCGTACAGTAGCTACCAGATTTTTAAAGCAACCATGCAGTTCCTTGCTGGAAGAGACCTGATGAGCCCCCTGCTCCTCTTTTCTGGCGACCTCTCCCTCCCACAAGGAGAGGGACCCATTCTATATGATGGTCGCAGGGGATTGAATATCCTCTACAAAATGACTGCTTGGTCTTATGCAACACTGCGCCGTGAAGCAGCAACCACTCTGAAGATGCTTAATGAATCCCGCGAAGACAACTTTGACAAAGTTTTCATTTTGAAGGTCGATGAACCAACATTGAAGTTTGACCGACTCGTGACGTTCCCCAAATCTTTCAACGGCGATACTCTCCGAGCCCTTCGAGAACAAAATGCGCTATATAAAGTGCTCTCCAGGGCACTTGGAGACCGAGCCAAACTCATTTCTTTCTCCAGCCACTGTGCCGACACCTGGTCTATTCGGTCAAAGTCCTTGATCAAGAAAGCTAGTGAAACTTTGTCAGTTGGGCTTCTTCTGGACGCTGAAAATGCGTCTCGTGTTGTTGACCATGGCCCTTCTGCTGAGGAGAAAGATGAGGCCGCTTCGTTCAGGTCATTTTGGGGAGAGAAGGCAGAGCTCCGTCGTTTCAAGGATGGCAGTATTTTGGAGAGTCTTGTGTGGTCTGAACAGCCATCAGAAAAATCTATTGTGCACCAAATCTTGGCATATATTCTGCTGCGGCATTTCAAAATGTCGGAGTCGGATTTTGAGTTCATCGGCGACGAGTATGATGAAAAGCTCCGCAGCCAAGGCGGGGGCATTGTGGCATACTCCAGTCCTCCTTTCCAAATGATCAACGATGCCTTCAACGATCTGGAAAGTTCCATTCGAAACATGGACGAAGTTCCTCTGGATGTTCGACACTTGGCCCCGGCCAGCCCACTTCTCCGATACACGGCGCTCCGAGTTCAAAGCTCAGGTGGAGTTGCTCACGAAGCTGCCGACATTGTGCTTCAGTTTGAAAGCTCTGCGCGATGGCCTGATGATTTCACAGCGATTCAGATGACGAAGGTGGCTTTCCTCATCAAGATCGGGGACTCCTTGGAGTCGGCAGGCACTGCCACTTCGTGCCGTGTTGGCTTGGAGAATGAATCAAGCAAAGTGCTGAATAACGCCTATCTGGATATTCTTCACACCTCAGGCTTTCTTTTCCGCCTTAGAATTCATCACGATCGTGAACAGACATTACTCGAGCGTCAACTGAAAGATAAGACCCTCAGCCCTCGGGAGAGGGAAGGAATTGCTTATGCTCTCTTCTCCTACAAGAAGCTTTTCACCCAGGCTCCGCGTCTGACACAGGCAATTCGAAGCCTATGTACTCGATTTCCGCTTCTCTCACCCACCATCCGCCTGCTCAAACTCTGGTTCAGCTCCCACCTTTTCTCTGCCCAAATTAATGACGAGTTGATCGAACTGTTGGCAACTCGAGCATTTATGCAACCCAATCCGTGGGACTGTCCCTCGAGTGTCATGACGGGTTTCCTGCGGACTTTGCATTCTCTTGCCCGATGGGACTGGCAGCAGGAACCATTCATCGTTGACCTGGGGGGAGATCTGGACCCCGATGTGACTGAGACCATCCGCACTCGCTTTTCAGCCTGGCGCAACATCGATCCGGCAATGAACACCGTTGCCCTGTTTGTCGCTTCCGACATGGATCCTGACGGTGTGACCTGGACACAATACGAAAAGCCCTCCAAGGTCGTGGCCGCTCGGATGTCCACTTTGGCAAAAGCGGCAATGAGCGTGGTTCGAAAGAACAGCAGCGACTTTGATGTGTCCGACCTCTTCCAGACTTCTCTGGCTCCCTACGATTTCATCATTCACATTCACCCCAAGGTCCTTGGTGAACGATCCGGTGCTGTGTCTAAATTCAAGAATCTGGCCGACACCGGTTCTGCTCGCGCTGGGAAGATGGCAGCAATCGAGTCTTTTGTTCATGATGTCCAGGCATGCTATAGCCAGGGTATCCTTCTTTTCCACGGAGACGAGCACTGCAGTGTGATCGCTGGTCTTTGGAATCCCCAGACTTTGAAGCCCAAGAGTTGGAACCTCAAGACAGCGTACTCGACTGCCCCGGCATCATCGGCGACGTCCAAGGACTGCGTTACAATCAACCGACCCGCCATCATAAATGAGATTGCCAGACTGGGCGACGCATTCGTGGAAAAGATCGAAACCCACGGAACCAGTGAGGAACAGTAGATTGTTTAAAGTAGTAAAAATTTCCATCTTATTTTCGAATGTACAATTAGATTACCTGATCACGCCGCTGCAATGCAAGTCTCCCAAGATAAAGGTAAAAAAGGATTGAACACAAAAAAATCACCAGCATTATATCGAACCACATGAAAGAGAAGTTATTTCACACCCTGCTTTTTTTCAAGATCCGGCCGGCCGGTCCGCTTTGCCCGACGGCACCTGAGAAGAAAAAGAACAGAACTTGTCCTTGATAGCGACGACTTCGTATGTGCCTTCATCGGAGGTTTTGATGGTTTTACGATGCTCGTAAGAGATATCATGCTTGATGTCAAGCACCTCCGACTTCTTCCCCTTCCGAACGTTGGAGCTTCGAATGTACCTGTGGTGGAAAAGAAATCGCTGTCAGCATAGACCCAGACAGATAAATAGACAGGAAACCTACGTGAACTCAAAGGGGGGCGTTCCCCAAAACTCGAAATGAAGGTCTGCTTCGCCACCTTCGTGGATGTCCACCACAGAGGTCTTTCCTCTGCTGATGCGCACGCTGGGCATCTCATGGATGACCTTGGTGATGTCCTTGTGGGCCTTGCATTTGCCACTAGCCCCGTCGCTGACCGCGGTGATGGTGAACTCACCAGGACGCTCGGCGATGCGACGGAAGTTGGTGTTCTGCGAGGTTGCCTTCCGCTGGGCGCCGTTGAAGGTATAGAATACATCGAAGGGAGCATGTCCTGAGAGTGAGAACGAAAGACGTTCACCTACACAATAGTCGGCCTTGGATTCGAGCGGAATGATGGTCGGCACGTCCGACACAGCCACTCGAACCGAAGAGGCGTCGTACTCGGTGGTTCGTTGACATCCACGCGCATCGCGCACTTTGTGAATGCTGACCACATGTTGGCCTAGGTCCAGATGACGCCGAGGAATGAGCAGGTTGTGCCGGTTGGAGTTGACTTTTGGGATGGTGACAATCTCCGGTTTCGCGTTCGAGTGATGCTTGATCATGATCTCCAGCGAGAAGGGTGGGATTCCTTCCAGAGTTACGGGGACGGTTTCTTCACCACTGGCATCCTCCTTGCAGAACCCATAGATGTGACCAGGAGAGTCAAACTTGGCAGATGGGAGCGAGTTCACCTGTTGAGTGACCAGCAGGGGGCTGCGCTTCGGGTCATGATCATAAAGGTTGTCGCCAACTTGGGTAAACTTGTAGGTGTATTGACCGGGCTCCGACGTGTCCATTTCCATCGAAGCCACATGAAGTGCGGTCCTGAGGTTCCGCGATCTCACGGAAGGGGCCCCACGATCTGCCTTTCGCCGTTGTTCGTACTGAAGACTGAACGGAGGATTGCCGGAGAGTCGGAGTTCGAGAGTATCATCGTCGCCTTGGCACACTTCAGGCTTGACAACCGAGCCTGTTTTTCCAACTGAGGATCCATCCACAGCGCTGATATGTGGTCGAGGAATCCATGAAACTTCGAACTCATTCGCAGATTGGGCCACAGAGCCTGGGCATGAGCCGTCAAACACTTCGACGAGCTCATAGAGACCTTCCCTATCCACACTCAGGGCGCTGTTTTCTTCCCAAAACATTTTCTCCACGGGCGAGGGGTTGACGTCGACATTTTTGTACCTCACCGTCCATGGCCGTTGGCCACTCAATCGTAGCGGAATATCAACTCTGGTGCCCTGCAGTGCTGAAACAGTTCTCTTCTTGTCGATCTGACCGAAAGAGGCCTGAGGAGGTTTTGAACGGGCATCGATCTTGATGCTGTCCTTCAAGTTTCGTTTGCAGCTCGACTTGTCCTTGACACTTGTCAAGGCTAAAGTGTATTCGCCGCCGCTAACTAACTTATCGGTGATGATGGTCGCCATCTCCTTTTCAGATTCGAGAGTGTGTTTGGACCTCTTCCCATTGTGAACGAGCTCATATTGCAGTGTCCAGGGAGCTTCTCCTAAGAAGGACACGTCCACAGAGACCGATTCGCCGAAACAAGTCTTGCGTGCTTCTCTCGATCCCATGAAATGGGCTGAAGCTGGTGGTTTCACATCTTGTTCCAGAGTCGGAGTTTGATCCTTCAGGGGCCGTGGAGAATAGATGGAATCTTCAATGTCCAAAAAGCGATACCGATAGTAGCCAGCCTCTGACGGAGTGAAGTCGAGTTGAGACCTTAATCCATCAATCTTTTGGGTTTTGGTCACTGCGCCCTTGCTGCTTTCAATACTATATCGGAGACGAAATGGCGGAGAGCCCGTCAAATCCAGGTCAACGAGCAAACCAACGGCATTATTGGCACATCGGTCGAAGATCTTCTCGGATCGAACAGCTAGTTCTGGCTCTGGAGGATTGTGCAAGTAACACGACGATGGCTCCAGAACTTCGCCTGGGCAGTACTGGCTGGAGACAGACGTCAAGGCATACCAGCCCGGCTCCTTGATGGGAGTTTTCTGGTCCAAATGCTTCAACACAAGAGTCCGAGCATCTTTCGGAGCATCGTCATTGCCTCTGAACGAGTAGACGACGGAGAATGGCCCATCCCCAACGTAACCGTTTCCCACCGCGTGGAAGCTGACAGGTAGGTTCACGCTATCTCCCCGAGCAACCTGTAGTGGACGTTGGTCATTGCACCCAGATAGAGACAGTCGCGGGCGTTCATGGACGGAGAACTGGTGCCACTGGGACACCGACTTGGCAGATGGCCGATCTCCGTCATCAAAGAGGGTGGAATAATTGGCGACATTTCCGAGAGCATCATGGACTTCCTCAATAGTGTAAAACCACTCTCCACCCACATTCAATGACTCGTTCAAAGGCAGGTCAATCTTCTGGCTCTGGGCCCACGAGATATCTGGTTGAGTCTCACTGAAAAGAGCGCCACTGGCCCTCTGATTCAGCAGCGGAGAGCGGAGATTGTCAGGCTGAATGTTCTGGAAGGAGAACCCGCGGTCGAGGTGGTTAACTTGGCGGCTGTACTTGATCTTCAAAGGCGGCGTTCCCTCAACCTCGAGAACCAGGTTGGACAGTTCCCCCTTACATTTGTTCGTATGCGAGTTCTTGATCAGCGCTCGCGGGCAAGAGACGACGAGTGCATCAGATGTACGCGTATGAACATCCAGTTGAGATTCATCCACCACCCGCTGTAGACGATAGATACCCGTCTTCTTCACGGGTAAGAGTAGATCCCGATGGGCGACAGGTTCTCGGTTTGCATGCCGCTTGTCCGCCTGGCGTTTCAGCTGCTTGACTTGTTTTGCCGGTATCGTCAGGGTTTCGTTTTCGCCTGTGTTCAGATCAAGTCGCAACACCTCGATCAGGATGGGATCGGTTTGATTGACGCGAATCGGGAGGTCAACCGTGTTTCTTTGGGAATCAATGCAAAGCGCCTCGCGATCGGGGTTCAAAACAGCCGACCTAGCTCAGTCAGCTCGAAGATCACACATCTACATCCGGGTTCCCAACTCACCCTTCGGGCAAAATGTGCACGATTTGTTTTCCCAAAATCAAGGACGCATTGTGTATAATATCTCCGGGTTTAACCCTCCGTTCCGAGATGGAGAGTTCGCGATCATATGCGACCTTGATCATTCCTCCAATCCAGGCGCCCATCGGAATCTGATGCGAGTTAGCCAAGGGTTGAGGTTAGAAGGCGCGAAGGCAACCCACCGGTATGCGAAACATCAAAAAGATGTTGCCCACTGCATGAACTAGGAATAGCGACAGCGTCGTGGGGAATGCCCACTCCAGCCATGGGATGCGCAACGCCTGTAGTCCAAATAAAAACAAGCCATCCACCGACACCCACTTCAGAAACAGCCACGTCGCATCCAAATCGTCAGACGCTGTCCACGACTCGTACACTCGCCAGGCATTCAGCGCCAGATAGAAAGCGACCACATAGAGACGTTGCGACGGAGCGTCGACCACGTCGACGGGGATCAAAGGCGTCGCATTTGGGCGTTGTTGGATCGCCTTGGACGGGGACTTGGATGGGGACTTGGCGGACTTGAGGGAGGACTTTAGCGGAGATCGTGCATCGCGAGCCTGAGAGCGCGTCGGGGTCTCAAAGAGCCTTCTCTTTTGTGGAAGAGTCTGGGGCGTCTGAGGAAAGGCAGACGGGAGGCGGGGCGTGCCATTCATGGCAGCAGCATTCTGTGGTTAGGGGCTATTTGGCTGAGTTGGAGAAGGCAGACAGGATTATGAGGAGGAAGAGGAAGAGGAAGAAGAGAAAAAGAGTGGTGGTGGGCAGGATCAAGAAGTCGTTGGGTGTTGTTGCACACAGAGAGAGAGAGAGAAACAAAAAACGCGTCGGGAGGAAAGAAAGAACAGGACGGGAGCTCGGTCCACCCACGCATCATTCCATTCCTGATATACTCCAACTCTCCAACTGCCAATTCATCCACTCACTTCACCATGACCGCTCGCAAACGACGCCGTAGCTCGTCGGCAGACATATCAGTCTCCGAAATCTGCCAGCGGGCGACATCCCAGGAGCGAGACAGCTGGAATGGCTTCTGTGAGATCGAGTCGGAGCCAGTAGGTGATCGATCATTCCTCGCTTCGGGACCGCATCCTGACCATCTTGCCAGGCCCTTTTCAATGTGATGCTCCGGGAGTTTGGAGTCAAAGGGGTCAAGGTGCAAGAAGTTGTTTCGCTGGACGAAGAGATGATGGCCTTCCTCCAGTATGCCTGATACATTGCCCTTTCGCCTGGATACGGAGAAGCCCTTCTAACGTGTTCTGTACAGTAAGCCGGTCTACGGATTGATCTTTCTCTTCCGCTGGCGCGAAGATGATTTCGGAAAGCAAGAAGCAAGTTGCCCAGAGGGCCTCTGGTTTGCCAATCAGGTCAGTCGTGTGAATGATCGGGAAGCTCTTCGAAGCTGAAGATGGCGAGGACAGACCGCCGACAATGCATGCGCGAGTGTCGCATTGCTGAACATCGTCAACAATATCGAAAACATCGACTTGGGAGAGAATCTTCAACACTTCAAGGATTTCACCATGCCATTCACCCCAGCACTACGGGGCGATGCAATCAACAATTTTGAGTTTATCAAAAGAGTCCACAACTCTTTCGCACGGTACAGGACCCCTTTCTTCGATGCTCGTGCTCTGGATAATGATTCCCCTAGAAAAATGGACATGCTGGGTTCGGATCTACAGCTCAAAACCGAATCCAAGTCCAAAAGATCTAGCAAGGCCAAGAACGGCTACGATGAAAATGACTCAGACGCTTCTTTCCACTTCATCGCTTTCGTACCAGCAATGAGAAAAGTGTGGAAGTTTGATGGCCTCGAACGGCAGCCCCAAACGCTAGGTAAGTGTGTGTGCGCGCTTTGAACCCGATCCTTTCTCATGTATGTCGGTAGGCGAATGCAGCGAAGAAGACTGGCTGGAGTTGGTCAAGCCGGATATTCTCACCCGCATGGCGGCATATGAAGAGGACCAGATCGAGTTCTCCATCCTGGGTCTCGTGCGCGACCCTTTGCCCGAGCTGCTGGACCAGCTTGCGGTCAACGTGCGGTGCCTAGAGATCCTCAACCAGTGTATCTTATCCCAGACAGAAGAAGAGGCGCCGGGGCCTCCACTTGATGTGCTTCAGGAGACGATACTGGGACCTGACTCCTCTCTGCCCTTGACGCGGGAGGATATCGACACGGCCGACGTGTCTGTTCAAGCGCGCGAGTACGACTCATGCTCCGCGGCACAATTGCAGCAAGCACAGCAGCAGCTCAGCGATGCGCAGCGGGGCTTGCGTGCAAGCATCCAGGAGGAGAAACAGTCACAGTGGGCGGACGCGGACTATGCCGCTGGACGGCGGTTTGACTATGCTCCCGCGGTGCGGACTTGGCTGCGATGCCTGGCCCGCAAGCAGCTGATTCAGGAACTGCAGTGGTAGTTAGTTAGCTAGGGTTATGTAGGTAATTACCTAGTTGATTCCCATAGTTCACCTTCGCTGCCATTATTATTGGTTGCCACTCGGGCACCTCATGGTCCCGCATAGGGTTGAGATTGGCCCGCTGATAGTAGATAAACAGAGGTACCTGGTACTTGGGCACGGCTGGGGAGGCTCACCACATCCCCGGTACCTGATACTTCCGGCATCTGGCCCTCGTCCTAGACTGAAAACGCACGTCACCGCCCGGCGCCAACTTTCGTTCTTTCTTTCCATTCTTTTGCATTCTCGTTTGCTTCAATCTGGAATATCCTGGTCTACGTGGGATCTGCCTTGCCCTGTCACTTGTCGAATCCCCCCCTCTTCTCTCCTCCACAATCAGAGGCAGGTCCCCGAGACGCTCCTCGGTTTGCCACCCTTTACCCACTCCCACCTCGCCTCTTCCACGAAACATTCCTCAAGTTACCCCACTCACACATCGCTCACAGCTTCAGCAACCTCACCCACCATGCCATCCGTCGACTCACCACCCGAGAAAGCCCCCGATGATTCCTCCAAGCTGAAAACCTTCCTGGGCATCCTCCGCAAGTACGCGCCCCCGCGAGACACAACACAGGAACAAAGCGCTGATGCATGTGCGTGTACTAGGTTCGTGGGTGTGACAGACATCGCCTCGGTGCGCTTCTCGCTGCCAGCGCAACTGCTCGAGCCCCGGCCGAATCTAGGTAAGTGGAGGCTTGTGATTGTGCGGGGTTCAAAAAAGCTGACTGGATGTTTCCCCAAGAATATTGGCACTACCTGGACCGACCCGAGACCTTTGCGAGGTCAGCACCCTAATCCAACTCACTAAACTAATGCTGACATATGCGCTACAGCATTGGCAAGTCCGATGACGAGCTAGGTCGGATGCTGGAGGTGTTGCGGTTCTGGTTCACTAAGGACCTGGTATATCGTTGATTGGTCCCGGAGGAAGATGATGTTTGCTGAATACACGACAGAAATACATCAAGGGCAAACCGTGCAAGCCATACAACTCGACTCTCGGTGAATTCTTTCGGGTAAGTCCCTTCGTCTGTCCCTCTGGAAGCCCTTGGTCCGCTAAACCGCTCGTCTTTGCTTTCATATAGTGCAGTTGGGACGTGTCAGATGCGGTCCCCGAAGAAGCGAACCTGCCTGGTGTGAGCTCAGGTAGTAGCGGTGCTTCTACCGTCGATGATGGCACCGGGGAAAGGGTCAAGGTCTCCTATCTGACCGAGCAGACCTCGCACCACCCACCTGTCTCGGCATTCTATATTGACTGTGCGGAACGGGGAGTCACCGCGCGCGGGTTCGACCAAATCAGCGCCAAGTTCACCGGCACCAGCATTCGGGTATCTCCTGGTCAGCACAACCTGGGCATTTTCGTCACACTCGAAAAGAGAGACAACGAGGAGTACCAGTTGACCCATCCGTCTGCACATCTGGGAGGCCTGCTGCGAGGCGCCCTGTCGATTACCGTCTCCGACACTTGCTATATCAACTGCCCGAAGACGAAGGTCAAGGCTATTCTGCAGTACCTGGAAGATGGGTGGCTTGGACGGTCTCAATATAGGTTGCAGGGGGTGATCTTCCGCTACGATCCCGACAATGACACCATCACAAATATCAAAGACGTGCCAGAGGGTGATGTGCTGGCCCGGATCACTGGCTCGTGGCATGGCAAGATCTATTTCACCCCTACAGGAACTAAGGAGCCTTCCTTGCTGATCGATATCACCCCTCTCTGCCCCATGGCGAAGATTCTCCCTCCAGACGAAGAGCAGCTGTCCAACGAATCGCTCAAGTTCTGGTCGGATGTCACCTCCGCCATCGTTGACAAGCGGTTCACCCAGGCCACCAAGCTGAAACAGGAAATCGAGGAACGGCAGCGACAGCGGGCCGCAGAGCGCAAGGAGGAAAACGAAGAGTGGAAGCCGCGCTTTTTCACTGGCGCAGTCACGCCACTGGGAAAACCGGAACTGACCGAAGAAGGACAGAAAGTCCTAGAAGGCATCCGGTCCGGCAACTACGCCTTGGAAGAGAGCGACGTGCAGGGCGCATAAAGCAAACGATTTGATCATGTTGATTCGATTATTGTCCGTGGCGTATCTGGCATGCGACCATGCAAACTCGGCGTCTCTTTGTTTTTTTTCCCCATCTGGTCTGCCTTGCTTCTCGTCACATACTTAGATTTTTAACATAAGGGACCTGGCGCTCTTCACGTATCTTTTTTTTGGTCCCTCCCCCTTCCCTCCTGGCCACTTCTGTGGATAATAAATAGCAGTGGTCACTGCGGCCCGAAGTTGCACCAGGCTTTCAGAATGAATAATAGAAGTCATGCAGAATTTTAGAGTGTCATCTTGTGCAATCCCTCGTAGGAATTACAATATACGCTAGAAGAGACCTTTTCCGGAGACGGAGCTGTTGACAGATTGTACTAAAAATTCATTACCAAAACTCCACGAAAACCCAATCCTCCTTCCAGTTGCACCCATGCTCAATACAAACAATGTACAGATTATAGAATATGTCAAGACCGACATGGGGAATCTAGGCCGCCGCACTGGCAACCTTGGTGAAGCCTGCGGTAACGGTCTTTGTGATTTCCTCATTCTTATGCGGCAAAAGAGAGAGAGCATACGCAACATCATTCCACTGCCGCTCTGTCTCGCACCTTGGTAGCCGTGCAGCCAACTTGTCGGCCAGCTGACGGGCGTGTTTCTCCTGAAGACATCGTTAGCACAGGCATTGACCTGGGTGGGAAGAGAAATGTGTACCTTTTCGACGAACCCAATCAAGAACTTGATGATCCGACGCAGCGAGACCTCCTCGAGGTTGCGCTCCGCACTCAGCAGACTGAACATATCGACAAAGTGGTTATACACGGCGTTGTCCTTAGTAGCCAGTTCAGTGAAGAACATGCGCGCCAGATCCGCAATCTTCTTGTCATCATCCTCCAGGCATTTGGCCATCTCACCCAGCTGACCTTTAACTTTGACCTGACCGGCCAAAATGAGGAAGGTGAGAGTCATGAGACATGTGCGCTTCACAGAGGCCTCGTCGTCATTCAAACGGCGGTACAGGAAGTCCGTGTTTTCATCGATGAGATGGTTGAAGCTGACTGCCATGTCGCCGAGCGCAATCACCGCGTTACTTCGCACAATGGGATCCTCAGACCGTTCCATGATGGTGATCAACAGTGGCAGGTTTTTCTCACAGTACTCAGCAGACACACACATCAGCTTAGCCATGCAAAGTGTCGCCGCGGCCTGCAAGTAACGATCTGGGTACGCATTGTTGTTCGCGCAAATCTCAGTCACAAGAGGGCCGAACTTGGCCAGCAGAGAGTTCTCCCCATAGAGAAGCTCGCGTTCCCGAATGTGGGCCATGGCATCTTGGAAATCGTCTTCGGTAGTACCCCCGATCAGGTCGAGCTCGTCGTCCTCGGCGTTTTCGTCCTGCTGGGGAACAGGGTTTGCAGGCTTGTTTTTCTCCTGCTCGGCTTTGCGGCGTTTGAAGTCCAGTTCACACAGCTCAAGGTGCACAATCTGCTTGATCGCGATGTGGCCCACGACGTAGAGCAATTGCGAGAGAGCAGCGGACGAGGCTTTTGGACCAGATCCCTGGGCGTCACTCGATGCTGTTACTGGTCGTTGGTCCTCTCCTTCGGCAGAGGTGTGGGAAGAGGAGGGACGTTGCGCATAGGGCGAGAAAACAAAGACGGTCTTCCGCCGAAGAATGTCGGAGCAGAGAACATCGGGGTGTTTGGATAGGGTGTAGATAGCGCTGATTGCTTGCTCAGCCACGCCGTACCACTCTTTGCTATTCGAGACAATTTCCAGCATAGATGCGAGTTTTGTCAAGACGGCATGGTCATTAGGAAGCTTGGAGATGGCGACATCGCGGGATTTCGCTTGACGCCCGGGAACCATTCGTCGCAATGCAATGCAAGTGTATTTGGCAAGCACAAGATCCGACCTTCCCAAGCCTCCAAGACCGATCCGCAACATCGCTTCGGTCTCCTTGACCACGACTTCTGGGTCTGCGAGAGCGAGCATGCCGAGGACAATAATGGCCCCGCGGCGCTGGGTTCGCGAGATCTCTTTCTTTTGGACACTGTAGACCTGCCACAGCTTGGCAATCACCGCCTCTGATATATGGCCCGCCTTCATCATGGTAGAGAGTAGTTGCTCAAGGCAGGTGAGTTCAGCTGGTGTCGATCCGAAGGTCAAACTGATCATATTGCGAGCGATATAGTTTGCAGCATCATTGGGGCTGAAAGAGTCCGGTGCATCAAAAAAGAGACCCTTGTAGGAATCGATCAGGTGCGTCTGGACACCCTTGCCTTCGTCGCTGTTGCCCTTGGTCCAGATCAGACGGATCATGCGGCGAATTCCACTGCGAGCCGTCTCCACCTTGTACGCATCGAGAACGACGAAGAAGTCCATGGCCTCGATAACTTCGCTCTTATTGCGAGATGAGAGCAGTTGTGAGACAACAGCGGAGGCCGTATGAAGCACTTCGATGAAGCGAATTGCCTCATTATAGTACTTCCTCGTTAATTGCAGCCGAGTCAACAACTCAGACGTCGCTGCTTGTTCCGCGGCCTTTTCCATTTCGGCTTCTTTCTGCTCCTCGGTCATGCGGGGCGCTTTGGAAGGAGAGTCGTCCGGCATCTGAGTGGCCTCGTCTAACAGGTCCGGGTCAACCACCTGAGTGACTCCCTCAAACCCTGGGGTTTCGGGAGGCCGCAACTCATTCAATTCGGCATCCACACTGTCAAGTCGGGCTGTCCATTCTTTGTCCGAAAGCTGTCCACCGTGCATCACGCTGAATGGATGGGTGGAAACAAGCTTGGCGAGCAACTTAATGGCGTTTCGACGAACGTTGCTGCTCTTATCTTCCAAGCTTCGTGCGGCCAACTCAGCGGCTGCTTGTCGCCTCTTGGGAAACTTCTGCTCCAAATCGCATATTCTCATGAACACCTGGATGGCTCGGCAGCGGCAGTAGGGATTGATATCGAGGAATCGTTCCTCCAGGACATCGAAAAAGGCATTGATCTGGGTCTTGTAATTTTCACTGCGCTCTTCTTGTCTGCTCAGATCGGAAATGAGGTTCCCGCAAACTTCAACGACTGCGCAGCGGAGGGTATATGACTTGAATGGTGTCAGTCTAGACATGGGGTAAACAGGTGGGAGATGTAGATACTTCGCTATCAAGTTGTTTGGCCAAGAGAGTCATTTGTTTGATGATCAGCCTGGGGGCAAGTCCAGAGAGCTTCACAATAAATGCCGACACGGACTTGGGTCCTCTGGTGTCATTGGAGTTAAATTCCTTATTTCCGAGCTCCCTATACAGCGTGAGCACTGGACTATCAGATAAGGCAGTGGACACGATCATACTTTAAGATCTCATCTGAGAGTTGCGGATAGTCATATTGCTCTGCGAGGATATGAAGGAATTCGGCCATGGGTTCCGACAGATGCTCGAAATAAGTCAGGCTCTGCACGATTGAGGTTTGCGCTCCTGCGTGTCTGGTTAGAATAATGCACAACACCACGTCTTCTTAACCTACCGAATGCGTGGCCATGGTGCTTGACCGCAATGCATAGAACCTTGAAAGCGTGCATGCGAATGGCCATGCTCTTGACGCGCTGCTCGCTCTCAAGAATGAGATAGATTGTGCGGGTAAACAGATTAATGAATGTATCACGATCCGAAGTGGTCAGAAATATGCGTCCCAGTTTAAGTTTCATCACCTTGCACATCGTCTCCATCGATATTTGGATCTGCGGCGTCCAGTCCCAATGGCCATCCTTGGCCGACTTCTTGGATTTTCCTGCTCCTCGGCGCGCGGGTGCGGCCTCGGTCGATTTTTCTGCGGCTTTGACTTCAACGGCGGAGAGAGCCCACTGGAGGAGAAATCCATACATCTCCAGTAGCTGCTTGTGGTGTTGGATAGCATCCTGCTCGTCGGATTCGAGGTCGGTGTGAATCATGTCCGCCTCAACCGAAAGTCCCGAGACAACTAAATCCAGGAGTTTGCTGAGTGGCTTGGTGGGGAGAAGGGTTGAGTATCTGCAAGAGTTCAAGAGTTCAGAGTCGATTCCAGATGGGCCACGGGGGAGTTGGGAAGGGACCGGGGCGCACTTTAAAAGAAGCTGCAGGGAGTCAAAAAACGAGGATCGCGTCAATCCTTCTGGGTTCTCCGCCACTGCGTCCACGATGGGGTTCAGGACATTGTCCACGAGGGCGGCGGACAGCTGCTCGGGATCGGACTCGCAGTCCAGCAGCTCGGGGTCGGCATCGGGAGTGGGGATGGAGAGGGGATCGCTCAAGTAGTACTTTAGCGAGTCGTTGATGTCGAACTGTATTCTGTCCTCCATGGTTGGATATGTATGTGTGGTGTGGTGGGATGGGAAGGAAGATGGATGGATGAGCGCGATCAGTTGCGGCGGGGAGAAACAACCTCGATTAGTCAGCTGTTTTGTTTTTGCCTGTTTGGTGCGGGGCGGTAACTATGGGCAATAAGGGCAGCAATGCCCGCGTTCTGTACTGTCTGGAACTAGCTGGTTACTAGAGACACAACAAGCCCATCCGTGTTTCTCCCATGCCCTCTGCCCCTCATGTCCGCTCTTCGTGCGGCCCAACCAGAGGTGTTTGAGCTTCACCGGAGCAGTTCATTTCGACAGCCGGGCTCAATGAAGCACAGACACGCGTCTGAAGAGGACGATGGGTCTGGCGGCAATACCGACGCCTCCCAGGACCAGGCCGACTTCGAGGAGGAAGAAGAAGTCGACGAGTCAGTCCGCGAGGACATGAAGAAGCTGGAGGACACTTTTCCGGGAATCTCAGATCGGTTTCGTCTGGTTAATCGAATCGGAGAAGGTATGGTTACTTTTTGACTGAGCAAACGGCCGAGCGACTGACAATGTGCCAAATGCAGGCACCTTCTCTACGGTGTACAAAGCAGAAGACCTGCTGTACGATCACTACACGAACGACTGGGATATCTTTGATCAGGCCCAACACGACACCTGGGCCAGCCCCCCCTCCAAACGGCGGCGCGTTGAGGGCGAACCTGTGGGGCGGAAGAAGGCGCGCTTCGTGGCGTTAAAGAAGATCTATGTCACAAGCAGCCCGATCCGGATTCAGAACGAACTCGAGCTGCTCCATGATCTGCGAGGGTGTAAATCGGTGTGCCCTCTCGTCACGGCGTTCCGGTACCAGGACCAGGTCGTGGCGGTGCTGCCCTTCTTCTCACATACCGACTTTCGCATTCAGTATCGCACTTTTATGGTTGCGGACATGCGCCATTATCTGCGATCACTCTTGACTGCGCTGCAATCAGTCCATGAGCACAATATCCTCCACCGGGACATCAAGCCTACGTATGCTTTCTGCCTTCTTGTTTTCCTTGCTTGCTGATGACCATCTTTGCAGCAACTTCCTCTATAACCCGGATCTGAAAGAAGGGGTCCTGGTTGATTTTGGCCTGGCAGAAGTGAGACTTCCTCCAGACTCATGCGACACACAGGAAGCTAATCCTCTTTGACCTCTACAGCGCCAAGGATCCGAGTATACCAGTCCATGCCTCTGCGCGCACCCAACCTATGTTCGCCGAAGTCGAATCCTTTCCAGCTACTATTCCAAGAACCCCCCGGCCAATGGGTTGTCAGCTGGTCACCCCAAAGCCGACTCTCGGCCATCGAGACGCGCAAACCGTGCTGGTACTCGTGGCTTTCGAGCACCGGAGGTTCTTTTCAAATGTACTTCACAGACCACAAAGATTGACCTGTGGTCAGTCGGCGTCATTCTCCTCACCTTGCTTGGACGCCGGTTCCCCTTCTTCAACTCCGCGGACGACATCGACGCGATGATTGAAATGTCCAGTATCTTTGGAACGCGCCGCATGAAGACAGCGGCGGCCCTGCACGGACAGATATTCGAGACGAACATCCCGACCATCGGAGAGAAAGGGTATAGCTGGGAGAAATTGGTCAAGTGGTCGAGCTGTGTGGAGGACTTGACCGAAAGCGAGCAACAAGCAACGCGCCTGTTGTCCGGATTGATGGAGCTGGATCCCTCCAAGCGTCTGAGTGCCGCAGAGGCCCTGCAGCACGAATTCTTCCTCAACCCCATCCTTCATGATGTCGAATGGGGAGGCCACCCCGACGATGAAAGTGTGGACTCTGCCGAGGAGGACGGTGGAGGCGAAGACGAGGAAGTAGACGAGGTCGCCATGGTATGAGACCCAAAATTTGTACGATATATGACGCATTTCAATGCTTTCCATGCCACAACTGCTCGCTCCTATGGTAAATCCTAATGAAAATGTCCCAAGGGGAAACACAAATGCCTGTATACTATATCGCCCCGCGAAATGCGTATACTTTAAACATTGCCCCTCCCCCCTCCCCCAAATGCTAACCGGATTCCCCAAAATCATAATGGCCGGTCTCCGTCGCATGCTGGGTAGCCCCCTTCTCTCCAGTGAAGGTGCCGCCACAGGTGTTGCACCGGAGAAGGAAGCCAGAGGTGTCTGTGTAGTAATGCTTGTTTTGGAGGGTCCGACCCATCTCCTTGGCCTTCTCCAGAACGACCGGGTCGGCCGCATCAAAGACCTTGGTGTCATCGGTCGTGAAATGATTGGCACGAGTGTACGGCGGAGCAGATGGTGTGAGTGCCAGGACGTCGTAGTGGATGCCAGAGTAAACCACAATACACCGAGTCGGAGCGCCCTCGTTAAACTGAAACATGTGCAGTGTCTGCACGTCAATTGAACAGATTTCGATGTTGAAATATTCGCTCAAGGCCTTGAGTTCAATCGCCCCGCCCCATGAATCCTCATTCTGGATCCAGCGACAATATTCGTCCGGGTTTTTGCCCAGAATCGCTGCGGTATATTCGGTTGGGTTTGTTTGGATGGCCCCTGCCACTATCGAACGCAGCTCGACCATGGTGTCCATGTCGCCCATGACGGCCGCGCCCACCGCGCGGAACAGACACGAGTTGTCGTCGGGCATGACGCGGAGCACAAACGTGCCCCCATGCTCGGGAGAAGCAATCTCGGGCGGATCATCGGCGGTCTTCTCATGCTGTGATTGGAGCGGTTGCTTGGATGGCTGCTGGGGGATTGTTGGAGTGGGCTCCTTGGGTGTGCCCCCACTCACTGCAGGCGCCGGGGCAGCTCCCTCTTTCTGGGCCACGATCAGTGATTCTCCGTTGAGGTTGACTCCAATATCTGCCAGCGTCTGATCGGGCTGCCAATTCTCCAGGTCTAGCGGTCTCAGATCGGGGTAACCGTATTTAACGCTGAAAGCACCGAGGCCCGTCTTCTCCGCGATCTGAGCCCGGAGATCTTCGACGGTGGCCGAGTCGTCCAACGTGACGGTCGACTGACCCGAGGGTCCACGGACACGGAGTCGCATGGTGAGGCGAAACCGATAGAGGAAGTGTGTCGAGGGAGAAGAGACGAAAGATGGCGGTTCCTGCGGCCGAGGCCCACTACTGATAGTGATATGACGCGACCGGTGTGGGGGGGTAGATCCCTACACTAGGGGACCTTCGGTAGCTACGAGCTCAGGAGCTGCGCGAGATCGTAGTGGAAGAGAACCATGGGGTCACACGACAGGCTGGCCCGTCCAGGGAGACTCGGGGAACCGGGCAGTGGATTGGGTGATCGGCTCGTTGACACTGGCTCTGTGGAGAATCGAGCACTACAGGCCTGGACTACAGCATGGTATCTGCCAATGTTGGGGGTGAGTGAGTGGAAATGCAATGGAAGGGATGCGAGAGTCGATACCACGGTAATACACGGGCGACGTAAGATATTACATTCTGCTGACTCAGCCCTCAGCACCGGCGAAACATTCTCCTACTGTTCTCGCTCTCGCTCTTCGTGTCCGATTCGCAAACGGTGTCTAGCCTTCAGGTTTCAGTCCCCGTCGCATCCTCGAATTGTTGCATTTGGTCCAACGCATCACCGTGGGTGCTCGTCAACGGCATGGCGTCGGAGGAAAGCTCGCAGCCGGACCAGCCCGTCAGGTCGATTGAGGGCGATGCCCTGACCGAGGAAAAATGGAAGGGCATGACGGAGGTTCTCAGCGCAATTTATGACCACAGAGAGCCAGAGTAAGTCATTGTGTCTGCGTTGGCGCGTCTGTCTAACTGGGTTTGCGCCGTAGTGGTTACGACCCGTCGCGACTGTTCCAACGCAGCGTGAACAAGCGCATCGTCCCCGATTACTACGACATAATCAAGGAGCCGATGGCCTTGAGTATTCTGAAACAAAAAATCAACAAACGCGAATACAAGCAATTTGGGGATTTTGTGCGCGACTGTGTTTTGGTATGAGAGACTCCCTCGCCTGCGACGAGAGATGAGCCCACTAACATGTCTCTTGCTAGATCCCACATAATGCCCAAACATACAATCGTCCCAAGTCCCAAGCCTATGAGGATTCGATCATCATCAAAGTACGTGAGAAAACCAACTTCCTTCAAGACGCGACGCGACGCGACTAACCACGTCTGTATCCGACAGGATGTCTTCGTGGCGGAATTCCAGAAGCTGGTAGACCAGGGAGTGATCTCTTCGGAGGAGGCTGAACTGCCCGATCTGGGAGAAATTCCAGAGCCGGACCCTCTCCCCGAAGAAGAGGAGGAAGAGGAAGAGGAGGAGGAAGATGACGAGGAAGACTCGGACGATGAGGGCCGGCGAAGGAAGAAACCAGGGCCGAAACCAGGCTCCAAGCGTGGAGTGAAAGACCCCAACCAGAAATCTGCCCATGAACCCAAGAAACGAGGACGCCCCCCTCGGGTGGATACTCCCATGGAGACCAGGATCAAGACCATCTTGAAGGGCATCCGGAAATTCAAAGGGTCTGGCGGTTACTTGAAAATTGGCCACTTTGAACGACTCCCCGACAAGGCCGCCTACCCGGACTATTACATCGAGATCAAGGAGCCGATTGCCATCGATATCATCAAGCGCAAGTCGAAGCGCAAGAAGTACCAATCGGTCGATCACTTCATGCGCGATCTGGATCTCATGTTTGAAAATGCCAAGCTGTACAACCAGTCGGACAGCCAGATCTACAAGGATGCGGTCGATCTTCAGAACGAGTCGCGCAAGTTGGCCGAGCAAGAGAAGAAGAAGCCTGACAGCGATTTCCTCATGGAGGACGGTCGCTTCCCACTGCCGGATGGCATCCTGTTCCGCGGCGAGCTGTGGAAGGTCGGAGACTGGGTGCACATTCAAAATTCAAACGACGTGACCAAGCCCATTGTCGCGCAGATCTACCGGACCTGGCAAGACTCGGAAGGGGAGAAGTGGATCAACGCCTGCTGGTATTACCGTCCGGAGCAGACGGTGCATCAGTTCGAAAAGCATTTCTACCCGAACGAGGTAGTCAAGACTGGGCAGTACCGCGACCACAGGATCGATGAGATCGTGGACCGTTGCTTCGTCATGTTTTTCACTCGGTACAGCCGGGGCCGCCCCAGGGATCTTGCACCAGACAAGGAGATCTACGTTTGCGAAGCTCGCTACAACGAGGAAAAACACAAATTGAACAAAATCAAGACCTGGGCCAGCTGTCTTCCCGACGAGGTGCGAGACAAGGACTATGAGATGGATCTTTTTGATATGCCGCGGAAGATCAAGAAGATCCCAAGTCCGATCAAACACCTGCTCAAGGATGATGCCAAGGAGACCGACGATCTGCCCAAACCGACCTGGGGAGCGGACAACGCACCGCCTGTTGTGGGTGCTGTCCATCGCCGCCCCCGGGATGAAAATGTGAGTCCCAAAACACTGTCAAGTTACGCAACCCCCAAACTAACCACTCCATTCTGTTTTTAGGAATCTCCGCCACCAGAGCCCACCCCATCACCTCCACCTGTACCCCCGCCCACCATGGCTCCGGCTGCGGCTCGCCAATCCTCCCTGAGCCAAGGACTTGCACGGCCCAGTATGAGCAGCCCAGGTGGTGCTGCACTCTCTGGGGTTCCTCCACTTCAAGCCCGCTCTCCTGCGGCGCCAACCCAGGTCTCTCCAGTACCCGGCCCCGCGGGAGCGTATCCGCCGCAGATGTACCAGAACCTCCAGCGCCGTCCCAGCAACTTCGCTCAGCAGTCGCCTCACGTGGCCGCCGGTTACCAGGCATCGCCTGCCTACGCGCAGCCATCTCCTTACACCCCTTACCCAGCCAACCGCCCGCAGCCTGCGGTGTACAACCCCAACGCGCCCCGTCCAGTTGAAGTCTTCAACCTCAGCGACGCCGCCAACGCGGCAATCCCTCCCGATATCCGTGCGCAGTTTCACTGCGACGACAAAGGCCGCGTGCTCTTCTTTTCCTCTCCTCCCTTGGACATCATCCCCCCTTCGCAACAGAAACTGAGCCATTCCCTCAAGTACATGGCCACGAAAGAGGCGCGCCAGAAGCGAGTCGAGGAAAGAAAGCGCAAGAGAGCTGAAGAGAGAAGGGAACGAGAGGAAGCCGTGAAGCGCTTGCGGGCTGATGAGGAGACGGCCCTCGCCAGCCGGGTAGAAGCCCTTGCGCCCAAAGCAGTGGACGCCATGGTGCAACAGATCGTTGCTGGCACAGATGAGCTGTACAAGTGGCTCTACCAGGACCAGGCGGACAAAGTGCGTGCGGCCGATGGCAAGATCCGCGAGCACGGCATTCTGGC
Source organism: Penicillium psychrofluorescens (assembly GCF_964197705.1). Taxonomy (NCBI): domain Eukaryota; kingdom Fungi; phylum Ascomycota; class Eurotiomycetes; order Eurotiales; family Aspergillaceae; genus Penicillium; species Penicillium psychrofluorescens. The sequence goes on along the minus strand of NC_133439.1, from coordinate 2,199,983 downwards.
TGATCGCGTGGCGGTGGAGCAAATCACTCGGATTCAGGCACAGTCCACACACGAAGGTCCTGCGGATCTCCAAGGCAGTGCACAATACCAGGACGAGATCTAATGCAGAATGAAAGTGGACTGAGGATTTTGTTTACATTGGTCCTCTGTTTTGATACCGAGGCCGAGGCATTTCAAGACTGGAGTTTTCTGGGTGGGACAAGGGCATATCTCGGAAGGAGTTAGGACGTATGTATGAA